>NC_049226.1:3610833-3914259 GCF_011100685.1 Canis lupus familiaris
CTGTAAAAAGCTGAATCCCTTCATAGCCAGGTGCGATATGCTGTTTCAGAATTTCAGTGAAAACGAATCAGGCATCTTTAAAGGTGAAAGCAGAAGTCACAGCATGTATCACACAGTGAAACTTTCTTAAAAATCCTCAGCAAATAATAACTTTCTCACAAGTTTCACACTCACGGCACCTACTTCGCCTTCATATGCTTTCTCCACTATTATTATTTTTTTCTTTTTTTACTTTCTCCATTATTAAATGCATGCCACCACCTCCTACCAAACAAAGCTCACAGTCCTGCCACTGGAAGCTTGCGGCTGTACATGATAACCTCTGGGAAGTCATCTGTGGTTCCCACTAGGACAGCTTTCCTTGTCAGGAGCAGTGAGCTGCGGTTGTGGCCAATAACGCCCTAAGGCCACATAGCTAATAGACGCAGAGAGCCCAGCATTCTATTGACACGTGGTAGGTGCCCAGTGGACAGTAGGCGTATATAACAGGCACTGAGAGTCTGGAGCGGTTTCTCCCATGCATGTGCTTATAAATGTTACAGCCATCCTCCCCTCCATATCCTACTCCAGGCTAACCCAAGGAAGGAACTGCTTTGGGAGTCCATGGGATTTAAGATGAATTGCTCTGTGTTAAGTTGTTAGGAGGTGCCTGATAGCCTTATGTATCCATATAACCCTGCAAATTATGCCTTCCTCTAACTTCCACCTTCCTGGGCTAGATTGCACGGGAACCTGCAGGTGTCAGGGACCTGCCCTAACCACAGGCAAACTGACTGGGCCCAAAGAATCAGGTTCCTTCTGAGGTTCTGCTAAAAACAAATTGACTTTCTAAAACCAAAACACTACTATCTGTATTCCCGTTGCTGATCCCATGTGTTGGATTAGACCACAATGGTATGTATGCATGTATGTATGTATGTATGTATGTATGTATTTATAAAATATTTGATTTATTTATCCATGAGAGACAGAGAGAAGGGCAAAGACACAGGCAGAGGGAGAAGCAGGCTCCATGCAGGGAGCCCGATGCAGGACTCAATCCCGGGACTCCAGGATCATGCCCTGGGCCGAAGGCAGGCGCTAAACGACTGAAATACCCAGGAGTCCTGACCACAGTGGTTTTTAAAGTCAGCCATAATTAAATCTGAATTTGCCACATGCCTTTAAATACAATAAGACTATGTTGCCGCGATATTGCGCAGCCAACTTTTAGCTTAGATCCCTGTAAGAATTGAAGCCTATTCAAATTACATGTTTCTTGGAAATACTCTGGAAAACAGCAAAGATGAAGGCCCCAAAGTGTGCTAACCATTGTAAGTCAGTCATCCAGCTCTTACAAACTACATTAACCACAGCAAATCCTATGCAGTCAGCACCGGCTATACATACGTGTACTTAGAGTCGATTTCATCCCAAACCCTGAATCAGAGAAGCATTTATGACTTGTGGAAGGCTCTGGGTGGGCATGCGGGTCTAATGCTATGGGAGAGGCTGTGAGCACTTGCTTTGCCTGGCTCCACAGGCTCTGGGTTTCCAAGGTGAAGGAGAGGGACGTGAATGAATGTGTGACTGGCTGTGATGGGTGGAGTAGACCATTTTACAGAAAGAATTAGTTTCTTTCTGTTGTTGTTGAAAATTTGCTTACTAGTCCTGTTCACTTCTCTACTAAGGATCAAAGATAAATCAAAGAGCAAGGTTTGAGCCCAGAAATCTGAGAGTGCTTTCTTGGAAGTTCTAAAAGAGAGAAAAACTAAAATTTGAAAGGAGGAGAACAGCTGAGAAGGGTGAATAGGGACAATGCAAAGGCTGGTTCCCAAAAGAAATTCTGCAAACTGGAGAACTTGGGAAACTGTTGTAAGGCTGAGCTGAATCTATGAAGTTCTGCTGGGATAAAAACTGTATTTAAGCACAGGAGATTCTAATGGGCTTACACTACCAGACTTGAGTTGGGGGGGATTCAGGTGAAGGCTGAGAAATCTCTTAAGTGTAAGACAGCCCTTCCTCCATGAGGTTGAGGAGACTTAAATTGAATATCTGAAAACTCAAAATTATTGTGGAAAATGAGCAGGAATGGTCTGCAAAAATTATTTGTTAAGTTTTATCTTGCAAGATAGATCGGTCTAGAACAGGGGTCTTTTCCTATAAATAGCCAGATAGTAAATATTTTAGGCTTGGTGGACCATAAAGTCTTTGTCACAATTACTCAAATCTGTCACTACAGGGAAAAAGCAGCCATGGACAATGTGTCAGCTAATAAGCCTAGCTATATTCCCATGAAACTTTTTTTTTTATTAAAATAAATGATGGACTGGATTTGACCAGTGGGCCTTAGTTTGCTAACCCCTGATAGAGCAGGAAAAAAAATACTTGGATTCGGAATACTTTCATGTTGTATAGAAGTCTCATTTTGCAGGAATTATTAATGACTGCCAGGTCCATTACTTAGAAAAGTTGGGAAGTCAAATGTGTCTTTGTAATTTATACCATTCCACTTCTCAAGAACTCCCACCTCTCGTGTCCAACTCCAACACCTTGAGGCTGTCATATGCCATGGCTGGCCTCAAAGATCAGCTCCTCCATGATGTTATAAAACAACACCACTGGTTCAGCAAAGAGACCTACCCAATTCTTTTTTCTTTTTTTTAAGATTTTATTTATTTATTCATGAGAGAGAGAGAGGCAGAGACCCAGACAGAGGGAGAAGCAGGCTCCACACAGGGGGCCTGACGTGGGACTCGATCCCGGGTCTCCGGGATCATGCCCTGGACTGTAGGCTGCGCTAAACCGCTGAGCCACCAGAGCTGCCCGACCTACCCAATTCTAACAATGTTACCCCAGGCTTAAGATGGTCCTTCTGCTTTCCTAAGTCCCCAACTACAAGTAAATTTTTTTTTTTTCTCATTCATTCACTTGGATGAAGCTCTGTGTTTCCCATGGTGACCATTGAGAACTGAATGAATCTCAAAATCTGATTGAGCTAATGTGTTAGTGGGTGTTAATGGTTTAATGTTGGGACTTTCAAACTGCTCTATAAACACCCTTACGGGTACAAGCCAATGTGTCAAGATAAACATACTGCAAGATAAATATAATGCAACTTTCAGAAACATACATTTTATTTGAATAATTTTGGAGGAAAGTTAATATTATAACAAATTCAAAACATCTTATATTAGGCATGGCTAGAATATAAATAGTATTAATAATTAATTTTAATTTTTGAGCATGTTCCTGACCACTTTGTGCTATGACTTCAGATTGCTAGGGATGCACATTAACTTTTCTTTCTCACTAGGAATAAACATAACTTTTGAGAAACGCCGTCTTGATGTGTATGCATCCCTTTGTGCTTTGATAAGAAAATCAAGGTCAAGTATAATCTCTCACAATCTCTCGTTCTCCTTTCCAGAAACATATTTATGCCCACATTTAATCTTCTCTTACATCTTTCCTCCAGTTTTAACTGATGAGATGCAGTTCTATTTAGGCCAACTGCCTCCACCTGGGTACTTGACTCCACCTTCTCTCATTTTCTCTGTGGCTTTCTTCCATCGGTCACCCTAAACCTATCCTGAATTTTCCACTCCCCTTCTTCTGGACCTGTCGTAATCATAAACCCATTCAAGTACTTTCATAATGACTAGCTGTCATTTTATGTCATGTCTTGCTTTATCAACCAACCCTTCTCCCTTCTTGAATCAATTTCAAAACACAGTCAAAACAAAACAAAAAGCATAGTCTATGATTTCTCTTTCTCTCTCTCTTTCCTTCTCATGTGCCATTTATTCCTCAACCCACTACCGTCTAGCATTTACCCCCCTTACTCTACAGAAACTGCTCTTAGTAAGATTGCCCAAGACCTCGGGATCCCTGGGTGGCGCAGCGGTTTGGCGCCTGCCTTTGGCCCAGGGCGCGATCCTGGAGACCTGGGATCGAATCCCACGTCAGGCTCCCGGTGCATGGAGCCTGCTTCTCCCTCTGCCTGTGTCTCTGCCTCTCTCTCTCTCTCTCTCTCTGACTATCCTAAATAAATAAATAAAATATTAAAAAAAAAAAAGATTGCCCAAGACCATATCCCAACTGCCAGCCCTATATGACACTACAAACTTTACGTTATTTGAGCTACCTGCAGCATTTGATAATGTTGCTGTCTTTTTTTTTTCCATAAAATGCTTTCTCTGCTCTTTTATAATGCCAAGTTACCCAGGTTTTCTCACTGTACCTTATTTGTTCTGTCCCCTGTATTAGCTCCTTTTCTCCTTTTCCTTCCTTCCCTCCCTTCCTCCTTCCTTTTATTCTTCTTCTTCCTCTTTCTCTTTTTCCTCTTCCTCCTCTTCTATTTTATCTATCTAGACACTGGTGAGCATCAAGGCTCTACTTACCTTTCTCTACACCAACTTCTTGGATAGGCTCAATATTTTCATAATTTTAACCACCAGTATTAGTAGTCTATTGCTATATCATAAATGCTTTAATCCTCAACAACTTAATAATAAGCATTTATTATGGTTTCTGTGGGTCAAGAATCAGAAAGAGGTTTAGCTGAGTGCCTTTGGCTGAAGACCTCTCATGAGGTTGTAGTCAAGCTGTTGGGCAAGGCTCTAGTTTTATCAGAAGGCTCTGTTGGAGGAATGGTGGAGTGTGGGGGGGAGATCTTCCAAGCTTACTCACAGGTTTTTTTCACACCAGCTGGGTCTCTTCACAGGGGCTGCCTCATAGCTAGGAAGCCGGATTTCGCCAAGATGAGCAATCCAAGAGGAACTGATAAAGACGGCCCAAGGTAGAAGATACAATACTTTTATAACACAATCTTGAAGTGCTATCTCACTGCTTCTGCTGTAGTTTACTCATTAGAAGTGAATCAGTTCGTTCAGCCTTCCTCAAGGGGAGGAGATTACACAGGGTGTGAAGTCAATAGATGGGGATTTTAGGGACCATCACAGAGACTGCCTACCATGTCACCTGTACATTGACGGTCCCATGTCTGTTTGTATCTCTAGGTACCTCCAGTGAGTTTTAGACTCATATACTCACTGGTTTCAGGCAGCCCTCTTTGGATGACTCATGGACATCTCAATCTCAATGTATCCCAAAGAAAACTTAGGTTTTCCTCTCTATATAAGTATGACCGATTTTCTCCTATTTTCCAAATATGGTACAACCACAAACCCAGGCATCCTAGTTAGAAGTCTAAAAGGGACACTTCATTTTCCACGCTCCTTGATCCTATCCTGATATAATCAGCCTTTATATCCTGAATTTATTTGCTTCATATTTTCAGCCTATTTCCATTCTTTCCAATCCTTTGCCTCTTAAACAAAGTTGAGTTGCTCATTCTTTTTCATCCAGATCCCTGAAACAAATCTGGCTCATGAGCACTACAGCCTAAGTAACACTGTCCAGCACACTGCATTTAGTAGGTGCTCTCTTCTACTCAGGTTACGAGAACAAAGATGGACACAGAGAAGGGCTGAAATCTGTAATGAGCACTCTGTTGCAGGGCTGTTGCTGCTGCCATCACTGGCAAGGATGATGATGATGGTGGTGGTAACGATAATATGTGATGAATTATACCATTTCTATAATAAAATGTGAGGCTCAGTCTCAACCATGGATCTAAACAAGTTATATCTATATACTGAGACTTCCAGTCCTTGTCAGAAATGCCAAAAGCACGAGTTCCTATGCCACGTGTCATCATCTCTGTTTTTGCACCTGGATGCTCAGTTAAGGCTGAGTCCTCAAAATAAACTCTGTTTTTGAATGAGGAAATCATCACAGTATAATTGGAGCTGCTGAAGAGCCTGAGATGTCATTCTAATTGAACACTATTCTGAAGTTTTCCCCAGTGATCTAAGAAGTGGTACATCTAATCAATCATCTAATCAATGATTTAATCATTGTTGATGTACCCATACACAGAACCTCTATATATGTTTTCTCCAGGCTTCCAATTCCGTCCTGTCTCCTGTAAGGACATGAGCACTTCCTCAGAGGTGAATCAACTAAGTCATCACCACCAGCCCATGCTCAGCAAAGAGAGAGCCATGCTAGAAAAGCTATGAGATAGATACTATCACCCAGCGGCAGCAGCCAGCCCTATTCCTGCCTGTGAATTCAATGGACTTCCAAATGCAAAAAGACAGTTGGTGCCTTAGGACAAATTTAGCTGTGGCTGAGCTAGATCATGGATGGTTACTAGCATGAAAATTCATTCATATGACTTTGGAATATAATACCTGACACAAGATATATCGTGGCTGCCATGCTCCTATCCTAGATAAGGACACAGCAGTAACAGATGGAGGAACAAGGCACTTATCTTGTTAGTTGATGGATTTATCTTTTTTTCCTCTTTCCTACATATTCCATAGTGTTTAGTGAGTGGTGGTTTTTACCGTGCAGCATATGGAGAGTGAAATGATTTCTTTTCTCCCTCCTTAATTCAATAAGAACCAGAGTGGAGGATAAACAGCTTGTTGTGCTAGAAAAATTTCCAAACAGTGAAGAAAACGTCAAACTGCCTTTTCTTCTTTTTGTGGTTGGGATTTTAGTTCTGGAAAGCATTTCTCCCTCAGCAGGAATGGAAATGAGAGTGCTTTGCATGATTAGGATAATGGCACATTCACGGTCTCTGGGCTTTGGTTGGGGACAGCATCCGCTCATTCTAAGCGTATGGCCAACGAGAATTGTGCTTAATAAGGGGAAGGGAAGCAATGCTCTGTAATCGAAATGCTCTTGACATGACTAATTACAATGGCCTGAAGAACTGTGCTAAGTTCTACTTTCTTCTTCCAATACCCCTCAAAAATAACAGTAAAGAAAAAATCAGTATAGACAGATTAAACAAGAGAGAAAACGTCAGCAGATGAAATATGTCGAAAAACTGCATAGGATGGAGAGCAGATGAATGAATAGTAACTGATTTAGCCACGCAGGGAAAGTTAAAACCGCAATGCCTGGATGGGAGAAGCCAGCTGATTCAGGCTGCGAACCTCTAGAAATACTCACCATATATTTATGGAGGCTGTGGTAATGGATGAGGCAGGAAACAAGGATACTGTTGAAAGTCTCTATGAGGAAAAGTCATCTTCCCTAAATCCTCTCTCAGACTGGGGAATAAGACTTCTATCCTGGTAAGAGATGAAAAGCTTATTCCCTAAGTAGTGTTTTTGTTTGTTTGTTTAAAGATCTTATTTATTTATTTGAGAAAGAGAGAGAGAGAGAGAGCAGGAGGGAGAGGATGAGAAATCTCGAAGCAGACTCCATGCTGAGTGCAGAGCCCTATGCAGGGCCCGTCTCAAGACCAGAAGATCATGACCTGAGCTAAAACCCAGTCAGATGCTTAATGGACAGAGCCACCCAGATGCCCCCAGAATAGTGGTTTTTAAACAGCAGGGGCAGCAGTGTCTGGGAACTTGTTAGAAATTCAGATTCACAGGCCCAACTGAATTACTGAGTCAGAACCTCCGTGAGAGAGGCGAGGCAATCTATGTCATGACACACATTAAGTGTGAGAACCATTAGGGGACAAGGCACAGTAGAATCAGAGACAAGCACAACTGAGCATATTGGAAGAGTCTTCTCTGAAAAAGATACCCACAAGGATAGTGCAAAGCTGCCAAGACGTGAGGGTTCCCCAACAAAATGTCTGCTCCTCAGTATTAGCTTACAATGAAGCCCTCTGGTCAGCATGGTCACATACACACTTCTAAACTGCTGCTAAGCACTTACCTTCCCTCAAAATACAATAAATAGAAAATAGCAAAGAACTCTTAGAAACTTAAAATGCTATAGCAAAAGAAAAAATCTTAAATAATATTAAGTTTAAACATAGTATGATCAAGCTGAAGGACTCTTCCAGAAAGGAAAACAGAAAGATAGAAAATTGAAATGAGAGAATAATTTTTAAAAATACAATGTCCATTTAATGGGACTTCCAGATGAAGAAAGGGAAGAAAACCAGAGGAAATTAACAAATAAATACCAAAACATGTTTCCAAAACTGACTGAAAAGGAATTCACCAAGTACCCATGAGAGCAAATTAAAAAAAAAAAAAAAAAAAAGCCCACACCAAACCACTGTATAAAGAAATTCCAAACTACCAGGGGTAGAGAGAATTGCCTAAGACCTTCCTAGGAAAAAACATAGATCACAGAAAGAATCAGAAATCAGAGTGGCACATTTCTAAGCCGGCCCCCCGGAAGCTACAAGATAATGAAGAAAATTCTGAAGTAAAAACATTTCGAGGTGAGAATTCTGTATCAAACCAAACAGCCATCACATATGAAGAAAGACATACGAGATCTTTCAAACAAGCGGGTTGTCAACGCTTTCCTCAAGAAGTAACTGCAAAGTGTCCTTCTCCAAAACAAGGGAGAAATGAAGAAAATGGAAGCCACAGGAAACAGGGATTCCACACTGGGGAAGGGGCGCCGGAGGACGGCAGGGGGGAGTGCCTGGGTGAGAGCTGTGAGTGGGCCTGGGGAGCACCCCACTCAGACAGCTGGGATTCTAGAAGATAGGGTCTAAGAGGAACACTGCAAACAGCAGCAATGAGAAGAGCTAGGCCACTTCATGCGTGACACCTTTGTGCAGTGCCACGGGAGCAATTCTGGAGAAAACAAGCACATTCATACACACACACACACACACACACACACACTACTATTACGTAGTAATACGTACTACTACACACGTACTACTATTACGTAGTTCCAGGAGATGTAACAGGCTGTATAAGAGAGCAAATGGAATAATAATTCAGTTGATTTGATTTGCATTCTATTGACAATCTGAATATTGACTACTGATCAACCAGAATCATGATGTAAAACTACATGTTAGGAAAATATGATGAGGAAATGGAACAGGGGGAGGGGTATGAGAGTGCTAAATCTGCACTTTCCGTCGCAAATGAGCGCGTGGAATTTATGAAACAGCTTTATAAGCATGCTACTTAGAAATATGGAGGTAAATATCCGAATATACAGATGGCAGTTGAAGATGGTTGCCTTTGGAGAATGGGATTCTTGGATGAGGGGCTCGAGGCCAATTGTTTTTTTTCTTGAACTACACTTGTAGGACTTTTGATATTTAATTATTTTGAGAAAAATAACAATCTTTTTCAAGGCCTAGATTTGAGGTCCTCTGACCCCTAGTCCTAATTCTACTATGTCTTAGTGATGTGATCTTGAACCATTCATTAATCTCTCCTTGCTAGGCCAAGAGTTCATCTAACTGCCTTCTCAATATAATTGTCACTTCCTTAAAAAGGCCTTCTCTGATACCCTCCAATATAAAGAAGTTCCTCTGACCATTTCTCTCATAGAAACTTGTTCTTCTGAGAAATCATCACATTTTTTAATGAGAAAACTATTCATGTATTATCTATCTCCCCCCACTAGATTGCAAAGTCCATTGAGGGATGGGTCATGGTTTCTTAACTATTATTTCTCAAAAAAAAAAAAAAAAAAAACGATTATTTCTCTGGTGCCTAGCAGAAAATAAAGAAATGAATGAATTTGTCTACATACAAGTTCATCAAAAATGGCAGAGACCTCCTTATAGAGGAATTAAGTCTTCCCCACCATACCCTCTCTCTGCTATAGTGTTATTACCTGTAAGACTTCCCACTAGTCTGAAATGGGGGCTTGGAAGTGCAGGGGGTGGAATTCTCCTTCCCCTCTAGGTAGATTCAAAATCCCCTGCATTTACCAAACATTTAAAAAATTCTCAAAAAAAATCATTGATTGCAAAAGTGTTTCTTCCTTGCAATTTAATTTTATAAATACCTTTCATCAGTCTTCCTTCTACCACCCAAAAGAAGAAAGTTCAAGAAAGAGTAGTGCGGGAGGTGGGGTGATATGGGAGTGGTGGGTGATGGGGGCAGGTAGGGAGTTGTAGGTGTAGCAGTGGAGGAGATAGAGGTTATGGGGGAGAGGTAGGCAGGGGTGGGGTGTATGGGGGAGGTCAGAAGTGGAGGAGGTGGGGAGAGGGAAGGTTCTGGAGTGGGGAGGAGGAGGTGGGGAGGGGGAGGGGGCAGTTGGGGTGATAGGGGACAGAGGAGTGTGGTGGGGAGGTCAGGAATGGGAGGATTGTGGGAGTAGGTGGGGAGTCATGGGGAGTGGTGTGGGGAAGGTGGCCTGTGGGGGGAATAGGGGCCTCCTCGCTGGTTCCGTCCCCCCAGGGCTCTCCTTGCTGTGTGGAAACTCCCTGGGGAGCAAAATGCCCTCACTCAGATCAAGAGATCCACACGTGGTTCTAGGCTGCATGGAGCCTGGGGAGGGTCACCTGTTCATCCGTGAACTGGGCGTAGAGACCAGCCCACTTCATCCATGTCTCGGGGGGCTTGTGAGAATCAAAAGAGATCATAAGCATTTACTGGGTTAGGTGTGGACTGAGGGGCCAGCTGCACACGAGGGCCTGGCAAGCTCCTGGGCATAAGCATCTCTGGTGCTCCTGCAGCTTCACACCAGTGGCAGGAGGCAGATAAGCACCTCATTAACCTAGACTTGCCTTTGCTTGAAGGCATCTCCTCAAACTTATCCACCGTCCTTCTCCGCCACCTTCCTCGAAGCGAAGTGTGAGCGTGTGAGCAGGTGTGTGTGCGGTGGGCGGGGGGTGTCGAACAGGAATAAAATATCAGGGGACAGCTGCCTCCCCCCAGGGCAGCAGCCCTCGCAGCGCTGGGGGGATTGTTCTGCTTCTGATCCTCTCGGGCTTTCTGGTCGCCCCCCACTGCCCGCCAAGCCCGAATGAGAAACCATAGGCCTCGGCAGCGGTCCCCGGCAGGAAAGGAGTGGCCGTAAACACAGACAGGTGCCACTGATAAACAGCAAAAGGCACACGTAATCAAGCCATGGGGATGTTTGCAGGTCTCCGCGACACTTTGCACCGAGCTGAGCTGCTACAAATCAAGCTGATGCACATCTCCAAAGTCCATCTCCCCGCAGCACAGGAGACCGCAGTGGCCCCAGGGGACAGCCTGGCTGAGAGGGAAGATCCTGACTGCGACCTGCAGGGCGGGCGACAGGCTATTAGGTGGCAGATCCTGCTGGGAGGGGAGGTAGCAGTCTGGGGGAGCGGATCACCCAGGGGGTGTGGCCCGGTGCTGACACCTGCAGGGAGCACGTCCCCCAGAGGACTCGAGCAGGGCACCTGGGGGCCCGGCCTGTCACCTGTGTTCTTGCCTGCCGAGCGCTGTGATAAGGTATGGGACAGGTGTCTTGCTGAAGGAGAACCATTTAGCCCCGACGAACTTGCTTCCCTTCCCTGTAATCAGTCTGGATCTCTGGCCACTGTCGCTCTCAACCCGCTCGGGGCCTTCTCTCATTTTTCTGACCGCAGCTCTAGTGGCACTGTGCGGCCTGGGAGCAAAACCCTGAATTTCAGACCTTCCTCTGCTGTTAAGTGACTTGGCAGCCCAGAGGAAGCCGGTTCCCTTGCCTGTTTGGGGTTCAGGGGTTTGTACCTTCCATGTTCCAGCACCTTCCCATCCGTGGCTCTCTCGGATTATCCCCTTCCCCACCGTGCACATCCCCACACCTTAGACTTTAGATTTTACTATAGTTTCCTCAAAGCTCCTTTCCTACAGCCTTTACAGGGTTGGGGACCCCTATAGGCCCTCCTACCACATTATATTTTTGATGTGTTGCACTTACCACAATTTTAATTAAAGCACTCCTTGCGGCTGGGCTCTGCCCATCTGTGGCCTCTGCGCGTAAGCACGACCAGCTCTACGGCACATCCAGGGCTGAGCGTAGTGAAATGCATTCCACAAATGCACAGGAATGAATGATTAAATAGCTAGCAAGATACTTTTTGATCACAGCTGAAGAATTTCATACTGTACAAGGTACCAGGAGCGTGGTGAACAAGATACCACTCGTATCCTTCAGAAATTCAAATCACGTTTGAGGCACGTAGAGAAGTCAACCAACAGCGGCCCCGTCAGCACCATGGTCAGGGTAGGATCAGAGCGCCTTGGGACACATTGGAGGGAAATGCAAGCTATTTGTGGAGATGAGGAAAGGTTTATGGCATGAACTCCTAACTGTATTATAAATCCCACTGAATAAGTACATTAGAGCAATACTATTGAGAAAAAAACTCTGGTGATACAGAGAGTAAACAAAAATGTAAGAACGTCTTTACATGAGACACCCCTAGCTCAGTAAGTGTTCACACAGCATGTGTGGAAATGCCACAGCTGTCGATTCAAGTGGCTCTATTTTTTTGTGAACACATTAGTGTTCTCTATTTTTTTCACTTGTTTCAACACTCTTGTTTAAGTAATATAACTCATAAACGTTTTTATAAACGTATTTATAAGTTATAAATTTATTTCTGTATTACTGTGTGTCTTTAGTATTCATAATTATCATCAGCTTTACAGACGATTACATTAAAAAAAAAAAAAAGTAATGATGTCCAGAATCTGGGCTCATGGATGACTTGAGAAAACACGTAGAGCCCTCACTGAATTCTTATAACAGGTAACATATCCCTATTTACAGATAGGAAACTGAGGCTCAGTTGGTCCTTGCCCACATCTTTGGAGTGAGAGAGAATCCAGGTGTTTTCTCCATCTCTCCTGTGCTCTTTGTATCCCTTTCTGAGGAGGCTGTCTCTCTCTTTTGACTGTCTTTCTACTGCATGACTCGGGGAATCTGTACATCTGTTTTCAGCTATCCTCTTCATCAGCCATAAAAAGTATTACCATCACCTTAGTCTTGCATGAGAGCCCTTGGCAGGAACAAACAACATCTACCTTTAAGACATCAAGGTGGAGAAACAGTCCAAGGAAGTGTTTGCCACTATGCCAACTGTTTCAAGGAAATCAGGTTCAGGAAAGAATGAGAAGCTTAGTCAATGATAAGGTCATGGCTGTCTAGGGGTCACAACAAAAGCTGGTTTGCAGGATGCTGAGAAACAAGATTTGGAGACTTACTTTCAGGAAGATTCATTGTGAAGCAAAGTGAATGGGAGGTGTGAGCAGAACATTGGGGAGACAGGGGGCATGGAGGTGAGATCTAATCCTATTCATGATGAATTAATGATTTCTTTAAAGATGTAATTATTTATTTATTCATGAGAGACACAGAGAGAGGCAGAGACACAGGCTCACAGAGAAGCAGGCTCCAATGTGGGACTCGATTCCAGGACCTTGGGATCATGCCCTGAGCCAAAGGCAGATGCTCAACCGTTGAGCCACCCAGGAGTCCTGAATTAGTGATTTTAAGCTGTCAATCTGCAGATTTTCAGATTCATCTGCCTTGTGGTTTTCTGGAGACCATATATCAAAAATGCTGAAGACTGAGGGTAGCATCCTCCCCAGACTCGCATGTCAAACCTAGTTCTCCACGTGATAGTATTAGGAGGTCAGGTTTCTGATCAGGTCATGAGGGTGCAGTGCTCATGAATCAAATTAGTGTCCTTATAAAAGAGACTCCAGAGAGCTCCCTGTCCCCTTAAGCCACATGAGGACACAGCGAGAGGATGGTTGTCTGCGAACCAGGAAGTGGGCCGTCCCCAGACACTGAATCTGCCAGCACTTTGATCCTTGGACTTCCCACCCTCCAGGCCTGTGGGAAATAAGCTTCTGGTGTTTACAAGCCACTCAGTCTATGCTATTCTGTTAAAACAGCCTGAATGGAAGAAGACAAAATGGTCTCACTAATATATATATACATATATATAATGATCATTTCCCTCCTTCTTGTCCCTGGATCTGAAAAGGTAAACTGAGAAGCTATAACTTTTAAGACATTCTGATCCTCTGTCAAGGATCCACCCTTCTCATCTCAGAGATTCATTTGGTTTGCTTTGGGGAATACGAAATGACTTTTCTTCCAGTTACCAAAACAAATCAAAATAAAACAAAACACAAAAAAAACACGAACTAGATACCTTGACCTGTCAGGTGCTAGTCTTTTGTTTCAAAACTGGAGAAGCTGGTGAGATCCCCACTAACCTGAACTCTGGGAAAGCAGCATATCTAGTTTATCCAAGGTCAAAGTCTATCTCCTCCTTGGCAGACCCCCACCACCACCAGTCCTGCGCCTTCCTCCCCTCCACCTCTGAAGGTCAAAGGGGTAAAGACCAACTCGGGGGAAGATAATAGAGTGACAGCACCTCATAAAAGGGAAATATAAGGATCGAGGCACAGTGCTGCCGGCCAGATTAGGTGCTTCTGTCGATACGGTGAAGAAGAGTAATGTTGACCCTGTGAACTCAATTTGCTTCACTGCTTTACACTTAAGAAAATACTCCAGTTCTTCCTCTGCCTTTTGTGCCCCAAGAAAGCCCAGTGGCTGCAGCTCTCTGCAACCTGCCACCTGCCTACTAATTTAGTCGTTGAGCAGGGAGGCCTAGTTCTGACAGGTGGGCCTTCTGACAAGGGGAGAATGGATATCAGGGTCTCTGGCCTTTGGGCCCAAGCCCAGGCTGATTTCATTTCAGATTAAGAGCTGCTGAAATGCAGCAATCGATAACTCAGCTCTTTTGTTTGCTTGTTTTTTCCAAGTCCCCAAAGAGATTAGATCTGATTTCTCAGACCTTTAGCAAATTTAATTGTTTTTTATTCACAGTTGCTCAATACAACTCTTTAGAAGCTGGAAGCAGGGAAATTCTCCCCCTGCATACTGGGTTACTTTGGAATAAAAAGCGAGAATTCCTCAGGTGGGCCGAGGATCACAGGATCACGTCAGCGTGACGATGCACTCACTTCCTGGTGTCCCTGGTGTCATGGCTCACCGTCACCCTCCCACCACCATCCCGGACAGATTTCTCCTCCTTACTCATAGAATCAGCAAAGAAAACTGTGAACACGAAATCAAGAACTTGTACTCTCACATCCCGGACTTCATCCTGACACTCAATCTGAAGGGAAAGATGACCTCTTAGCCAAACAGGACACTTCTGGGGATAAGGAAGGAGAACATGGCTGCAAGCCCTCCATGATGACTTCCAAGAGAGTGACACTCACAGGCTGTGAGCAGTAAAAGTCATTGGTCTCTGGCTCAGAGACTGCCCCAACTATGATCCTACGTGGTGAGATAGAGTCCTACTTGGTGAGAACCCTAATTCGTTGCACATACCTTAATGTCTTCACTGTTTTACTGTTTTCATCAACATTTTACTATTCCCAAACCTCTTGCCCAAAAAAGAGAACAGTTGCAAATAACTCCAGGAACTCCCTGAAAGACACATTTTGTTATCAATAAGAAAGGACAGACCCTACCCCAAGACTCTTTGTGTCTACTAACCCTAACCAATTATATTATGACCCTTATGGATCCTAATCAGCCTCTCCTTAGCTCTCACATTGAAAGACCCAGATAAAGCCAGGCTTGAACATCTCAAAAAGTAGCTTAAATCTGCCTTTCTACCTCAGAAACGATAGGAAGGCTATGTAGAGATGGTGTTCTCATTACCATAGGCAGTGATGAACATGGTTTTCCCTTATTAACAGGGTATTTTAGTGATTTTTGGAGGGAAGCCAGCATTCGACCCTATCTTCTGTTAATGATAAAAAGAGACAGCAGGCTTAAAATGGAGTCACTTGTGTTAAGCCCCAAGTCTGCAAGCCAAGACTTAATATCTAACCTAATTACAGTTTCAGCCTCTTCCAGGAATGTGACCTTTAACCAGTTAATCTGGAATTAGCAGGTCCCCACTAATGAAGTAATCTGCATGACAGGCCCCGCCCTTCCCCCAAAGTAAGGTGACCTTGCCTGAAGTAATCTACTCTATTAGAACTTCCTTTTTCTGCCCCCCTCCTGCCTATAAAAGCTTTTCATTTTATACAGATCCTTGGACCTCCTTCCTATTTGTTAGGTAGAATGCTGCTCAACCGATAAATCATTGAATAAAGCCAGTTAGATCTTCAAATCTACTAAGTTGAATTTTTAAAAACATATTTGGTGGCAGTGGTGAGATTTGAAGCAAATTCCTGATGGCATCGGGGGACAATGAGAAACACAGATATGGTTTCCGCAAACACTTTAGGGATATCTGTCTTTTTCCCCATTTCTGAAGGCTATGAGTAAGTTTCTTTTGATTCTGAGCTCTGCTCTCTTTGTGTCAAGTGCCCAATATAATTGGCTTCCCAGTCAGTTCCACGCTGGGAGCTTCTGGTAGTTCAGGCTGCAATTCTTGTTGAATTAGTAGAAAACCCCAGCCCTTGATTCTATCCCAAGATCTACATAGGAACTGTTAGTGAGAATTTTCAGTTCTCCCATTTATGTGGAGGGCCCAGTCCATGTTGCCCATTTGTTGAGGTCTGTTGATTCAATCCTTAACCTAGCCCAAGATTCCATGGTGAGACTTGGTGGTGGTGTGTAAAGGGCCTTCTCTTAGACAAAATGCTGTAATATCTCTTGGTTACTGCGGAAATATTAAGGTTTGCATATTTATTTGTCTTGATCTGTGTAGATAAAGGCTATTGCTAATGGAAATCTCAGAAGCAGCTGCAAATCTGGTAAGCACAGATTTAAAAGCTGCTAGGGCTCCCACCATGTAATCCAAATACTCCTATCTTTTTTTTTTTAATATTTTATTTTATTTATTCGTAGAGACAGAGAGAGAGAGAGAGAGAGAAAGAGAGTGAGGCAGAGACACAGGCAGAGGGAGAAGCAGGCACCACACAGAGAGCCTGACGTGGGACTCGATCCCAGGTCTCCAGGATCACGCCCTGGGCTGCAGGCGGTGCTAAACCACTGAGCCACCGGGGCTGCCCCAAATACTCCTATCTTATAAAAAGTTGGTCACAGAAGAGGTTATATTGACACCAGGTCACCCAACAACCTCAAGAAAATTCTTGTGGAACAAGGTACACTGTGAAAATATTACACATTTTCTTTCCCAACCCAGTGGTCCATCCCTTTTAGGTATTAGTTTGGCCTTGAGGGAGCTAGCTAGCTAATTAACTAAGTAAATAAATAAAATGGGACCCTTAAAATCCGAAGAGGTAAGCATGCCACCCTTTAGCATACCTGCTTATTTTATTTCTAGGAACTATGGTACTGGAAGTTAGAAATATCTATAAAAATGTCAAAATTGGGATGCCTGGGTGGCTCAGTGGTTGAGCACTGCCTTCGGCCCAGGGCATGATCCTGGAGTCCCAGGATTGAGTCCCACATTGGGCTCCCTCCATGGAGCCTGCTTCTCTCCCTGCCTATGTCTCTGTCTCTGTCTCTGTCTCTCTCTCTGTCTCTCATGAATAAATAAATAAAATCTTTTAAAAAATGGCAAAATCTTACCAAAGACAACTAGAATTACAATAGTCATTGTGGGGAACATTCCAATTAGACAAGATCATTCATTTAAGAAGGATACTTGAAAGCAAGCGTTCCTAAACTAAACAAATAAAACGGGATACCTATTTTAATATCTAAGATTTAATTTAAAGCTTCCAAAAGGCTTCAAGATTCCAAAATAAACCTAATAAAAGTTTCATAGCAAGAGTGTAATGAAAAATTAAAGATATAAAAGGCATCTAAAAGAACACCTAGGCCTCCCCCATTATTTCCTCTTCTAAGACTCTAACATTAAAATACCAGCCCCAAAATCGATATCTCATTTTTATTCAACTGACACACTGGAAAAAAAGATTGTCCTCAAAAGTTTTGTGTAAATTCTTCAACACCAACTTGAATGACTTCGCATCTACATTCAAAGGAAGGCCCCATATGGACCTTTCCCAGAGTACATGGAACTCTGGTGGGTTTTTTGGTAAAATGCTATGTGATTCCCTTTAACAACCAGGGGAAAGTAAAATTATTCAAAACTTTAGAGGCATTTACTTTTGTTTTGTTTTAGGCCTCCTTCCCTAAGCTAATGTACCCAGAGGGAAAGAGAAACCCTGTGAAACTTTGGTGAAAGGATTTACTAAACCATTCCAAAGACACTCTAAATCCAGACAGAAATCTTTTGATTTCCATCTCAGTTGGAAATCTTTTCTTTGGTGTGTGTCGATGTGTATGATTGTGCTTGTGTACACACGCACACATACACACACACATACATGCACACATACATACAGATACATAGAATAATGTGGTTAGATGTATAGATCAATTTATGATGTCATTTAAGTGGCAACCTAATTTTTTGAGGAACCGAGAACAACTGTCCTTATCTTACAAATCTTGGCAAAACTAGAAATGCACTTCTAGAACACAATTGAAGCTCTTCTATTTCTTTTTACCAATCTCCAAATCTCCCCTATGTATCTCAAAAGACCTGTAAATATTGGCCTTGGAAAACTAAAGTTCTCCTTGGTGGAACATGGATTCTCTCCCTATGCCTTCGAGATGTAAATGGTAACATATCTAGGCTGTCTATTTAAAGTACACACTTCAGGGAGATAAGTCTTATCAGAAGGAGAACAAAAAGGGAAAATAGCATTTGAAACTTAGATGAATAAAAATCATGTATCTTCTCCACAAATATTAGTAGAAAGCTTTAGCCATCTGAGCAGCTACTTTAACTTGTTCCATATACCAGAAAAACTTAGGTCCAACTCCTTTAATAGGTAGTGACTTATTTTATTATACTTAATTCATAGCTAAAATTTTAGAATGGGAACTATGAGTGTGTATGTGTATGTATGTGTGTGTGTGTGTGTGTGTGTGTATTTCTCTAGATGTGTAGGTATTTCTGCCTCCAAAGGGTATTACTAAAATTAATTTGTAAAAGAGCTCTATTTAATTGCCTTGAAGAGAAATAGGGCTCACATGAATAAAGGATTCCTAAAACTCTCAGAAATATGCTAGAAACTAACTCAAATGCTTTTCAAGTTCATGTGATCTGAAATAATCTTTGGTAAATAAAAGCTAGTTTAAATTTGTTAGATTGATTAAAATAGGTATGTCTTCAGAATTACCAGCATTAAAAATAATGCAGACTTATAACATTATTCTACTTGGGTTTATTAGTCAAATAAATTCATGTTATCTCTGTTACAAAAATTTGTCAGCAAGAAAAATATCTTGGGATGATGGCTAGCTTTATCTAATAATGCCTCATGTAGTTTTTATTGGTAATCTAAACATAATTTTTGAGAACAAGTATAAATAGATATAAGTGGATGAAAGTTTTTAGTTGAACTTGTTAAATAGTTTCCCCAAATCTTGGTAACCCAAAACCTTAAAGATATGCTAAATTAAATTAAATTATATATAGTCATTAGATATCCATATCTTTCCAAATAAGATAAAATACTAAAACATTACTGAACATAGGTTTATCTACTTTTGGCTTCCTTTTAGAAAAAAATATTTTGGTATATTAATAAATACGTATTGTGCTACACTAAATAATTTAGATAAGAAAGCATATGTTTCTAAAAATTATAAAAAATATTTATGATTTTTTTCTAGCCATATAATGCTAATGTAAAAAACAGTTCACAATTATTCACTTCTTTATTTTAACTGAAAATTAAGGTTCTCTGGGGTTAAAAATAAGGAAGATATGCAAGGAAAGTAAAATACATTTTTGGTAAAAGAAGTTCTGTGGAATGGAGATGTATTTTTGTTAATAGAAAAAAAAATAACTGTAACCTAAAGTCAGACTGGTTATTTCAGAATGAGAAAGAGAGAGAGAGAGAGAGAAAACAGAACAGAATTGTAGAAAATTTTTGGAAAAGGAATCCTGTGAAATGAATTGTATGTGTAGTCAACCTGACTAAGACTGGAATGAATTTATTTAAGTAAAAAAAAGAAATGAATTTTAATGTCAGAAGTATACTGGTGCAAAATTAAAATTGATTTTCTCTTTGTTAAAAGGACAACATTTTCTTGGACTTTTGGTTGGCTTTTGGTAACAGATTATGAAAGTTTTTTTTATCCTTTAAGTGATTTGCTAAGAAAGCAAAGATTTCATTTCTTTCCAAGATAACTTACTGTGTTTGATGTTTCTTTATCATCAAGTCTTTAATTACTTAAGAAAAGTGAGTATTCTCTAGCAAAAGAGCTAAGGTTGGTTTTGTTGGTTTTACAACTATTTAACTTTTCGTATTTACTTGCAAAGCCTTTAATTGTCACTATGGATAAAGATATAACTAAGTATTGTTTCACAGTAACTTATGATCCTATTTGATCAAATATTTTTTTAACCTTTTGATATTTTTGACAACCTTCCCAGAATTAAATTCCAAATGAAGTCCTTTTAACCTCAAACTAATTTTGGGATTTTTCAAAGGGTTCCAAGAACATCTCAAAAGATCCGTTCACTCTACTTACAAAAAGGAAAATTTTAAACTAATTAGACATATTTTATATGTTAAATTACATGGGAAGCATTGTCAAATAAGAAGTAATACTAAAAAAAAAAAAAAAAGAAGTAATACTAAGCCTTCTTTATGTTGCACTAGTAGAAGTAAGTTTTCCAGAAATTATATAAAATTCCTGAAGTCTAATATGTTCTAGTATAAAGTTATTATCATAATTTCACTTATAATTTAAAAATGTGTGCCACAAAAATAACCAACCGCATTTCCTTGTTAATTCTATTTTAATGAACTCTCATCAGATCTTTAACAATGGGCAGACAGTTACTGTTTTACTCAGATTCTTTTGCAAAAATGTTCCCAAGAAATTGCATTATTTTCAAGGAGATTAATAGAAAAAAACTTTAACAATTAGAGGTTTCTGATGACTATAAGATCATAAAACTGGATGTGAGGGCGATCTGGCTGCGACATCTGTCACCCCATTGATCGCCAGGGTTGATTCGGCTGATCTGGCTGGCTAGGCGGGTGTCCCCTTCCTCCCTCACCGCTCCATGTGCGTCCCTCCCGAAGCTGCGCGCTCGGTCGAAGAGGACGACCATCCCCGATAGAGGAGGACCGTTCTTCAGTCAAGGGTATACGAGTAGCTGCGCTCCCCTGCTAGAACCTCCAAACAAGCTCTCAAGATCATAAAACTGAACTGGGTAAAAATTTCTATGACTAATGGAAAATCTGAGTTCAAGCAGACCAAGTATCGATTACATGCGTCTGAATGAACTAAAGAAGATGCTTATAATTCTCTAGGACTTTTTGCTTGAAACACTGCTGATTATTTAACGTTTTATTTTTCCAGATTTAGGGAAAACTTTTCTTAAGATATCTATGACTTACAGCAATTTGGTAAACTATATCATTATAAACAAAGATGGAACATTTACTTTTTCTCCCTACTTGATTCTTGCAGAATTTGGAAACTCTTAAATATTCCTTTCATGGCAATATAATTAGTTATTTGCATAAGCTCAATAAGAATCTGTTCTCCTTATAACAGGACACGACTGGAAACATTGGCTACATTACATAAGCCTTGACTGGAATGTCGTATTCGAGAAAGATGTGTATAGACTCAGAAATGACCAGACAGCTTTAAGGAGCTGTTTGGAAAGATCAATTCAGTACCTTCTTTATAGAGTTTCTGGCATCCTTGCCAGGTGAACAGGGAAAGTCATTGCCTTGCAGGCCCAGGAAGCATAGGTCATGTGGGGGCACATCAAGAAGAAAGGAATTTACCCAAACCACAGTTATTAGAAGTAAAATCTAATGGTGAGTCCTTGGCTTAGCTTCTTGGCTCCAGAGGTTTTTAATAGTTCAATCTAAGATTCCTTTTTTTAAAGCTCCAGCAAAAGAGTCTTTAAAAAGAGCTTATATGGTCAATCACTACTTTTGCTGCACTAAAGTAAATAATCAGGCCAAGTTCAATGCAAACAAACTAGTTTCACTGTGATTTTCTTTGGTTAAAAAAAAAATGGGAGTAATTATAGAGAGAAGTTATGTTTGCACCTTTGTAGACATTTGATTCTAGTCTTGTTAATTGTCTTTGAGGTTTTGTTATATACCTGTAAACTCTTCTGGATCCTGAATTATTCTAGTTTCCTCAAATATCTGGCTATGATTATTCAAAGTAATGTTTCCAATTTTCTCCTACCCTTCTCATTTGGAATTATTAAGAATAAAGGGTGCCCTTGAATCTCCTTGGAAGGGACTATATCCGATACCCCTCACTCCCCAAATGACAGCCAAATTTCAGAGACATAAACTTTAGGTATACATCTCACATCTAAAAAAGACTCCACCTGACATCAATGTAGACTGCTTCCACCCAGGCCACTGCATCAAGACTTCCTATTTTAATGAACCACAAAACACTGTCACCTTTTCTTTCTTTCCTTTATGCTGGCATTGTCCTAGAAAGATAATACCCTCATCTGTATTTCCTAGGCCATTGCTAATGGTGTACCCTTTCAGACTGCTAGATTTGTCATCAAAAGTTCTGATAAATCCACTAACTTAGCAGGAGACCAAATTTATCTTTGTCTACAGTAGTTATCATTTTTCCTGGGCCTAGGGATGCCTATATGGCTAGCATATAACTGGGCAATGTCTCTTAGGTTATCTACTGTGCCCCTAACTATTTACAAACAGACTGAGACACATCTTGGGTCAACTTCTCTGAATCTAAATCACATCATGATTGAGAAGAGACCTGTCAGGAGTTATTCAGGATTCTAGATTTGCCTCCTTTGCCAGGACCCTACTTCCCTGGTCAGGAGTGAGTACAGTGAGGCCATGATAGGAAAACTCTGCTTAACTCTTGAAATTACTCCCAAATCTGTTGTGAAAGCAGTAGCTGTCCAACAAAAGTCCTTAGACTCCCTGGCCAAAGTTGTTCTTCTAATAGGATAGCCCTTGATTATCTTTTAGCTGAGCAGGGAGGTGCCCGTGCTGTGGCCAACACTACCAGCTGTGCCTGGATTAACACTTCTGAGGAGGTTGAAATTGAGTTACATGAGATCACTGAGCAAGGCATTTGCCTTAAGAAAGTGACTCCTTCTATGGGGGTCTTTCTTTGAACTGTTGGATTTTGATTGGTTGGGTCTTGGGGACCATGACTCTGCAGTGTACTGCTGACATTGGGAATTATCCTGCTTATAATAGTCATAGTAGGCTCCTTGGTATGCTTTATTTTCTTAAGAGCCTTAAATCCATTTTCATAGATACTAACCACCAAGCAAATGATCTCACTAAGTCTGGAATAACAGAAAAGGAGCAAAGAAAATGACAGACTTAAAAATTGTGAATCTGAAGTCGTGTCTTGTGAGTATCACAGAGGTTAAGCAAAAAACATCATGACCTGTAAATGCCACACAGAGGATTAACAGAAACTGTGAGTACTACAGAGTAGGTACCTGAGAGTGGTGCTAATGCATTAAATTTTAATCACGTCTCTCAGTTAAGCTGAGAATTTGATCAAAATGAGGGAATTGGTAAAGAGAGAGAGAGAAGGCCAAAAGTGGAGTTACTTGTGCTAAGCCCATGTAAACAAACCAAGACTTAATATCTAACTTAACTGCAGTTTCAGCCTCTCCCAAGAATATGACCTTTAACTGGTTGAACTAGAATTATCTGGTCCCCACTGGTGAGGTAACCTGCATGACAGACCCTGATAATCCTACAGAGGAAGCAATCCATTCTTCTTTAGAAACTCCCTTTTTGCCCTCTTCTGTCTACAAAAGTGTTCTGTTTTATACAGCTCCTCAGACCCCCTTTCTACTCTCAAGAGGGGATGCTATCTATTTCATGAATCACTGAATAAAGCCAGTTAGACCTTCAAATTTACTCAGTTGAATTTTGTGCTTTTTTGGGGAACACTTCAGAACTCTTTCTCCACTCATTTTTAAGTTTTCTCTATCATGTTGTAGGATTTCAAATGTGTTTATTATTTACTTTAGTGTTTGGAGGCCTTAACATCAAAAGGCTGTTTTTGATTGAGATGCTTACTCCTGGACCATTTAGACCTGCTGGTTGGTGTGTGACTCTTAGGAGCTGTGGGAAGGTATTTGGAAACTACGGCCTTACTTTGAATAAAACCTTGCACATATGCAAATTTTAAAAATTATTTCATAACTCTAATCTACCAAAAAAAACTCCCTAAAAAAACCAAGTAACCCTCAAAAGGTGAGTGTCAAATATATCTACTTTAAAACTGAGAAAGTCTGTTCTATGATGGCTTCCCCAAGGCATGAAGAGAGGGGACAAAATAAGAACTTCAAACTTTCCCACCTTAGTCCAGTGATCTTTACAACAATGGCACTTAAATTTGAGGGGAGAAGTGAAAAGAAAAAAAAAAGAAGAAGAAGAAGAACAAAAACAAGAGGTTACGAATAGAACTAAACTATTGCAAACCAGATACTAAATTATCATAGTGCTCCTTCTGAGGGAAATGCTTGTTCACAGGCTAATTAGGCATTTATCTGTAATAACTGGCCTGCCTGTCAGATGGGTCTAAGTGGTTTGTGCAGCCCTGAGAAATGGAAAATTCAGGCTTGCAAAACTTTTGCAGTATGGGGGCAGGCAGCCAGCATGCGCCCAGCCAGGTACAGTGTGAGCAGTGCCACCCTCCAGGCGGCCTCCACCCAGGCCTGTATGCAAATAACCTAGCAGGATACCAGGAGTCAATTGCTTTCCCATCTGCTATATTCTCTCTTTCTCTTTTTCTTAAAAAAAACAAACAAACAAAAAAAAAAACTGCAGAAATTCATACCACTCTGCATTAGTGCTTGATGTAATGGTGCAAAGCATTTTTCATTTATCATCATAATGCCAGTCAAAGGAACTCCTAATAATGTAAATGCAGGAGAAAAACCATTAGGGTTTATTTGCATGGCAGATTTGAGCTCATTCACCACTGAGGGTGTGAAGTGGGAGTCAGTGGCCAGGGCACCTCCCTAACCAGCTGGCCAAATGGACACGACATTCTAGCCTCTGCCTGGTGGAGCCTCAGAAAAATGGAAATGCCCATCTGAAAGACCTGAGCTGGGAATGCAGAGACTGCTGATGCTACTGGAGGAAATCCAGACTGTTCTACACATCCCCTGTCCTAGACGAGAGATGGACAGGTGCTGCATTCCAATCGGCAGCATAGAAGGGACCTGATATTTTATTATCCGGAGGCAAGTTGGATTTGTGGACGTCCGGCAGCCTGCCATTTTTGAGAATTCTGAGTTGGTGTCAGAGAGCACTCATGGTGTCTGAATAACTAGTGCTTTCCTGTCTGCTCAGCAGCAAACACTCCTCCGGGGGGAGTACCAAGCAAGCCCTTCACTCTTTGTACCTGGACGTGCCTACCATGCAGCCAGATACCATGAGAAGCTGAACAACAGCGTGGTCTCTCACTGAATGCACAAATACCCCGCACTTAGAGAGAGTCTACTCATCAGCACCTTTAGATATTTTAAAAACACATCAGCTCTATCTATCCCAGAAAATATCAAAAGTTAGGAAACTCAGGTATCTTGGAGCTGAATCTTTACTATAAATGGATTCTCCTCTAAATCGTCATAGCAGAACAGAAAGAGCGTGGAGTATGGAGACAGAGAGAACTGAGCTTAAATCCCTGATCCAACACCTCAGTTTTCTCATCTGTAAATAGGTGTTACATGACTCGCACCCTCTAGGGGTAACTGGAATGATGTCAGATAGTACCTCTCAAACTACCATGTGCGTGTGGATTGCCCGAGGGTCTTGTCCGAGGGCAATTCTGATTCAGAAGGTCTGCACGGGGCTTGAGGGACTGCATTTCTAAAATTTTCCTGAGCAAAGAGAATGCTGCTGGTCCTGGCACCACATTTTGACGAGCAAAGACGTTAGTGCACCAAGGACAACGCCTGGCCTATAACAAATGCTCAGCAAACACTGATCTTATTGATCGTTTGCTTCTTGCAGGCTACTTTATTCACTGTTACAAAATAGAAACAAGAACAATATGAGATACGGTCCCTGATCTTAGGCTGACAATTTATACAATATTCAACAACTATTTAAAATTTAGGGGAAATAAATTTCTCATGTAGAATGCATCAAATAAGCAAGCGGATTTTAAAGTGTAGGAGAAAGGAGTAAAATTAGCCATCTGCAATGACTTCCTGCATGCTGCCTCCTTGATTTATACTGGAATATATCTTTCTGAAGGACAGGGGAGGGAAGAGGGTTCTGATGAGATTTCCTCCCCAGACTAGTGCTTAAAATGGCTCAGGTTCCATATGATCTGGAAGAGGGAAAATGGGCCAATTTACTTTGGAAGATTCTTGCGAACTTCGGGGATTCTGAGATTTACCCTAGACGTTTGTCACCCAGTGGGTTTCAGAAGGACCTCACAGCTTCTCGTTTTTCTATTTAATTTGTGCCTGATCAAAAACTAATGGTCTTTTTAAAGATTCAAGTGTTTGACAGCCACTTCTTATCCAGCACTGATTTCCAAGCACACTGTTCTAGTGGTGATGTCCTGTAACTTCAGAAGCCAAAGCAAACGGCTTCCTCCCAAAATGAAACTGAACATTCGATGGTACTTGATGAACCATTCTTCCTCCAGCATTTCAAATAGGAAAAGGTTTTCACTCCTCTCTTCATCTTTTGATCAGTTTAATTCTATTCACCCTATGGGGAAACCAAGGCATAGAAAGTTAAGGTTTTTGCTTAAAATGGCTCTTCCAGAACCAGGTGCATGGAATCATGACTGCTATTTATCTTTAGAGATGCCCCATGACCCCTTACCTTCTAATAGTCAGGAGGCAGCATTGTGTGGTGTTGAGAACTTTGCTTTGTATAGCCCGCCAGATGGGTATTCAAATCCTAACTCGGATATTCCCTAGCTTTGTGGCCGTAGCCAGCTCACTTATCCCGCCAACGTCTATTCCATCCTGTGGGAGAGTGATTCAGAGACACCTTAGGGGGGTCAAGGTGGCGATTAAATGAGATCATGTTCATGAGGCTGTTAGGATCGTGCCTGGCACCTATGAATTCTCCATAACCGTGATCATTATTAACAGTATTAGTATAGGAGATTGAGAGCAAATATTCAGAGCCAAATTTCTGGGTTCAAGTCCTATATTTACTACTTATAGGCTGAGCACCCATTGCAAATTACTTAAGCTAACTTTGTGCCTCTATATAAAGCCTACTTGGGAGGGCTGTTGTGAAGATTAAATGAGATATTTTTAAGGGCTTGGAATAGTGCATGGTATGTAGTAAGTACTCAGTATTTTAGGAATTATTACCACCATCCTCACGTCTATAGGTAGCAGGCTAAGCTGTATCTCCCCAGAATTCATATGTTGAAGTTCTAACCCCCAGTACGTCAGAATATGGCTTCAGAATAGTTGGAGATCAGATCTTTTAGGGGTAATTTAGGTGAAATTAAGTCATAGGAGTTGGGCTCTGATGCCACCTGTCTGACGTCCTTATAAGAAGAGGAGATTGGAAGCCGGGCAGCGCCTGGGTGGTGCAGTCTGTTAAACATCCTCCTTCGGCTTGTGTCATGATCCTGGGGTCCTGGGATCCAGTCTTCCCCTTGGGTCCCTGCTCAGTGAGGAGCCTGCTTCTCTCTCTCCCTCTGCTCCCCCCACCATTTATTCTCTCTCTCTCTCTCTCTGACAAGTTAATAAATAAAATCTTTAAAAAAAATAAAAAGAAGATGAAATCAGGACACATGGAGAGACACCAGGACTGGTTGCACACACAGTAAAGGCCATGCGAGGACACAGAGAGAAGGCACCATCTGCAAGCCAAGGAGACAGGCCTCAGGAGAAACCACCTCTGCCAGCACCTTGATCTCAGTCTTCTACCCCCAGAACTGAGAGATAGTTGGCTTCCATAGTATTTTGTTATGACAGGCCAAACACACTCATGGAGATGGGCCACGTCTTTTGTCATCTCTTTTTTAACATCTCAGTGGCCAGGTAGAGAAAGCTAGAGGTCCTAACCTGGAGTATCAATCCTGAACAGTAACCACCAATACAAATCCATGGTTGGAAGCTTGAATTGCATACAGAGAGACAGGACGTGCCATGAGAGGGATCATTGGAAGGAAGGAGGAGGTAAATGGGGCCAGTAGAACAGCCCATTTAGCACCTTTCTCAGCCAGATTAGACAGGGCAAGGGGCCAAAGGCAGAAAACCTCGTGGAAATGAGCCAGACATCCAGACAGATGACAGGTGTCTAGATGGAGAATCTGGTTGAAGCATCAGAAAGGAGACAGCAGATCGGAACTGGGCAAACATCAATTTCTAAAATATTTGGTCAGAAATATTCAGATGTGACTGCTGTCAGATGTCACTGCTCTGAATGGCCTATTTGAATTGTAAGCTTTTCTCTGCCTAGCCAAGAAGGACCACGGTTTTTCCCTTCCTCCCTTAGGACAAAGCAGGATACCTACACCAGCTTCACTACATCGTGGCTGAAATATGGGGCTCGATATGAACATGAAAACTCTCTGGCCTATTCAATCCATTGATTCTTCAACAGCTTATGCTCCTGACCACGGCCTGCTCACCAGGACATAGGAACAGCTAATTTCTCTAGAGAACATTTAAATCCCTCAGTAATTATGGACGTAAGATGCATTTATAGACACAACCCTTATTAGCGAGCCAGTCACCATAACAAAGTTAGGAGGAAAAGGAGGATCCTCATGTGTATTCATAAGAGGAAAAAAATAGCTAACCCCAAATAATCACATTGCTAAATATGTATCTCTCCAAGGCCAAGGTGGAGCATTCGTAATAAAGATATGTGGGTTAGCCAGCAATTTCTTTGTTTAAATCTGAGGTGGAGCATGGGAAGCCCGGACCAGGCAAGGCAGAGGCGACAGTTCTGGGAAAGAAAGAGTCTAAATCTTGACCCACGCCACTCCCCTGTCATCTGGGCCTTGAGCCCTTGGGGAAGTCGCCTGTAACAACATATGCAGTATCTTCCTATAAATGAGCACTAATTAAGCCCCTGTTCCGGGAGGCCTGTCTGGAGGGTTACCAGATCATTAGTCTTGGTTTCGGAGAAAAAGTCTATGTGGGGAAAAGGTCAAAGGATCTAAAAGAACCCTCAGCACTATCCAACCCATTTTCTTTCCTCCAGGCAGGACAGCATGCTGGCAGCTCCTGCAAGGAGAGGACCACCAAGCCGGGCGGGATTCTAATTCTTTCTTAGATGTTGTTGTCCTTTCCTCTATGGTGAGTCCCATCACTTTCACAGAGGAAAAGATTATCCAGGGGCCTTTGTCAGCCGGCACAGGAAGCTGGTGAGCCAGCCATGCCACCGGGCTTGAGAGCCAGCTCAGACCTGTTGGAGAGGTGGTGCCAGTGAGGAGGCATAGTTGGCAAGTAGATGTCTAAATTTATTTGCGGAAAAAATGCTTATTTGCAAAGTTTGTATACTTCCTCTTCTGGTAGAGTCCCACCAGAAGCATCTATCCCACGTCACACTGCACAGGAACCCGCACACTCTGTTCCCTTGACTCAAGGGTAGACACACTCCAACTGGTTCAGAATGGAGAGATGCCGAAGGTAGGGGTGAAGGCACAATAGAGAAAGGCCAGTGCCAGAGATGGGGTGGGAGGCTCAAGAGCATGGTTCAGAGTTGAATAGAAAAAGCTTTAAATCACACAAGACAGACCAAGCATTTGCCAACAAACACTGATTCTAGCAAGTTATGATTCCTGCCATCGTTTCCTATTTTTAATAAAATTGACCTTTATGAAACAGAAACAGCAATACAACAAATACGTTCTTTCTGAACTTATCTGGATCATGTCTCCTGAGCCTCTCCGATTCTGATTCCGATTCCGGGAGCCCAATGCTTCGGTGTCCCCAGCTGGTTGCTCCACTAAGGGAAACAAACTTTAGATGCATGATAATAGGAGGCCTGTCGCAGTTGGGTGGATGCAAAACAGAAAGCCTGGGGGTGCAGAAAACAGAGCTTACCACATTATAGGCCTTTCACCTCCACAGTTTAATTAATGTTACTTTCTGTACTCATTTTTATTGCTGCTGTAACAAATCACCATATAGCTTAAAACAACATAAATTTCTTATCTTATAGTTCTATAGGTCAAATATTTGATACATTTATCTCATTGAGTTAAAATCAACTAGGCGACTCAGTTGGTGAAGTGTTCAACTCTTGTTTGGGACTCAGGTCATGATCTAAGGGTCGTGGGATCAAGCCCTGCATCAGGCTCCACGTTCAGTGGGAAGTCTGTTTAAGATTCTTTCTCTGCCTCTTCTTCTGCTCCTCCCCCTATACTCGCATGTGTGCTCTCTCTCAAATAAATAAATAAACCTTAAAAATAAATAAATAAAGTCAAGATGTCAGCAGGGCTGGTTCTTTTTGGAGCCTTGGAGGCATATCCATTTCTTTGAGTTGTGGGGTTTTTTTTCAACCTCTAGAGGCTGCCTGCATGACTTGACTTGTGGCCCTTTAAGTCATGTCTCCAGCCTCTTGCCTCTGTTGCTCCTGCTACTGCCTTTGACCTTGTTGCCTCCCTCTTTAAAGACATTTGTCTTTACTTCAGGTCCCCCTGGATAATTTGGCAGAGTATCCCCAACTCATAACCCTTAACCTAATCACACATGCAAAGGCCCATTTGCCGTAGAAAGTAACAGAGTCAGAAGATCCAGGGATTACGGCATGGACATCTTTGGAAGCCAAATGTTTAGCCCAGTGTACTTTCATTTATAAAACTCCAGCAAGGGGATCCCTGGGTGGTGCAGTGGTTTGGCACCTGCCTTTGGCCCAGGGCACGATCCTGGAGACCCGGGATCGAATCCCACGCCGGGCTCCCGGTGCATGGAGCCTGCTTCTCCCTCTGCCTATGTCTCTGCCTCTCTCTCTCTGTGACTATCATAAATAATAAATTCAAAAAAAAAAAAAAAAAACTCCAGCAAGTAACTAAGTGAGAGCCAGACATTGAACCTGATGCCGATCACCTGCCCATAGCAACCAATGGGAGGGAGAAAGTTAAGGGAGGCTTTCATAATAGAATCCTCCCGTGACATTCCTGGGCACAGATGGCTCAGCTTTATACATCTTCAAGAATGGCATGCAACCAGTCTTGACTCAGGCTCCCCCTCGTCCACACCACTGATATCTCTCGTCCAAGCTACGATGGTTTCCCAATGCTTGCTGTTCCTCTCTTCCCATTTTATCTACACATAGCAGCTAAAGAGAATCCTTTTAACTCCCAACCCTCCCTCTAATGTCTTGCCTTTACATAAAATAAAAACCAACTTCTTTTTATGGCCTCCAAACCCCTACACAATCTGGCTTCTGTCCCCTACCCTTTCATTTGGTCCCACTCTCTCCCTCACCTACCCAGCCCAGCTATAATGGCCTCTTTCAGTCCCTTGAAACATGCTGAGCTATTTCCCACCACACAGCCTTCTTGTCAGCCCTCTGCCTGAGATGCTCTTCTGTCTCTCTTTCACCACTGGTCTCCTCTCAACCTTCAGGTTTCAGCTTGAATGACACTCCTCCAAGAGCCCTTCTCTGGATCACTCTATTTATGGAAATTTCCACCATCCCCCACCTTACCCTCTCTCAGTTCTCCTTATACACTGTCATAGTACTTAGCACAAATTACGGCTTTGTATTTATTTACTTACATACAATAAAAAATTTTCATATATAAAATAAAAATAATGTGTATTATATAAATAATAAAAATAATATATATTATATATATAATATAGTCAGATAAACAAATTATGAGAAATGAGGACTGTTGATGCCCCTACAAGACTACAAGGTAATGACAAGGACCAAGTGCAGGCACTTTTTCTTCATCAGTGTACCCTGAGCACTTAGGGTAGGGTTGGGTCATCTGTTGCATGGATAAATAAATGAATGGTTGATGGATGTATGCATGGGTGAATGGAAGGGCGGATTCATCTCTGAAGGCTAACTCAGGGGAGATGGTGTACTCACTCTGACCCATGGAGTCTCTCTGTACTGGTCTAATTAGAGCATAACTTGGTGATTGCCTCTGCCCACTTGGTGATGAAAGTAGAAAACTTAAGGAGCTCCTAAAGTATATACCTTGATTTTAATACATGGGAGATTCTATGTAGGACACAGACTCTGCTCATTTTGAAACCGGGTCCGTATGTCTCTACACACATGACACACAAATAGCAACAGCCAGGCTGACAAAACCTTAGTGATTTGTTTTACTTTCTTGCAATTTAATAGAGAATCAATAGACTGACCAGGAAAATATCTACGTTCATGTCATTGCTCCTCATTTCTATAGTGACTCCTACCAGGGTATACGCAGTTGGCTTTGCACAGACAACAAAGAGGAAGAAAATCTCATCTGGTCTTTGACCAGATGGACAGGCTTGGCCTTTGAGTGGATGGACAGGCTTTGGAGCCCAACCCAGTCATGTCCCACCTCCTTCCTGAGCCCTCACTCCCTCGCTCACTCTGCATTTGAACATGAGGCTGGAGCTCAGGGAGGGCGCTTATTCCTTCTCTGCCTGTTCAGTTTTCCTCAAAGCCTAGTCTCTGGAAGAGCTATTACCGGTTCCCTGGTGAGTGGGAGATGAGAAACAAAGGAGATTTGGATATCTGTGGGTGGTGTCTGACCTGTACTGACGCTGTAGTTGTGATCCATGCAGTCAGCTTCTAGCTCACATTTTCTGACATGCTGATAAAGGTATGACAGGCCTCAGTCCACGCAGAACACTTCCACCAGGGTACAACAAGGTGTTTGGTTCCTGTGATTCCTCTCTATCACGGCTCCGGTCCTCGCTTCCTAGTGAGCTCTGAATTCCACTCAAAATTGCTTTGTTGACATTTAAAGGTCTCCATCAGTCTAGTCGTGTGGCAAAAAGGACTGGATAAAATCACCCCTGCCTCACTACCTCCTAGCTGAACCTAAGACAAAATGATTGCTGTCTGGAAGGCAGGCCCAAGTATTCCTTCCAGCTCTAAAATTCTACGATCCTATGATGCCTCCTGTTCAGCCAGTTGTCTGAGCCCCTCTGACTGCCAATAACTTGTAGAAAATCCCATTAAAAGCGTAAATGAAACCTGTACCCAAACCTATCAGGAGACAGCCAAAAGCTGTGGATATTTTCCACCATGGATTGTTTGTTTTCCAAAAGCCCTGCATTGCCAAATGGGAATTTTAGGTGAGGTGTGAACTACAACTTCCTAACCGTATGTGTTACGGATCAAGGGAAGGAAAGCCTTTGACTCACCTCCTTCTTGTCGAGAGGATTAGGCCCTGTCTTCCATAGGAAGAGGTTATGGCTTAGGAACATTTTGAAGGGCTCTGCTTGCCTTAGGTTCTATCTTTTTCTTTATAACACTCACAATTGCCATCTCAAATGCCAAACTGAGCACCTTGAATAGGATAATGAGCATGCCATTTTCATTCTAAATAAAAAATTTTATCCTGGGACCACAGCAGTTCAATGTTTCTTAATAGAAGTTCTCTACAGAGTTAAACTGTTTTCAGAACAACCCAACATCCAGGTTGGAACTAACTGCTGAATCTTTCTCTCACGAGGAAAGAACCCTGGGACATTTAGAGAAATTAAATGTTGATCTGATCCTGTGTGAATTGGCACTTGGGAGCCTTTGGGTTATTGTGGTTTCTAAATACCCTGCCTATCTTTTGCCCTCTGCAGGGATCCAGCTAGCCGATCACATAGAAAGGTGTTATGTCTATTTCTGCATCGCGGGTCTGTTCCAGAGGAGATGCGCGCAAGACCATGGGCAGCCTTGCAAGCACTCAACACACCATCCAGCCACACAGAGCATATAAATACCTAAGTCTCTTGCTTTTATTAGAACATTGTTCTCCCTCAGTGATTAAGTTTCGAACCTACGCACAGACAGTTGCACTAGAGTTGTTCAGATTTCTCTAGACCAATGAACTTCTCTCTTCAGTTCCCACTAATAATAACACATCCCTTCATGTCTTAAAAAAAAAAAATGCAGCCCTTTCTGGAGCCAGGAAAGCTTCCCACTAAGGATGGGCTACATTGATCAGATCAAAGGCACCCCTGGTGCAAACTCAGATTTCATTAGAGTCTGCCCTGAACCCACCAATTTGAATAAGCTTTGTTATCATCACTGTAGATGGCAAGGGAGGAAAAAATGATCAGTTGTTGTTTTTCCTTTCTGATGTTTGATGCACAATCCTCTAAATGAAGCATGTGGTGTTTGAGCAGTTGACATCTTCCCTGGTGTAAGGTTGCCAGGGCAGCAATGGGTTTAGGTTGCCTACAGATAAACAGAGGTCTGGGAAAATTAACAGATCCCGAAAAAAGGATATTATTTGAGTCATCAAACTAAAAATCATATAATTTCAAAAATACCCTCACTTTACAAATCAGATTGAGAATAAGAAAGCTTTTGGGACTTCTGCAAGGTCACGTGATAATATTGAAATAGAATTGAGACTAAAACACAGGTCTGCTGACAACCAGCCCTAACTTCCCACCAAAAGGAGACCCAACAGGGGATATGATGAGAAAACATTTTGTTTTGTATTCTACTCTATGTGGCCCTCTCTGCTGACATTCCTCCCAATCTCCCAATCCCCTCCTTAATTCAAGTTCTGTTAATTGGACAGCACATCAAAACAAGACTATAGATCCATTTCCTTTGGTTTTCAAATTAGGTCCTATTAGAGCTTCAAGAAGTTCCTTGGGAAGACCTAATGGAAAGGCCCATGGTACTTTGCCTCCCACAATATGCTCCTCACTCCTGCCTCCACACACAAGAGAAGCTGAGTCTGTGTGCTGAGTCTAACCCTGCAGCTTACAAACATGGACTTGGTTTTGCTGGTCGAGTCTAGCTGAGGCCATGAGCAGTTCATCCACCAGCATGTTCATGAGCAAGCACTGGGGGTGGCAGCCAGGCTATGGAAATTACTAGGGTTGGGAGCTGGGAGCGAGGGCAGAGAGACAGCCCTGTGAGTCTCATGACCTCTTACTCAGCAGTTTTTATGATGTGATGAATGTGCCAGTGAAATAATGGTGGTAAAAAACGATGCGTTTGAAGGTTATTTCCTTCCCCATTTCATACATGTTGACTCCTCTCTCTCCCAGCTTCTCCCACCAAGACGGAAAGGGACTCAGGTAATAAGTGCACAAAATTGAGATGTGTGTCTGACTTTGAGTGCAGAGAAAGGAGAAAAAGGAGAAAAGAGAAAAAGAAGAAAAAGACATTCTGAAAAAGGAAATTCTCCTGATTCATGATCTGTCCCAAATAGGGTTGCCAGACCAAATACAGGATCAGGATGCCCATAAAATTTAAATTTCAGACAAAAAGTAAATGTTCTTTTTTTTTTTTTTTTTTTTTTTTTAAGTAGCCTCTATACCCAGTGAGGAGCCCAGTGCAGAGATGGAACTCACTACCTGGAGATTAAGACCTGAGCTGAGATCAAGAGTTGGATGCTTACCCAACTGGGCCACCCAGGTGTCCCAATAACTTTTTAATATAAAATGTGTCCCAAATAAACTATTTTTCATTGTTTATCTGAACAAAAATATAACTGAGTGTATTTTTGTTTGCCACCTCTAGCAACTTTCGTCCCAAAGTCATGTGACGCATTCTGTATGTTTTAAATCTCTCCTACTTCTCGCACCCACTAGCAAAACATATAAAAACACCAAGGGGGAAAATACCCAAAGCGTTAACCCATACAACGCTAAGAACATTCTAAATTGCTGGGGAAGTTCAAGAATCAACATGGTTTAGGCCTTGTCAATTGGTCATAAATTCAGCATGCATCAGAATCACCCGGGCCTTGTCAAAACACAGATTTCTGGGCTCCATCTCCATGGTTTCAGATTTAGTCCATCTGGAGTTGGGCATGAGAATTTGCCTTCCTAACAGTTGTCTTGGGATTGCAATGTCACTGGCCTAGACTTTGGCTTAGAGGAAGGGATTCTGGCCTAAGGAGGCAGATGCCCACAATTCTGGTTTCTGTACTCTCCATCAGATGTGCAACTTCAGATAAGTAACTTAGGATTATTTCATTTGTGTTTAATAATACAGTGAATACTTACATCCTTAGAATTTCAAGATCAAGCAGTATGGGAATAAATAAGTTACCGAAGCACTATTCTTATTGACCTCATCTGTAGTGGAGTTCATTAGCTTAGTAGCATTCCAAATGGGCTCACCACAGTGGCCAGGGCATAGGGGAAGTCTGCAAGGCTTCGGTGAGGAGCTGAGCGCACCAGGCTGCGGGTTGAGTCTGCTTCCACCACAGCAGGCTCTCTTTATCTGCTTTGTATACTGGGAGGTGGTTCTCTTTGTATAAAGGTGCCACTAGTTTAAAAAAAAAAAAAAATGTCTGCAACCTATTGACTTAGAAAATCACCCAGGATCCTTTCTAAGAGTCTATGATTATAGTTCAACTCCATTCCAATTCCAGCCCCTATTATTTTCCCAGACAGCCTGCCCTTGGATTTCCTGTCATAAATGGTCCTCTGGTCTCAAGGGAAAGATCAGCTCCTGGCTGACACTGGGATCACCCCAAGTCATCATGATTGTTCATACTAGGTACCAAGTGGCAAGACTAGCAGACTGGAATCTGGTGGGTTCGAGGAATGGCTAACTTGCTCTCCAAGGCGTGGACAGCTGTAGTGTGCAGGAAATACTGTTTGGAGATTGAGAGCATAGGCACGCAGGCCTAAGAAGGGTTAGAAAGAGCCAATAAGAAATTAGGAGAACTCAAGTGCCCACGCGGGGAAGGCAAGACCTTCTCATTAAAGGGATAGACATGTGGGTTTTGACAGAGTGAGAGGAGGGATGGTGAACACAACACACACCTCCATCCATCACTGGCCCCAGGCAGATGTAGACACCTGCAGAGCCCATCGACACTGGGCCAAGGGCCAGGCTAGTACATGGGAGACAGTGATGTATTTGGCCAAATAACCTCCCAGACTATTGGCCATGCCCTTTTCTCCTCCAAAGGGCCCTGCAAACTTCTAAATGCTCCTCAACTCTAAAAAGAAAAGGTTTGCGTGTGGAGGTAGCCCCAAGCCTGCTGCCCTGGTATGCCATGGTGTCACTGATCACAGGATGGACTCTGGCGCGGCCTTTAGCACCGGCCCCTCCACGGGCGCGGTGAGCAGAGCGCCGCTCCAAGGTGTCAGCTAGAGTCTGGGCGGCAGACAGGCTCATCCTGGGCAGGAGGAAAGAAACAGGGATGCCAATCCCCAGGGCATTTCCGCTCACATCACCTCCCAGTATTTGGGGAGGGAGACACTCTGTACAGTTCTTCTTTAGATTTTATCTATTTCTCACGGTTTCCCAGCATTGACCAGAACCGTCTGCTCTTCCCTTTCTCTGTACGTGGAGCTTTTCTCCAGAGTTCCAGAATGTTATGATAAGACGAAATCCTAAAGAGCCATCCATTCGCACGTAAGGCACGTAAGGTAGATGAAATTGAGATTCAGACAGTTTGGAGTTTCCCAAAGTCACACAATCAGTGGGAGCCAATCCAGGCCTAGGAACCAGGTCCCCCAGCCTCCTGAGCTGGATTTGTCCCAGGGTTACCCTCCACTTTCCTGACATAGAGAACCCCTCATCCTGATTTCTCTGATCACTGCAGAATCCTGCCAACTGGCTTTTCCGCCTTTTCACCCCAGCACTTTTCCTGCCTCTCCCCAAGGGTCTGGACCAGCAGGAGCAACGTATTCACATGCAAACTCAGAAGGCTGTACTGCTGCGAACGCCATTATTTTTAATAAAATTCCTTGGGCTTGGCAACCCAGGTGTTTGCGTGTCTGGCCTCGTTTAGTCAGACTACTGTTTCTTTCAGGCTGTAGCGCAAGGGAAGCCACACCAAGCAGACAACAGATCCCATCTTGGGGAGAAGATACCAGGTGTACCCACAGGACAGGGCTCTGCCCAAAACGGCCCTGGAGGGAGGACAGCTGAGCTACGGGGCTGTGTCTGGGTTAGCGGGTTTGGCCATGGCATTGGTTGGGTACTGTCATCACCTTTTCCTCAAAAAGAGGACACACACTGCTCCGTGGTCATGCCCACAGTGGCTGGGCTGAAAGCAAAAGGAAGCATGCGCATACTGTTTATTACTGAAACAGAATAAAACACTATTTAAAGGCAATCAGCTGGAATTACCTTCAATACATAAATATTTTGGGAAATGATTAGTTCATTTTAATTACTTCTCTAACATCGATAACAATATTTTCACAAGCGGTGGCTTCTCCAAAGGGGTTGCAAGGTGGCATTGATTCCATTCCTGACACCAGGACTCTCCCGTGGAGAAAGAGCCATTGTCTTACTCAGGGGACACATGGGAAGAGGTGGGCTTCACAGGCAATTGTGTCGAGCTCACAAGACCAAGGAGTAAAAACTCTCTCTCTTTCACCCAAATCCAGCATTAAGTCTTATTAGATCTTAAATGTTCTCTAAGAACTCTGCAGCTGGGCCAGGCTGAAGCTCCACTCAGAATCTACAACCATCTTAGGACCAAATGGTTCTCCCATCAGAGATGTTCTCCATTGAAGCAAACCAAGAGAAAGGAGATGCGTTCCCTTTCGTATAATCAGTGACGATTCAGAAACATCCGCACACGCACACGCCCCACCGAGGGGTGGCTGCTTTGCTAAGAATTACATTCAATAATATGTTCTTTTTTTTTTCCTTTTTTGAAACCACCTTGTAGATCTTTCTAACTCAAGCTACGCACAGATCCCGTCCTTATAACGCAGGGAGGAGATGAGACACCAATAAACCACATCACTCAGCAAACAAATTCATGGCTATCGGTTCCTTGAGGGATTAACAAAAGTCTTCTACTTCTGATAAGTACTGAAATGTTTAACTTGATGTAGTGGGGAGGGGAAGGGAGAGGATGGCAATTCCGTCTTAATGTTCCAGATTATGATTTGGAAGTCAGGTGACGAAGATTATAGAGGAGAATGTCCGGGTCATAAGTGTGTGCTTTAAATTGAAAATGCACAGATAACCAATGGTCAATTTGTTTTCTTTTTCCATATCTCTCCTACCTTCTTCCTTCCTTCCTTCCTTCCTTCCTTCTTTCCTTCCTTCCTTCCTTCCTTCCTTCCTTCCTTTCCCCCCTCTGAACCCTCTTTCATTCCTCCCTCCTATTCTCCTTCCCTTCCTCTCTTCCTTTCTTCCTACTTTCCCCCATCCTTTTTTCCCTTCCTTTCTTCCTTCCACACCATATCATTTCCATGAAAACACTCAAAAGGTGATGTATGCTAAACCTTAGGGGTGGTCTTCCTGACGAATGCCATAGGCTTTTCCCAAAACAGCTTAGTTCATCATCATTCCATGATTAGAATCTACAAGCTTATGGGGGCAAAAACAAAAGCTGTCCTTGCTTCCTTAGCTCCCACATCCCTTCTGGCAGGAGTTTGCAAGCTCGCACAGGACAGGAAAAGAGGAGGTAAAGACATAATCCTTAGGGCTCAATAAACTGAAGTGATATTTCTACTAGAGTCACGGTGGCACCGAGTGACACCTCCGTGAGCTGGCGGCCAGCTTGCACCCCCGGGAGAAGGGGCGGGGTGCACAGTACTTCTGTAGCCAGAAGCACCAGGCTTGAGACCAGTAAGGAGCCAACTATGTTTTCGGGTCTAGCCATGCAAGAGATTTTGCAACAGCTCTTTGGACATAAGTAAGACAAATGTTGCGTATAGTTTCGTTCCCTTTGCTGAATAAAACTGTCCTCAGGGCTCTGTTCCAAACACACAATTGGGGAAGAAGAAGAAAAAATGTGACAGCCATGTGCTCTGACTTGCCCCACCTGCTCTTTGCGCTCTGTAAATCTGGCGCCGTGGGCAGGAATGCATCCCAGCCTGCAACTGAGAGTCAGAGCTGCTGGGGTTCACCTCCTCCAACTTTGGGAGCAGAGCTTCGGGTCCTCTTGATTTGGGGAACCCCAGTAGTTACTAACTGGGGTCTCCTTGCTGTTGATTGGCTTCATCAGCTCCCCACCACGCACACCCACACCAATACAGCCTCATTTAAATCCTCCAGCAGTCCTTTCCCTCCATCCCCTTACTCTTGCCTGATGGGGTGGGGGGTGGGGGGAGACTAAAATACAGAAACCTTTTTCCTCCTCTTTCCATCCTTCCCTTCAAAAGTTAGGGGCTGGCTCTTGTATTAGACTAATATATCCTTGGCAATCTTTAGCTCAGACATGTGTTGAGTGTCAATTAGGTCCCAGGCACTGTGCTAAAAAGGAGAACACAAACTCACTGCTTTTTAAAAATCTCATGGAGGTACACGAGCTGTCCACATAAACAAATCATTAAAAGAGCATAATAAGCACATTATTAGCAGGGCACACAGACGGCCATGGAAGGATCTCTGAGCAAGTGATTAAAACCTCCATGAAGAGCTCACGAGGGCTCACAGAAGAAGTGATCATAGAGCAGAGTTTTAAAGGACAAGAGGGATTTGCCAGCAGAAGATGAAGTGAAGGTCCAGTGGGTAGAGACTCCTGGGGGCAAAGTCATCTCAGAACATGGCTTGTTCAAAAGGACGCAGGTGTCAGGGAAGGGGCCTGATAGCAAAGGATGGACAGGCTTATAAAATTCGGGACCCAAGAAACTTAAACCTTACTGTCGTGTTTGAAGTTTCATCCAAGGAGAAATGGGGAGCCGGTGCAGGTTGAAGCAGAATAGTAGCATGTTTTTCTTAAGAAATGTAATTCTTTTTTTTTTTTTTTTTTAGATTTTCTTTGTTTGTTCATGAGAGACAGAGAGAGGGGCAGAGACACCGGCAGAGGGAGAAGCAGGCTCCCTGCGGGGAGCCCTATGGGAGCTCGATCCCAGGACCCCAGAATCACGACCCGAGCCCAAGGCAGATGCTCCACCGCTGAGCCACCCGGGGGCCCCCAGCAATGTAAGTCTAAAGCAAAAACCACAGTCAGAAATTGGGGAGATAATGAATCTGTTTACGAGAGGCTGCGACCATGTTTAATCCAAGGCAAACTAATGACAAACCCTAGGTTGGCACGAGGGACCACACGGGGGTAAGAGGAGGAAGACAAGGCTCTAAGGATCCAACCAGCTGAAATCCCACCTCCTTGAAGGGCCCAGTTTGGACTGACTGGCCGCCTCTGCAGACTCGCACCCACAAAGCAGCTTCGTCTGAGCACCTTGAGCTCCCACCGCCCCCCCGGGTGCCCAGCAGCCAGCTCTCCCGCCGTTTTCGGACTCGCCGTCCCTCTTCCCGACCACTTGAGTCCCTCTCCACCTTTCCTTCCCTTGCTCTCCGGTATTAATTGCTTAGATTCTGTGCCATGGGAAGCTGCTGCTAACAAAAGATTAGCCTTTTTTACAGGAAGAGGTGATTAAAAAAAAAAGGAGAGATTTTTGTTTTTAAGGCAGATGAAAGAAAGCCCAAGGAGATGTGCATTTGACCCTCCAACATGCTTCTTCAAGCCTCCCTCAGCAGTACTTAAAGGCGCTTCCAAGGGAAGGCTTTATGAATGCAAAATGAAGTCAGTGCCTTGTGCCTGCTCCAGAAGAAAGGGAAAACAGACCTTTTATATACAATATTTCCTTTATGGCTGGCGCTGCTCCTCCTGCCCCAGTGATGCTGCACCACTTCAGACGCCAGCTTGACCTTCTCAAGGTCACTCCACACAGCAGGCCCCCTTGTGCCTCTCCCGGGGACCTGCGCCGAGGAGCCGGAAGGGCCAGCTTTTGTTTTCTGTTTCTCCTCAGTCACAGTAGAGCCCTTGCCCGGGGGCAGAGACACCTGAAGTCCCCAGCAGGGCGAGCCCAGTCGGGGGTGTCGGGCTGGTGCCCCCCTCTGCGGAAAGAAGCCCCTCGGCAGCGTCCAACCTCCTCCCCTCCACTCTGCCACCCGTGGGGTCCAGATGCCCGCTCGAGGGCGTGATGAGGACACGGTGCACACGCGGACGTGCCCCTGCTCAGCCTCCTTTGCACGCTCGCCTTGTGTCCTTCTGCTTCTCAGACACCGTTGGATACTAATGCTTTGCAGTCTCCTTACATTTCACTCGGCACTTGGTATTTTAGGCTGTGTACCTGTTACCGGCTTGCGGATGTCAGTGATTTGCACGTCTCCAGTTGGTGGAGATGGGGTGTCATCTCTGCATCACCTGACGGCTTTGGGGGGCACCGAGAGTGGTGTAGTCGCCTCCGTATCTGCCGCCGCACTCCCCAGGCACACTCCATTTTGCAGGGAATCAGCACTGGTTACGTGCTAAGTGGTTTCTTCTTTTCCAAAGGTGGTTTCTAATGCCTGTAGAGGAATCTGCTTCGTGGTGATGACCGTCCGCTGACATAAATGTCCTTATAAAGGAACCGCCTCAAACCAATGTTACTAAGCGACGTGGACTTGAGTTAGATTCTTTCTGTGTCCAAAAAGCTGGGAACCTCGGGGCAAGGTATTTCCCAACTCTGAGGCTCAGATTTCTCATCTGTTCAATGGAAACCATGCTGTTTCCTATCTCATAAATTTCTTGCTAAGAACTTACATAATATCACAGCAAACGTTAAAAAAGTGACCATCCGTTTTACTCACAAGCTGATCATGATAAGGGAGAGGGACACAAGATTAAAATTCCACCTGGAATGCGCTTCATATTTTTATGCATATAAATTAATGCCTTTTTTTCAAGACCTTGCTCAAACGCTATCTCTAGAAGCTTCATCCAACTCTCCCTCTCCTCTGGACAAAAATAATTTCTCCTTCCTCTTCTGAAGTCCCTGAATCTCACCCACTCACCTCTATCTACAACACTTAGAGATTATAAATTCCTTATAGACAGATTATAAGTTCCTATATAGACAGTTCCTTATAGACAGGTCTGCCCAGCTCAGTAAATATTTTGCACAAATGAACAAAAGGAAGACAAGGCATTTTGTTTTGCTCTTTCAGCAGGGGAAGGGGTTTCCAAGACCTGTTGGCCATCCCTGGGCAAGAGCAATCTCTTCCTGAAGCCTGAAGAACACTGAGTGACCTAATGATAAATAACAGGCTTTTCGTGTAGGGTAGGCCTGGAAATGCCCATTAAGGGGGGCGTTGAGGCATTTCACATTAATCCTAAACATTTCCCCTTAAACCCAAATGAAATAACTAACTGTTGCATAATTCAATAAGAAGCCCAGGCTGGGGGCTGCATTCACTTTCCGAGTAACCAGTGAATAAGTACCATCCATGAAACTATTAAGTTAATTTAAAATCCTGACAATTTAGCACCACTCTGGCGAGATAAGAACCATTTATTAAAAGGCACAGTTCATTAACCCAAATGCTACTGGCTTATTTGCTCAGAGAAAGGGGCGGGTCCAAGCCCCATCAGGAGTCACCTTTCCCCCCTCCCAGAAACCAAGCAGATCCAAGCAGTCAGGCCAAGAAATCCCCACTTGCGATGTCCTGGGCAGTGTTCTGACCACGTGACTCTTTCTCCTCAACATCCAGTCCATGGGGACCATCTCTCATAGTATTTGGGTTAAGGCAGAAAATGTGACAAAGCCTGATCTTTGAAGGTTCTCTGAGCCTTTTTTTCTGCCTTTTTCCCCCACTGACTATTCTTCTCTGTCCCAGATCCCCTCCCCTGGCTTCTCTATAAGCCTCCCCTAGACCTGGGGCATGTTTCCCATATAAATTTTACATATCACATTTCTGTCCTCTGTCATTGGGTCTTTTGAGCTTGCAGACTGGGTGCTGCTATGAAATATTTTCCGATTCCACCATGACACTGCTTTCCAGGGCGTTGTATGCCACCCTCGTATAAAAACTGACAAGCAAAGGACAGCACAGAGCACAGGGCTCCCTTTTGTGACACTGTTTTTTTCTGACCACATAACAGATCCATTTAGGGAGAAAATGCACTGAATCCCATGAAGGACATGTTGAGTCACTAAGGTCCTCTCCTGACAGCCTTGGGATGTTTGTTTGTTTGTTTTGTTTTGGGGGGGAGGTTGTTTAAATCCAGTCTTGTAACTATTCACTAGAAACCCTCAGGCCAGTGATATAACCAGAAAGTGGAAGGGACCTTTCAAAGTGAACCAGTACCTGGAACAGGTGGCAGACTGGGGTCTTCAATATTTACAATTTAAAATGCTAATCTTATCTCATTAACTGTAAAGAGTAAACATCTTAGCTTTCCTACTTGTTTTAATCAACTGAAAAACTGACTTAATGTGGACCAAGGTAACAATGTTTGTGTGGGGGAAGGTGTCTATCTGCAATCTTCGGAGCTGTTCAGTGCGGAGCCCTTTGCACATCTATGCATATTCTTAGACTGCAGATCTGGAGTAAAGTAGAGCATCTACCTGGTTCTCAATGAGGAATATAATAAAAGTTCCCATTTAGCAAAATATTTATTTACATAAATGATTTCATTTCACTCTGAAATCATCCAGGCATATAAGGATTTCTGTTCAGCCACCATTTCTATTTCCCAATTTCTAGAAGGGTGTTATATTTCATGTTTTGGAAGGATGGTAAGACTCTTATGTTCAGAGCCACCACTTTGAAGAAGAAAAGACGGAATATCAATATGTATCCCTTCATTAATTCTGACAGTATTGATCAATCATCTACGAGTTACCAGACACTGCCTTCAGTCTTAAGGATGCAATAATAAATGAGATGATTCCTTTCTCTCTTGAACTAACATCCTACTTGGATGAAATAAATAATACACGTGTAAACAAATCAACAAAATGACTTCGAAAAGTGGGAGGTGCTCTACGGGAAGTTGTGTAAATGATGTGATAGAGAAAGAAAGAAGAAAGGCTTCCTTGAGATTGGAATGACAGAAATCCATCCTGCGTGGAAAGGTCTGGAAGGAAAAAGGTCCAGGGAGAAGACAGAGCAAAGGGAGAGTCCCGCAAGTAAAACTCAAGCGTCTAAGAAACAGACCAAGAAGCAGAAGGCAAGTCTGAGAAACAGCAGGACAGACATTCATTGGAGCAAAATCACTGAGGAAGATGGCGATATGTGGGGACCTCTTGGAGGCAAGGGCTAAGGCTTCGGAGTCTTTGAGTCTGTGAGGAGGAGTGTGGATTTCAATCTCGGTGTAAAGGAGGAGTAACAATTTATGCTGGAAGGTATTACTTGCGCTTCTGTTTGGAAAATGGATTGTAGGAGGCATGAGGCAGAGAGTGGGTGGAAAGCATGGAAGCAATCGAAAGTGACTTCCACAGTGGTCCAGGCAAGATGTCATGGTCCTGTGGACAAAGGTATCAGAGTGAAGGGGGATGGGAATAGATTGGAGATTGACTTTGGAGTAAAACTAACAAGAAATGTTGATAGATTTGAAATTAGAAGTTCTGAAAAGGGAGGAACGAGAATAATTCTTAAGTTCTGTGCATGAGCAACGTGTTCAAAAGGGTGCCATCAAGTAATTTAGAGAAGACTGAGTGAATAACACCCTCCCCACGGGGTGCAAGGTGGTGGAATAATGAGCTTCGTTTTGGACACACCAAATGGCAGGTGTAATCTATTCTAAGACACACAATTAGCTTATATACTAAGGAAGGAAAAATAAGACAAAACAAAACACTCTCAACTGGTCATACCAGCCTCTACTGAGCTGATGTCTTCTTGTCCTTGCAAATGACTTGGCAATTTCCTCTGCCTTAAGTTTAAGTGTGATAGGCAACCTTATTCATGTATCTCAACAACTAGGTCATCAGCTGTGGTCATCCTTTTCTATCTTTGGTTCTATAGAGCACTTGACTGTTGTGATCATTCTTCCATAGACAAATATAGACTTCTCTATTCTCCAATTTGCACCCTACTGGTCTGTCCCCATGCATTTTTGTAGACAAAATAATTTCTATTTCAATCACACTGAAGTACAGTGTGATTCAAGGAATCATTTCTTGAAAAATTTTAAATGGCAATTAAACTCATGTTGTACCGACGATGCATAGCACTCAAGAAAATGAAGAAAATGGGTCTGAGTTTGCGCACTTGTGGGCGGTAGTGACTACGCCTCTCCACTTGGCAGACTGAGGTTATAAGATGCCATTGATTATAAGATACACCCTAATTTCAGAGATATAAAAATGTGCAAAAATATGGGCAATCAAATGAATAAAATGACATAATAAGCTTGAAATATGTTTATAAATCTGGAGTCTGGACTGGAGATATGAATTTGGCAGTCCTCAGTAGATAGAGATATTGGAAACCGTAGTACTAGATGAGGTCTAGAAAAGTGAACAGATACAGAAAATACCTGAGGACCAAGCCCGTGGCACCCCAGCATACAGAGATCCAGTAGAGGAGCAGTCAGCAAAAGAGAAGAGGGATGGTTAGTGAGGTAGGAAAAAAACCAGGAGAGGATGATGCCAAAGAAGCCAAGAGGAAAATTCTCAAAAGGAAAGAAAGGGTCAGTTCTGTCAAGTGCAGCTGAGAGATGGGCTAAAGATTGGAAATTGATAACTGTATTTGGCAAAATAAATGTTGCTGATGACCTTGACGAGAAGAGTTTCAGGAGAGTGGTATGGACCAGTGCCAGACAGGAGAGATGAAGAGTGAGTGGCAGGATCTAAAGGACAGACAGGCAAGTAAAGATCTTTCCCCTGAGAAGCTTTACTGGGAAGGAGAGCAGAAAACCATGGGTGAAGCTGAGGGAGAATGCGAGACCAAGAGAAGTTGTTGATGTTATAGTTGTAAAGATGGTAGATACTAGAGCAGATGTGTGCCCATGGAAGTGATCCAGTGCAGAGGAAAGAAGGAATGATGTAGAAGAAAGAGAAAGAGAATTCTAGGGTGGAAATTCTTGAGGGAGGAGGGAAGCCACCAGAGCATACATAGAGAAGCTGAACGCTAAAAAGGAATGGGATTTTTTTCCTATTATAAGACTGAAACATGGGTTTACAAACACGAGGCAGGTATAGTGGAAGATTTGGTACCTTGAAGATGAGTTAGTTCCTGACTGCTTCTGTTTCCTCAATGAACTATGAGTCATCCACCCCAAATGGGAGCAAGAAGATGTTTGGAAGACTGTAAACATATTGAGGAGAGGGGCAGAAATACAAATCAGACGTCTGAGAAAATAAAAGCAAACATTCCAGGAATGCATAGTAGGATTCATGGGCATTAGTGAGTAATTTAAATTGAAAATGGCATCAGATCACAGGATTCTCTCCTAGCAAGGTCCGGCTTCACAAGCCCAGGATCAGAAAAAGTAGGTAGGTGGTTTCAGCTCAGCTCGAGGTCTCGTCTCAGCCAGGGAAATGCAACAGAAAGAAAGAGAATCAGAGAATTGAGAGTGTTTGCAGACAATTGATTATGGGATCAAAGCAGCTATAGTGAGGAAAGAATAAGGTGAACACAGGAGAGGAGTGAAAAACTGCAGGGTCCATGACTTAAGGAATGTGCTGTAACCTTTGGGACAAGGGGGAAGACTCCTCGGTGAGCAATGGAGGGTCTTGTTACTTCACATGGAAGAGACAAAAAACCTCCAGAAGGAAGGAGGTGAGCCCATCTGAGATCTGAACAGAAGTGGTGTCTCAGAGAATCACGACAGTCCAGGAGGCTTAAAGGTCCCAGAGTCTAGAAGAAGTGTGAATGGGTTGGTTGGCTTTTCCTTTTATGCCATCTCAGCTTTTCTTACTGCAATTAAATTAGGTTTCACCTTCTCCAGTCCCCAAAGCCTAATGAAGAGCAGCTGCTTGTCATCCACATGGAGTATCCTTTATTTTAATTGTGAACTTGTATTAAGTCACCCTTTAAATTTCTTCATCCTGCTGAACAACCCTATTTCCTTGTGGCAGTCCTCATAGGCCCTATGATATGGCCCTTTGATCATTTCCGTTGAGTTCCTCTGGAGTACCATAGCAGATGCCATAAAAGTTTAATAAGGGTCCTAATAAAGGTTCACTAGTACCAGTAGGATCACAGGATATCCCATTGTGTCTATATATATTTTTTTTTACCCTGGATTATATACTTTGTTTTAATGATTACTTTCAAATAACTAGAGTTTTCTAGCAGGTTTAAGTTCAATTCTTGTTTGTTTCAGAAAATCTTTCCATCCTGTGTAGGCAGACACTTATATCGAGATTGACTCTACCACTTAGTGGCTTGTGCTTCCTTCTGCAACTCCCATGAATGGGGCCCATCTTCTATGAGTACTCATGTAACTCCTTTTATTTTTATCTTACTTTTTCATCTCTTGATATTTCTCTGGAGATCTCATCTACCAAACTCCACTTGGCCTGTGGGCAAGCAGGATCCTACAAAATTTGGTTCTGTTTTCTCTACAAACTGGGTTCTTTTCTCTGCCAGGAGAGAATGAATGTCTCTGTTGATCATTCTTTCCTGATAACCTCAGTACAAGGTACTGAATCCTAGAGATGTCCTGGGTATGGAACTGAGAAATGTAACAGAGATCACGGTAACTGCTAAATGTGGATTCAATATCTGATCATTGTAGTTATGATATGACATGCAATTTCCACAGTGTTGCATCCATAACATTATTTTTGGAATATAATCTATTCTTAGGACCCTGTGAAGCCAAATTCTCCCATCCATAGAAATCAATGAGGATCCTTTACCCAGTTCCTGCCAGCTGCCTTTCCAAAGTTGGCACTAAGTCCAGAAGCCATCTGAGAAGGGGGGCTCCTGGGGGACTCAGTTGGCTAGGCGTCTGCCTTCGGCTCAGGTCATGATCCCCGGGTCCTGGAATTGAGCCTGTGTTGGGCTTCCTGCTCAGAGAGGAGTATGTTTCTCTCTCTCCCTCTGCCACTCTCATTCTCTCTCTCAAATAAATAAATAAAATCTTTTAAAAATCTGAAGACTCTCAGCTTACAGGACATACTCTCCCACAGTAGCAAGGTGACTTCTGCTGAGCCTTTGATGACTGAGAAAGCACAGCTAACATCTCTCTCCTCCCTCTGCAACTAAGATACTGAGTAGCGCCCAGTTGTCACAGTTCAGTTTCTCTTTTGGTGAAACTCACAGTTTAAATTAATATATAGATATAGGTATGTAGAGATATAAATATATAGATATGTGGATCTATTTATACCTATAAATCTATAGATCTAGACGTAAGTATATTAATATGACCAGACTCAAGTGATGATGAAGATAATTCTGGGGTGATGAAGAAAGTGATGATGAAATATATGTGAAGAAAATTCTTTCAGTTTACCATTTCTACTAATTGCCCCAGTTAAAGTATCTTCTCCAAATGCCCAAAATCCTGAGGGAGGGAAGACATAGGTGAGCACTAAGGGCAACCAGTGGAAGATCGAGAAGGAGGGAGCTGCTACTGAGACATCCAAACATCAGATGTTAGGATGCAGTGTCTCCCTATATTGAGTACCTAATATCAAGCACCGCCATAGATTCATTTATCTTTGTAGCACCACAGAGACATAAGTATTACAGCTGATTAAAGGTTAAATAGCTTACAGCCAGCAGAGGGCACGTTGGGTATTTGAACCCTTGTCTACTTGTTCTCAAAACCCACATTTTAACCAAAGGAAACAATTCAAGGATACATCCCAATAGTCTTCCCTGAGCAAAAGGATGTGGTGAACACACTGTCTCAAATGTAACACATATCTTGATGGGACTTGGGCTTTTGGTGGGGAGTGGTAAAGCTGCATGACCTGGGAGTTTATTCTTTGTACTTTATTTAAAGGCTTCTAGGAGGGGATCCCTGGGTGGCTCTGTGGTTTAGCTCCTGCCTTCGGCCCAAGGTGTGATCCTGGAGTCCTGGGATCAAATCTCCCGTCAGGGTCCTTGCATGGAGCCTGCTTCTCCCTCTGCCTGTGTCTCTGCCTCTCTCTCTCTGTCTGTGTGTCTCTCATGAATAAATAAATAAAATCTTAAAAAAAAAATAAAGGCCTCTAGGATTTTGTTAATTAAAAGCTTTTCTGATCACTAAGTATTTTTGGCTTGGATTTTAAGGGTTTTAACATCTATCTCTCTATCATTTGTCATCTCTCTCTCTCAACCTGCCACTTGCCCTGTCTTCTCTCTCTCTCTCTCTCTCTCTAAACCCCTGTCTGTTTCTACATAAGCCACACTTTTTTTTTTTCTTCTCTCTTGGTATGAGAGAGGGAACTATGGTTAAGGAGGTTCAGTAACAGGCTTCAGAAACATAAAAGGCCCAGGGCTAGGCCCAGAGAGAGGAAGAAGAAAACTGGTTTTACTCCAAGCCCAAGGGAAAAATTAAAGAATAAAGAGCACATGTCCTAGATTTTCTAAAATATGCCTTATTTTAAATCATATGGTCCATCATCCACATAAACATACCTGTACTTGTTGTAAATTGGGGGCCAACTAATAGTTCAGCACATGGGTGTTTTCTGGGAATGGATAACCTCAGATTTCCTTCTCTGGCATCCTTCCCAGGTCACCAGGTTCAGAAAAAAAAGGGGGGGGGCAAAAATGTGTTCTGTTTCCATAATGCATGGATACTTTTATGTATATTCTGGTATTTGACCATTAAAATCATCTCATAGTTGACAAAAGCAAAGCTGCAAGAGAATAAACAAACTGTTCAAGGTCACATAATAAGTAGAATTAGGATTCAAACCAAGGCCCCCCCGAGTTCTAAATCCTGAGCTTGTGATTGACATTGCAAGATTTTAGAACAGAGACACTGTCAAAGGATAAAGATTGTACATCTGGAAGGAGCTCCTCTAGTGCTTTATATTTCAGAAAAGGCATATGGTCTTTAGCATAAAGAGATAAGTACCCTAACATGAATCCTCAGGAAAGCTAGTGGAAATAGAAACTGAGTTGCCATAGGTTCAGGATAGCTGGTAAACCTGAGGGAACCTGAAGAGAGATTAAAGAGAAGGGACAGGTGATATCCTAATCATCTATTCATTACAGCCTTCTTAGCCTACAATACCCTCTGTTTGTTGGGTCCCTTTGCAGCTTCCTTGTGCTGACTGGGGGGCAGGCATGATGGTTATATATCCGCCTTTCTCCCTTCACTGCAATGTGCTACCAACCTATGATGACCCTTATTAAGGCAATCGTGTTCCATATATGTGCTAGAATAAGCCTTATGAAGATGATATTATTAGATATCAAAATGGTTGAATACTGGCAATTTTGCATGGCCCAATTTAACACTGTAATCATGATCACCCATAGACTTTTTGCAAATCATGCCAGGGCACAGAGCCACCCACCCATTTCTATGCAGCAGGAAGAGCCATCCTGCTGCATAGAATCCCAGTGATTCTGGAGAGCCAGATGGTAAAGAAGAGGGTCCAGAGAGCCCTACAATCTCCCTCATCCCATAACTGGCTTGTGAAAGAGTGGTTAGGATAAGAACGAGAGCTGAAAACATAAGGACCATAACCTGCCTCGTCACACTTCTAAAATCTCAGGAGAAAAAAATAAAATAAAATCTCAGGAGGACAGTGAGTGAATGAGATGGTATGTGCATGGCGTAAGAGGCTTTGTGGCCATGCTTCCAAGGTCAAATCCCATCCTATCACTTGTTCTGTGTGAGCTGAACCTCAGTCTTCTCATCTGTAAAATTATGATAAATGTAGCACCCACTTCCTAGAAACACTATAAAAATTAACGGGAATAATATGTGCATAGCAATTAGGATTATACCTAGTAACTAGTGGGCAGTCAGTAAATTTAAACTATCGCTATTATTGGAGACTATTCCTTCGGGTTGTAAAGCCTTCATGTCTTTACATAAAACTTATGCAGACCTGCTCTGGCTCTCAATATTCTCCTCTGCCACTTGGATATCCCCATAAATTAAAGAGGGCAGGAAAGATCCAGAGGGAGATAACTGTGGGTATCCGAAGGTTCTAGCTGGGGAAAAACAAACAAACAAACTAAGGGTGCCTTCCTTTATGGTACAGTGGACCCTAGTTTGGAGTAAGGTGTGAAGAGGAAGGTTTTAAAAGGAGAATGGGATCCAAGTGCTGCGGGCAGATGGAGTAGATATTTCTCAACATACACCACTCACATTATTTCTAAATACACATGGATGCTGCTGTATTTCGTTGCATACATGCTGTTTACAAATGCTACATAATTTATGATGCCTTTTACTGTGTTTTTTCCTCAATTATTGCATACTAAAAATCAAATTAATTCTATGTGGACACTCAACACATTTTTCAAGCCCTTTTACTTAGAAATATGGAAGACCATCATATAATGGAAGGGTTGTAAAACCAGGAGAGAAAAGACCCGACTTCTGGTCAGAGTGCTGCTCTTCTAATCCACCACAGGATCCAGAGTCACTTTACTTCTTTATGCCTCAGTTTCCCCTGAGTCAAAGAAGAAAGGTGATGGTACTGGTATTTCTAGTGACCTGGTCTAAGGAAACAATCATAAAACTGGAATGAGGCTAAATTCATGACGATGTTCACTAAAACATTATTTATACCGGCCAAAAATTAGAACAACATAAATGTCCAAACATAGGGTAATGGTATTGTACATCTACTTGATGTAATGTAATGAAACCAATTAAAATTATGTTCACTAATACTATGTAACGGCATGGAAAATTGCTTCTGATCTATTCTTAAAAGAAAAAAATGAGATATAAATGATATGATTATAACTATATAATAAAAACCATGGCAGAGAATAAGGAAAAAATTGGAAGAAATACATTAAATGAAATTGTGCATGAGTGACTTTAAATCTTTTAAAGCTACTTTTGTATGGTGCCCAAATTATATTTAATACGGATACATTACTTAAACTAAACAAAATACATCAATAATAATCAGCTGAGAAAGTTGGGGTAGATGTTTCTAGGGCCCCTTCATTTCTAAAATCCAGCTGCAGTCATCAAGATTAAAAGACGGAATAGATTTGTGGGAGTCCTTTCAAAGGCACCCGGCACCACACAATTATAATGCCTTATTATTATTAACTCGCACCAAGCAAGAACTAACACAAATCCATTACAAAAGCAAAATAGAGAAATGAGAAAGAGGCAGATGACACAATATTCCACTTGCTGTGAAAGCTCTTTTGGGTTGGAATATTCTTGACGCAACCTTTGGAAGAATGAATTTTACACAGCTTTCTGCCATGCAGCCCTCTCTGCCCTTTGTGCTGACATAATTGTCAAGCCAGTTTTATTGCATTCTCAAGTGATGGGCAGAACAGATGGCCAAAGCCCAGCCTGGGGACTGGTGTCTGCTTAGAGTGTCAGTGATGCTTTGCAGGGAAGAAGGAGGAGAGGTATGGCTGGCCCTGTGAAGAAGGGGGACTGGGACCACACAGGGAGGGAGACCAAAAATCAAAGGGGGCGGCCTGAGGGCTTCCCTGTAGGAAAACCAATGGAAGTTCGTTGATCCGTCCCAATGCCAAAGAGAACCGAAGCACGATGGGGAATCAAGCCAGGAAAGTAGACTTTCAGCCCAAATCATTGGTCGCTAGTTATGATCCATGCCAGAACAGGAGCAGCTGAAAAAAGTATGTCTTTATTTCATGAAAGATGGTATGTCACCTCGTCCTTACTCATAGGAGCTGAAGGAATGGGCAAAAGTAAGATGAGTACAAAAACAAACACAAAAAAACCCTACCTGGACTTAAATTCAAGAGATCTGGGCTTGACCTACGACCTTACAATGTACATAAATCTTGGACTGGGCACACTATCTCTTCAAGCCTCAGTTTACTTATCTATCAAATGAGGCTAACCCACCTTGGAAGAGTATTATAAAGTATTAAATGATACCATCTGTGAGGTGCGTGGTTCCCGGTTAGGCCCTGAGGGGTCATCTCAGTCTCTATTGCGTGGCTTTGAGACAGCCTTGAAAATAAGTTCAAGTCCGTAATTCTAAATGCCTAGTACAAAAATGGGTGGTATCAAGAGAAATCAGGTGATTAGTCAAAAATGAATTAAATGCACATTTTCTATTTTTCTCAACTATTTGTGTTTGCTTTTGTTAGAGTTCTAAGCTCGAGGGCATGGTGCCTGACAAGACGAGAATTTAAGAGCTCCACTGGTCGAAGGGACCTGAGTCACTGGCATGGCCCTTAGGGCCGACGCATGGGTCAAACAATAAAATCACAGGATTTGCTAAGATCAAGGAACCTTAAAAATATGAAATCCAAAAATAAGAGAAGTGAGGCTCGGGGAAGTGAAGTGATTTGCTCCAAGTTGCACAGCTAATTAGTAACAGAGTTCATACTTACATTTAGATTCCCCTATTCCCAATTTAACATTCTTTCTACGACATGTTTTGCTGACTGAAAATACATTTTTCTGGCTTGAGAAATGTGATATGAATGCAACAGTATGGAGGTTGGAAAGCATCCATATTCGTGGGTATGAATGATGACAGGGCACTGCTTCAGCAAGGGGTCGGGATATATATGCAGAGGGGCAGATAAAGGCAAGAAACGATATCAATCACGACACCTTGCCTCGATGTTTTATCAGTTTTACAAGTTTGATACAATTGCAACTCCATTTAATCCTTACAGATTTTCACCGTATTCGTTGGGTGGGACAGATATTGGCCTCATTTTTTAAAAAATTTAGTTAGTTAGTTATTTTGATTGAAGTATGGTTGGCACAATGCTACATGAGTTTCAGGTGTACAATATGGTGACCCCACAACTCTATACGTTGTGTGGCGCTCACCACAAGGACAGCTACCACCTGTCACCATGCAACACTATTATGAAACCCTTGACTATTCCTCATGCTGTGCCATCCGTCCCCACGACGTATTCAGTCCTTAACTGGAAGCCTGTGACTCCATGGTGTAGATGAGAAGGGAAGTCCAATGTTTTGCCCAAAGTCTCATGGCCGATTGTGGCAACAATGGGACAACTGGTGAGCTTTCTTGACACGAGGAAAGAGACTCCCTTACGTGACCTCTTTCAGTGTGTTCATTCGGAGCCTATTCTTGAGTGTTTGAGGAAGCACATGGGTAGTTTCTGGCGCGACTTACCCCTGGAGCGCTCCATGGTTCGTCACCTTTAGGAGCTACGAAACATGGCGTGACATTGGGCCTCTCGGGAAGTTGCCTTGGCCCTGGGAGTCCAAAGATATCAGAGTGTGTGTATCTCCCTGGAACTTTAAGCCACTAGGCACTTTTTTAAAGATAAATACAGGCAACCAAAGAAGAAGCTGGGTTGACATCTGGTGGTGGGGATAGGGGGTGGAGGACAAAGGAACAGAGGAAATCAGCCAGGCTTTATCAACTCCACCATGCCTTTCCCCTGGCGGGCAGCAGCGAGGTACCAGCCACTTGCCTCTTTACAGTTTTAACTAAAAGGAGCATTACAGAGGTGAATTAACATTTAAAAAGAATGTAAAAACTCAGAGCTGTTCTAATGATGATTAATGGAGAGCTATAAGGGGGCCATGACCTGCTAGTGTCATTAAATGGATTGGCAGGTTTCTGAGCATTAATTATAAATAGCCACAGGAGTTCTCCTGCTTCACAGAATGATGATAAATCCAAGTCTCTGAGAGAGAAGAAGAAAGGAAAGCAAAGAGGGGAAAAAAGTTTGCCTGTGAGTGTCTGCCTCTATGTTGCGGGGAGAGGGAGCGAGCAGAGGGAATGAGATAAATGATAAATTAGACCCTGCCAGTCAATCACATTTTCTAAATGTTTTATGTCCCAAAAGCTATAAAAGCAATATTCCTTTCTGCCCTTATTGGAGCCATTTCTGTAGAGCAATCACATCAGTTTCCTTGGGGATTTCCGCTGAAATGTGCTTTGCCTTTTCTTTTTATATTTACTCTCCAGCCTGTGACCAAGGGAGGGTCAGAGTCCGCATACAAATGGGCAGGAGGGAGACCCAGTGACCAGGCGAGGCAGGCAGGGGGAGTGAGAGGCCCTGGCTGGGGGCCACGGCGCAGGTGCTTTCCGGCCGTCCAGTGATGGTCCCGGGACGGTCGCAGGCCCAGGGCCCGGTGGGATAGACAGTGTGGACTCAGCACAAATTTTGCTGACTCGAGAGACCGCAAGCGTCATGAGGGCAGGGATGGATTTGGGGTCTGCGTCCTTCATCGCCAGAACCTAGCGTGGTGCGTGGCCGTCATGGGCACCCCGGGACTTCCAGACAGAGAAGCATCGCAGTATCCACCCGCGTGCGTGGCCTGTGTCGGGTGACAGCTGGAGCCGAGCTGGGCCATCCTGCCGAGGTGACTCCTCTCTCATCGACCCGTGACAAGACTCCTCAGAGTTTGCTTCCTAACCCCGGTGATGAGATGAAGACAGAGATGAGGCAGGGAGAGGGAGAGAGAAGGAGAGAGCTCTGGAAGAAAGAATGAATGAAAGAGCCCCCAACCCAAGATCCGTCTTACGGATACTCCCGGACGACGTTGTATTTTTTGTGTCGTTACTTTTCAAGGCTTTCGGCTGGAAGTCATTATTTCAGCTGATTGGAAAGTGGTGTTGAAAGACCTGCTTCTCTGCTACAATTTTCTTCATATCCTATTAGTTGCAATACAATTACAGAGAATACATCAATTCCTGGCCTGCCCGCCGCTGCCGCCGGAGCCGCCTATTAAAAAGCGGCCTTATTAATGGAATTGTACATCTAGGATTAATCGGCTTGCGTTGGCCATTTACATTTCTCATTCCACAAGCACTTTTGTTTGCTTAATAGGCTGAAGGAGGTAGGAAATGACACAACAAAAGCCTCTCCCGATTGCCACGCGTATCACTGGTGGATTTAATGTCCCCTCCTCCTTTCATCCTCAAGTGCTGCATGGGGATAAGATCTGGCACATGCCACTAGGGAAAAGCAAGGCGGCAGCGACGCAGCGATTGGTGGGCCGAGCAGGAAGGAAGGCGGGCGGAGAGAGAGGCCAGAGCATGGTCTTTGCACGATGGGGACGGAGCACAGGCTCGGTTTTCCCTCTACTCTCACAGGTTCGCCTGGGACGAAGGAGCCTGTGAGGATGAAGCCCAGGGAACAGGATCTCAGCAGCAGGGCAGGGCAGGAGGCGCACAGGGAGGCCGTCGAGCTGCTTCCATGGGACGGATGCACCCTCCCCTTGGCCACGAGTGACTTCCACGAGCCGTCCTTCATCCCAGAGGCTGTTTTTGTTAATCCTGGCCTGGCCTCCTGCCCATCACCACGTTCCTCCATCATTTCTCCTTAGGGCTTAGGGAACAGACTTAAGGCTGGAGGATTCCAAGTCACTCTGCTCTCAGGTCAAGCCAAGCACAACGTAACACGGAGGGGGGCATGGAGCGGGGAGATGGGAGGCATCATATAGGACCGTTGGCTCCCTTTATCTCTGTTGGCGTGGATGACTTAGAGCTGACAGCTTGGGATTTCTCCCCAGAACTTAGAAAAGGAGAAAGAAGCACATCACGGCTGAATTCTTACATTCGATGGATTCCAAGAGACGAGGCACCAGGCAGCTGTCCGCAACAGCAGTCTGCCTGGAAAAGGATGTGCCAGAGAGAGAAAGATGCCAGCCCATCTGAATGAGGATCCTTGACTGCAGGGGAGTGGGGCTGAAGGCAACGTAGGAAGGCGGTGAGGATGCCCCAGGCCCTTCCTCACCCACCGGACTCTCCAAGGGCGGCAGCTTACACCTCCAATTACTCCCCCACACACTGGCCTACGGGGACTTCCAGGACATCAGAGAGGCTTGGGCACCCCCGCGAAAAGCTGCTCAAAAATAATACAACTTGGACCTTTTCATCAAACCTTATCTCCAGAGAGTTCAGCTGTTCCAGGACGGGGACTGTTGCCCCAGGAGGGCAACATCAAGCTCCCAGGAGGGAGGCCAGGTTGTTGATGGACCGCAGCGGATTTCCTTTCTCCAGATGGGAGCCACACCTCCCAGCCGGGTGACGTGCCCACCAGACCACCCTCTTCTCCTGTCCTCTCTCCAACCTGCTCCAGGAGGTCATGCTTATCAAAGCTCAACCTTCCTTCCGCCAGCGATGCTTTGTTGAATTTGCTCCTCCCTTTGTCTCCGGCTGGCTCAGCCCATGACCTAGGGAGGTCCTGAGGTCTGAAACGGTGAACAGCCGCGGCGCATGCAGCCCAGACTCCCTTGCCAGCCGGTGGGGCTCTGTGATTGAACAGAGGGCTCCAGTCTCGGGGAGGGCGCTACCTCAGCAGCAGAGTCCATGTATGTTGGAGCGATGTAATATAGTATGACTTTTCACTTTAATGGGATTTTTCTAGACCACTAGGAAAAAAAGACTCCATTAACCACACTACAAAGGCCTCTACTTATTAGTATTTTAGAACAGTGGCAAAACATTGCGTGAATCTAATTATTGCTGACAAATATGAAAATTGAAATCAAAGTTAAATTTTCAGCTACAGTGCCTCATATGCCAGCCTCCTCTGCCTGCAACTACTTCCCCAACACATTTATTCTTCCAATAGTTTCAGCAGAAGATTGGCTATTTCCCTCTTCCCCTATAATATCGCTTGCTTGCTTCCCCCAGTCCCTCAGCCCTCCCTGGCTCGGACCCTATATATTTTGAAGCATTAAATCTGACATATTCATCTTGGTGGCTGGCACTAGCTAACTAACTTCATGTTTACCTGTCACAGATACAGACACCGGCTGAGCAAGGTGCCGGGGAAGCTGCTTCCCTCTCCCCTACCCTCTCTCCCTCCGCCCCCAATCCTAGCCTCCTTCTTCTTCTTCTTTTTTTTTTTTTTTCCCAGATAAAAGTCATTTGACTGATTTCAAATTCCTCGTGATATCAGGACAGAAAAAAAAAAAGGACTTGTCAACACCTTTCTTTCTTTTTCCCTATTAAGCATACTGTAAAAATCAATCCCTTTTGTCACTTCACTCTGCTTGCGAGAATGTTTAATGGATGTCAAGGGAGCTAATGATCGCTGGTAGAAAATTCATTTTAGATTTGCTATTTATAAAGTACTCAGTACTCAGGTGGGAAATTAACATGAGGCAAGGAGTCGGGTGGGGTGGGGGAGGGAGAGAAATACAGAACTGGGGCCTGCCAGGCTGGCAGTGGCTTTGTGTGGGCGGCACCTGCCGTGTTCTAGGGGCAGAGGGCGCGTGTGCCAGGGATGCTGGGTGGGACAGGCTCGGGAAACATCCAGACCCGGGCGAGCCCATCTCTCCGAGCCAAAATTTCCTCAGCAGCAAAATCCGATCTACAACACCTAGCTCACAAGGTTGTAGAAAGGATTAAATAAAATATCACACATAAAACATTTACCAGTGCCTGGCACCGAGTACTAGGACATGTTTAATAAATGTTAAATTTCTTTCCCTGCAGCCCCAAAGCCCTGGGAGGGGATCAGGACTGAGCGGGGTGGGCACCGATCTGCTTCAGGATCTGGCGGCGGCCAGCCCACACGAGCGCCCTGCGCGTTCCCTGGCACCTGCAGCGCACGGGAGGCCATATAAGCCAGTGGTTAGTGAGTATCAGAATCGCCCAGAGGGCTGCTGGGCCTTGTTTGGGAGCTTCTGAAAGTCAGTAGGCCTGGGGTGGGGTCCGGGGACGTGCACTCCCGGTGGTAGGTCACCCGGTCTGGGGCCACTCTTCGGGAACACCCAGGTGGGCATACAAACCCATGTGCCTCCCGAAACGGCGTGGTGCCCCTGTGTGACCTGCGCCACCCAGACGGAGTGCGTCCCCACCCCTGGCTCGTCCCCACAACTGCAGATGGCATCAGGACCCAGAAACCTGAGGCAGATCCCCGAGGGCTACTAAAGTCACGACCCAATTGTGCATCCCTGGCCAGGAGCAGGAGAGGCAAGTGCTCAGGTTCGTGTCGTGGCTTGTGCAGGATGCGACCAAGCCTCAGTTTCCCCCTACATGGCTGGTGCCGGGAGTGCTCAGCTGGGCAGATGCCCTTCAGGCTCCGCAGGGGGCTCCGGTGGCCCCTGAGTCCAGGTCAGAAGGCCCTCTGCTGTGCACACCCGGCTCGTTTCTCCCTCCCCTGGCCCTCCGCTTGGCTACTTGTCTGTCCTGTTTGGATTAACCGCAAACCTCTGGTCGTTCACTGTCCTAGCGCGGCCACCTGTGGGCCCGGCTTGAGTCCCGAGTCCCAGGGGAGTTCCTGTTTGCGCTGCAGCCCGTTCCAGTGCGCCTGGCATTACACACAGTCATTGAACTGCTAATTCATTGTCTAAGAAGTTGCTTTTCAGTTTCTGATTTTTCAATAATAGGCTTCTCGCAAAGCCCTTAAGCTTCGGAAATAAGCCAAAAACTGCTTTTCCAGTCATTTACATAAACACAAGCGGATCAGGAGGGGGGAAATGGCATCGTTCGACGTGTGATCCCCGGGCTTGGGCGCCTGGGTGGACGGCGCTGTGGGCGGCAGGTGGGCGCGGGGCGCGCGGCCTCCACCTGCCACCCGGGCCGCTGATACATCCTGAGATTTCTCCTGACGCCTCGGCTGCCGCCTCGCCGGCCAGGCCGGGTATTCTGGGCACCAGCAAATTGTTCTGTCAGCAAGCCGCTCCCTCAGCTGCATCTCGTTAGGGAGCCTGTCACTCACCCGCCAGGCCCAGCATCACAGCCCTGTCTCGGAGGACACAGTCACCTGGCACAGGTAAGGGGTGGCCTGGAAACTCTGCCTGGGAGACAGAGCCCCCCAGGAACACAGCCCCAGGTCCCCGAAGCTCAAAGCTCACTCCAGGGTTCAGTGGCAGGGGATGTGGATTCGGGGCCTGGCCCTCCCTAGGGGTTCAGCTACTTCAAGAGGGAGGAACTTTCTGGCATGCAGGTCACTTTCAACCATCGTCATGTCTCTCTCTCCCCCTCTGTCTTTCCAAATGTCGATTTTTACAAATAATCCAATGAGCCAGAAAGAACAGCCATTCCTTTTCTTTCCAGACAACTCCTATTCCTCTGCGTTAAAAAGTAAAGAAACAGACGACTGAAACTTCTACCTTTTAAGCACCTGATTCTGAGCAGGCTGTTTCCCTTCCGCACCAAGGTCTTAGGGGACAAAAGGTAAGGTGCTGGGTAAAAACAGAACAGAAACAAGATGCCCAGTTGAATTTGAAATTCGGATCAATAGCAAATATTTATTTTTTTATTTTTTTTAGTGTAAGTATATGCTGTGCATAATAAAAAAATTATTTGCTGCTTATCTGGAATTCAAATTTGTTGAGCATCCTGGATTTTTTTATTTGCTAAATCTGGCAATCCGAGCAAAAGGGAATATTCAATGGCTTACTTTATATATTCCCATCGCTTGCATAGCACCAAGTTTGCTTTGTCCTGATGTTTTGTTTTTGTTTTTTCCTGGGATGGGCATATTCAAGAGAAACTGAGACCCCTCCCCTGAGGGTAGAGAGGTGACTCCTCCTGCGCCCCCCACCCTGGGGCCCCTCCAGTCAGAGCTCGCTGCACCTATGTTCACCATTTCTCTAAGTCAGTGGTTCTCCAAATTTAGCATCAATCACCTGAAGGGTTTATTGAAATGCACATAGCTAGGTTTTGGAAAGCCCCGGACTTTCTGATTCAAAGGCCACACTTGGACAGCCCTGACTCTAAGGACACTGTGTACCCCCTCCTCTTCCCCTCAGGCAGACTAGGAACAAGGAGACCGCTCGGAGGGGTCCGCTTGAAGGCTCAGGATAGAAACAAAGGGCTGGAGTAGGTCTCAAAAATCCTTGTTCTCCTTTTCAGCCTTTCAAATTCCTTCCCTGGCCCGGATTATTCCATCATTCCACCCTCAATATTGATGCAAATTTGTACAGTGTTGCACTGAGTGAGTCCTGCGGGAAGGCCAACCCTGCCTGGGCACGGCATGTGCAAAGGCCCTGTGCTGCGGCAGTGGGGCGTTAGTGTCCAGAGGCAGTGCCTGGGGCCTGCAGGGTGAAAGGGCAGAAGCAAGTGGGTGCCCGAGCCAGAGCAATAGAGAGCCTAGGGCAAGCTAGGGGAGGGACTTCCGTGCCAAGTTAAGGACCCTGGGCGTTTGTCTCGAAAGCCAGCCATGTGGAGCTAACGGATATTTTAAGGAAAGACTGAAATGACATTTTTTTTTTTTAGCAAGATAATTAATTATTAGCAAGAGAGAAGATGGACTCATCTGGGGAGGACCTGGTAGCAGGGGACCTATTTAGAGACGGCATTAGTTTAGCATGACGTGGCTTGAGCTTGAAGTGAGACAGGGCCACCGGGCAGGGGAGGAGGGACAGAAACAGGAGGTCCCACGGAGGCCGCCCTGAACTGAGCCATGAGTGGTTATAGGAGCGGGGGGGGGGGGGGGGTGTGAGCGGGGGGCAGAGGGGAAGTGCAGTCCCTGGGTTTCATAAACATAATTCAGTGAAACATGGAAGCTACATTCCAAGGAAGTTTAAATTTCCTATTTTAGGGATCCCTGGGTGGCGCAGCAGTTTGGCGCCTGCCTTTGGCCCAGGGCGCGATCCTCCAGACCCGGGATCGAATCCCACATCGGGCTCCTGGTGCATGGAGCCTGCTTCTCCCTCTGCCTGTGTCTCTGCCTCTCTCTCTGTATGACTATCATAAGTAAATAAAATTTAAAAAAAATTTTTTTTAATTTTCTATTTTACAGATGCAGAATACAAGAGCTCTGGGAAGAATATTCGATTCTAAAAGTCAGAGTTAATGGCAGGGCTGGGGTGAGAAAGAACATTCTGACGGCAGAGTAGACTTCATGTGGACACGCTCTGCAAACCGTGAATGTGTAACTGTGTCTCGTATAATTCCCTTGAGAGTTAGCCCAAGCAAGGAGCTGGGGGTGAGTCCGAGTTTGAGAGATGGTCGGCTACTATCTCCTCAACGGTAGGACCAGAACCATGGGAACAGATGGAGACATCGAGAAGGAGCGGGTCAGACTGCCTCTTAGCGTCCAGAGGGAAGAGGATGCCACGAGGAAAGGAGGAGACTTTGTGATCCTGAGTCGAAATCAGCATTTTGCCCATTCCACAAGTCACTGTGTTTAGTCTTTTCTGCCTTCTGGGAAATGCAGCCTACAGGTTTATAGACACGTATGTGAACATGTACACACGTGTATGCGAACACACATCTTCCCCGGATTACACTCAGTGAAAATCACAGCCGTTGAATGCAGACTCCTTCGCCTTCCTATAACCAAGCTGGAAGGTTTGCCCAAATCTATGCTGTGCGAGGACAGTTGATTTTCGCTTTTTTCATTTGTCTTTATCAGAGCAACTTACATACAGCATAAAATCTACCCTTTTAACCATTTTAAATGTACAAGTCACTGGCATCAAGTATATTCACACCGTTGTGCAACCAGCATCACCATCCATCTCTAGAACGCTTACACCATCCCAAACAGAAATTTTACCCATTAAACAGCTCTCCATTTCTTCCTCCCTACAGCTGCCAGAAACTTCTATTTTCCATCTCTATGAATTTGCCTATTCTAGGGACCTCACCTAAGAGGAATTATACAATATTTGTCCTTTCATGTCTGACTTCTTTCACTTAGCATTGTGTTTTCAAGCTTCATCCATGCTGCAGCATGTGTCACAATTTCATTCATTAATTCCATTCAGGCAGAATAATACTTGATTGTACGCACACGTCGTATTTTATCCATTCATCCACTGATGGACACTTGGGTTGTTTCCACCTTTTGCCCATTGTGAATAAGGCTGCTGCGCACATGGCTGCACAAATACCTGAATCCCCGCTTTCAAATTTTTGTGTTTTTATGGTAAATACCTAGAAGTGAAATTACTAGATCGTATCATAATTCCATTTTCAATTTTGGGACGAACCACCACACTGCTTCCCACAATGGTTGTACCACTTTACTTGCCCCCCAGCAATGCAGAGGGGGATTCCAATTCAATTTCTCCATATCTTCACCAACATTTTTTAGTTTCCTTTTTAAGTTTCTTAACAGCAGCTATCCTAATGAGTGTAAAGTGGTGTCTCATTGTGGTTTTGATTTGTTTTTCCCTAATGACAGTTTGACAACCTATGGTTAGGTGCCACAAAGTAGGTGGTGATACCTTAATCACGTGTGTATTGTGGGGATCCAAGGGCTTCCATCCTTGTCGAGGGGAGATCTAACATTCCTTCCTGCCACACAAAATGCTAATTGTCTCCTAACATTCGTCTTCCTCTTCCTCCATGATAATAAGCCCCCGAATTTTTCTGGGCCCATGGTCATCCAAAGGGAATGATGCATTTCCCATCATGGCACCTAAATGTAGCAGGGTAACTAAGTTCTGTCCACAGGCATTTGGAGAAGTGTGCCGTATGTGGGCTTCCAGAAGGAACATTCTTTGGGAGACAGCACACTCATGCATTCTTTCCCTTCTTCACCGACCCTTTCGTCCCACTGCTGGGCACACAGATGCTGCCATCCTAGACCACAGGGCCAAAGATGTGGCCTGTACAACAGATCTGAACCACAGAAAGAATGGGGTTCCTCAATTTAGAAGACATTACACCAGCCATGAAAAGACAGAGAGGAATGTTACTGTGGCCACACAGAAAATGTCTTATTTAAGCCACTTTTATTGTGTAGTTTCTATCATTTGCAGGTGAATCCAATCATAGTGGGAATTCTCAAATAAGTTTCTCTTCTTTAATATATGTAATAATGCAATTTGTCTTTCTCCTTGTACTCAAGACTCATACTTTTACCAGTGCTCAAGATTTGCCACCTTTCTCACCCTCTCATATTTACTAGAGGATCTCACTTGGTAAGATATCTCCTGGGTCTTTCATCCTTCCCCTTAAAGAGCACCTGACCTTCAGGATTCAGAGAACTCTTTCCCATCTTATAAAAACAACAACATCCTCTTCAATTGCAATTCCCCCTTGTTTCCCCATTTCCTCCCTCTTTTTTTTCTTAACCACAGCAATAACAACAACCAAAAAAATAACTTTTTGAAATAATTGTCCACATTTTCTATATTCTCACCTTACTTTTGTTCCCCACATTAAGGGCTCCACCCCAGAACTGCTCTCCCAAGGGGATAGAAGATATTTTTGTCACTATGATCCTTTAGTAGCATTTGACACTGTTATTGTTCCTGCCTTCTCCAGACACATCTTTTGACCTTGATGGCATCATGCTCTCCTGGCTTTTCTCCTATGTTTTTGACCACCTCTTGTCAGTTATCTTCCCAAGATCTCTTCTCTTCCCAAATTTTGGTTACTAGTTATCTAATATGTATTCTCTACTCTTCTCCTGGGTAATTAATTGTATCTGTGTCACAGACTATCTTTGTTGAGGCTCAAAGGTCTCTCCAGAGTTCCAGATCAATGTGGCTAACTTCATATTGGATAGAACTTTGTACATGTCTACCATTAGGCATCTTCAAACACTTTGTGGCCCAAATTGCATCACCACCATTTCCCTCAAACCCACCTAAGCATCATTTACCCCAAAATGAAAAGTTTTCTTTCACTTCCCTTTATTACTTATCATCTTCTTTCTTCTCCATCCCTAAGTCACAACCCTTCTACCTCCATAACACTTGACTACTCCCATATCTCCCTATTTCTGCAGTGCTCACCTTGGTTAACTTATGCTTGATTGGCTGCAGCATCTTCTAGAAGGCTCCCTTTTCCTCTAGTCTTGCCCCTATTTTAATTCATTTTCCACACTGTCACTAGAACCATATTTTAACATTTTTAAGTAACCCAAATAACCTTACTTAACAAGTAAAACTGCAAAGCTGACCATGTTACTATCTGCATGCAATCCTTCAACATAATTTCTTCTCTCAATATAAAATATTTAATAGGAAACCTAAGGCTATTCAAGCTCTGACCTCTGCCTACATCTCTACCTGTATATCTTGTCTTTCTACCTACCCCCTTTCCCCCAAAACTTTGAGCCCCCAAACCACACAAACACACTCCATCTAGCCAGATTGGATATTGGATTCCTGAATTCCTACCATGCTCTTCTGACTCTAGGCCTTAGCATGTGCCATGTCTTATTTGTAACATTTATTTCTCCTCTTACTTGGTTAAATCTAGTCACCTTTGTGTCTCAGCTTTCACATCTCTTCGTTCTAGAAGATTTTTCCAACCTGAAAAGTCTCATAGATGCTGCCATAGGCAAACAACACTCGCTTTTATCTCAACACTTACCATTTTGTATTGAATTGTCTACTTCATTGAGTATAAGAACTATGTTTTGTTGTTGTTTATGGCTAGCATACAGTAGGGTATGAATAAATCATTCTGGAGTGGATGAAATATAAGTGTAAGTAAGAACTTGGCCATACCCTTGGGTCTATTATTGAAATATAAATGTAAATAAGAACTGGCCATGTCCTTGGTGCTATTATGTTGTTTTTTTTTTTTTAATCATTCTGATGTGGAGATTATATGTCTAAATCATCTGAGGATGACACAAAGCTGGTGGTGACAACTCATCAGAATCCAAAAATAATCTCAGTGTATTTAAATAAAGGACTCAAAGGAATAAAATTTCAAATACTTAGAAGAAACATTTATTTTTAAAAAATTTTTATTTTATTATTTATTCATGACAGACACAGAAAAAGAGAGACAGAGAGGGAGAGAGACACCCACAGGCAGAGGGAGAAGCAGGCTCCATGCAGGAAGCCTGAGGCAGGACTTGATCCTGGGACTCCAGGATCATGCCCTGGGCTAAAGGCAGGTGCTAAACTGCTGAGCCATCCAGGGATCCCCAGAAGAAACATTTAAAGAAAGTTAAATATAAGTGAGAATAAGAGAGGTTTTATATAGTAGCATTTTGGTCATCACAATGACCAAATCACATCAGTATGAGCCAATAGGGTAGTATCTCTGAAAAAATAAAAGAAAATAATACAATAATAAAGTGAACCTATGTAACCATACAGTCCAAAATGTGGTAGGTAATAGTCTATGCTCCACTTTACCAATCAAACTACATTTAGGAGAATTTGTATGGTAATGCCTTTTAGTGGATCATTATCAAACTGGAGCATGTTCAGAAGATAAGGATCAGGATGATTAATGGTTTAAAAGTTATGCCATATGATAATCATAAGAAGGAGCTAAGAATGTCAAGATAAGTAGTGTTTGTGATAACCATCTTTTAGAAAGAAGATCACACAATATTACTTATATTTTTGAGCAGCTCTAATTGACAGAAGTTAGAAAGAGGCAAATTTTTGCTCAACATAGATCCATTAGGATTATATTCATCTGTGAGTAACAGAAACCTAATTAAATAAGTTTTTTTTTCTCATAAGTGATAGTGAGTATGGGAACATGTATCCTAGTGCTAGTACAACTGCTATGTCATCTTGAACCCAAGGTCCTTTAATTAGATTGAGCCATATGAAATTGCCTATATTCAACTATTTTTGATTTACCAAAACAGCTAAGTCCATTTGGTTCAGCCTAAAAGTTTCCTTCTTTGTCAATCTTTTTTTCTTTTTAAGTACGCTCCATGCCCAGTGTGGAACCCAATACCAGGCTTGAACTCACAACCCTGAGATCAAAACCTGAGCTGAGATCAAGAGCCAGATGCTTAACTGACTGAGCCACCCAGGTGCCCCTTGCCATTCTTTATATGTATTGTTTATCTTCCTGTTTTCAAGCTGTTTCCTGGACCTCTAGGTAGTATCCTATTCTCTGAGTCAAGGAGAAGCAGCAATGGTAAGGTTGAGAAAGCTCAGGGGTCCTGAGTATGATCCTCAAAACCCCAAGTAAACTTGTGCTTATATTTCATTTCCCTGAACTGCATTACATGACCTTATTCAGCTATAAGGGAATTTTGGTGACGAATATTTTGAACAGGCACGTTGCTGCCCTGAACAAATTTAGAGCACTGTTTATACAGAGAAAGGATAATAATTGATTTGGAGGCGATATCGAAAGTCCTTGCCAAAAAAGTATTTTCTCACAGAGTTTATCCACTATGAAAAGTGGTGCTAATATCATTTATTCTCCATTGTATCTACACAATAGAATTATCTGTAGTTATTTCGAAGTACAAAAGACTCTGCCCTATACTGACCTCTTCAATGTGAATTTCTGTGAGTCATCCCTGGGCATCTGCTCATAATAAACTCCACAGGTGATTTCAATAGGCAGCCAGAACTGGGGACCACAACGCAGGTGGTTAGTGTCTGCTCACTGGGAATCTCTGGAGTTGTTGGGCATAAATTGGTGAAAATCATTCAGACGGGATCATTGTCTTAGGGGGGAGGCTGAGAATACTCCATGATATCTCACAACTCTAGCAATCTGTGAAAAAGCTTTTGTATTTGATGATTGAATTATTTTGGTCTTGACAAGTCTTCAGCAGTGCAAGAAAGTAATGAAGAAAATGGTGACAAGGCATTTAGATCCTTCTATTAAGATGTGTTGGGGGGGAAGAAAGGAGAAATGTAGAACAATTAATTAATTTTTATTTGTTTTCAAAATTAGCAAAATGGTTTATCCAACTGCAGAGTTCTATGCATCACCGGTTACATTGAGAAAAAAGCTGTCAATTAACCTTTTTCATGTCTGGGATGAGTTTCTCTTTGACTGTTTAGGAGGAGAGCCAAATGACCTAGTGGTCAACTTTGTGGAAGAGAGATAAAGTAGATCCAAAGAAGTAGATCTGAAGATAAGAAACATTTGAGCACTTCATCTTCTACAACTAAATGCAATCCATCCAGTCACTTCCCCAGTTTTTTTAGATCCAAATTTCCTATCTGTGTTGCTTCTTCTGATGCCAATGTACATTCAGATAGCCACCTTGTTCCTCCACTCATCTGATCTACTCACCACTAGAGTGGCTATTTTCTGCTCTTGGGTAAGTTTAATCATAAGTATTGAGCTCATCCACCACACCCCAGGTGCTACAGCATAAGATTTATGACTGATTATCACCAGGAGGGATTGCTGAAATATGGGATCACAGATTCAGAGTCCCAAAAATATTTTGTCAGAAAAAAAGGTAGTAATTGAATCTGATAACTTCAGAAAGGGTAAGTTCTGAGGCCAGGTTGTTGTATACATAGCAAAACACCACAAGCATAGGATAAGAAAGGGTTGAATTGACAACAGCTCCTGAAAAAAACTAAAGGGACCTTATGGCACTTCCCCTCTGTCTCTCCCTCTCTCTGTCCTTTCTTTCCAGCCATAAATGCTGGGTGTTGAATTTGTGCCAAGTGTTTTGCTAGGTTCCCTGGGAAATAAAGATACATAAGGCAGCCCTTGACCTCTAGGAGCTCAGAGACTGGTAGGGGAAGATAGACATGTGAGCATGTAACTACACAGTGTGTGGTGAATGTTAAGAATAGAGGTAAGGTCAAGAGAAATGGAGGCATAAAGGATGAAATTAGAGACTTCAGAAGGATGCTGAGCTTGGAATTTTTTTCTTGAATTGTAACAAGTGTTTTTGAGGTAGACTAGGATGGCACTCAGCAGAGGGAGCAGTGTGCACACATGCTGGGAGGAAGGAGCCCTCGAGCAGCCCATGGAACAGGAGTGCAGAGGATTAGGAGAGGCTGGCAAACCTAGGTCAGACCTGTAGGGTTTCCAATACCTTCCCAAAGAGCTAAGACTTCATCTTCTTTGGATTTGGAACCAGAAGGGTCCATATTCTATAATATTTTGGGCTCCTCAGAGCATACTGGGATAAGACTTTAAGAAGAATACAAAGTAACCAGAACAATCTTTGAGAAAAGCAATCAGCACCCTCTCTATGGATGATAATATAGAAAATAGGAGAAATGCTTGGGATAATTAACCTTGTGGGGAGAAAATTTGAGGAAGGAGAAGAGGGAATGTTTCTTTCAAATATTTAAAGAAAAGTCATGTTGAAGAAGGATTAGACTTGTCCTGTGGGTGATAGTATTCATATAAATCATAATACTATTAGGTAATATTTATTGAGAACCTACTATGTGCTAAGCAATGCTCCAAACACCTTATCTGCAGGAACTTATTTAATCCTCATAACAGTCTTAAAGCTAAGTCTCATAATTATCTCCATTTTATAGAAGAGGAAGGAGAATCACAAAGGTTGACTGAATCGCATAAGGCTTCAAACTAGGGAGTGGTGGAGCCAGGGTTTGGACCCAGGCAATCCAGCCACTGTGTGATAATATCTCTCTAGACCTAGAGCAAATGGCTGGAATCTATAAGAAGACAGATTCTCCTTCTCCTTTGCCTTCCTCCTCTTCCCGTCTTCCTGAAATCCAACGGTCAGGTACAATAGACCATCTGGAGAGATGCATGTTCCCTCTTATTGGAGACAGACGTTAGGGGACCACTGCAGCTTTATTGTTGAGGTATCAGAGCTCCTAGAGAGGGACTGAAAGAAGTCATCTTGAAAGTTCCTCTGGGCTTAAGCTGGTTGTGACTCTGGGCTGACAGACGCAGCAGTGTGAACACTTTGGGGAGGCTTCAATGTGAGTACTTTCTGAATTACTCAAAGACTGCCCTGGGCACAAATTTCCAGGGTAGCTCTGTTCCCCATGGCCCTCCTATCCTGCAGATCCATCAAAACAGACCAAATTTTCACTCTTGCTTGTGCTGCAGCCAATGACCTGGCTTGGGGGTGGAACCAGCATCACTTCTGCCTAATGCATGAGCTACACAATTGTCATTGAGGTTCTCAGCATTGGGCCTTTGGTTGCCACTGACAAGGAGAGCAATGGGAGCAACACTCCTGGGTCACTAACTCTCCGGGACAGGAAGGGGGAGCCTGAGCAGAAGAGAAAATGCAAATCTTCACACTAAGGAATGGGGCTTCTTCCAAGACTCACCATCATTTAGCACTCTCTAAATCCAGCTCTAACACGTTCTTTCTTGACCCACATTCAAGTGATCCTGAATTTCCCTTGTTAGATGGATTGGTTAAGAATCCTTATCATTCCTGATTCCCTCTACCTAAAATGCTGTGACTAGTTAGTCCTTGCCTCCCATCCTGAGGATGCCTTATAAAGATATACATGCATATATGGATATGTGATATAGTAGATACGAATTGGTATGTAGGGTTTGCACGCACACACACCATTCACACATTCTGACTTTGGTCATCTGTCTGTGACTATGTCTATATTCTTAGCTTCCTGCAAGCAGAAACTACTTCTGAATACTTTCTTCTAGCGTCACTCTCTTTCAAGTGCTATACTCAAAAAGACTATTTGCAGAATTGCAAAATGTTGAACTTGAAATGAAACTTGCAAACATTTCAATCCAACTTCTATATTTTAGAGATGTGGAAACTAAGGCTCATATAGAGGAAGTGTCTTACCCAAGATCATAGAACATTTCAGATGACTGTAGAGGTATAATTTTTAAACTTGACCACCTATTAGAACCTCTAACAGAGCTCTGAATAAGATTGATGATGAAGTTCTGATTTTGTTCACCTGGGAAAGGGTTCAGTCATCGGTATTTTTATAAATCTCCTCGGGCACTTGAATACACCAAGTTTGAGAACCACAGATGTAGGGAATGAAAATATTGCAAATAAATACACATTGAACCTACCCCCTGAGGGCCAGAGGTTAGGAGATCCCAACTGCTGTAGGCTGCTTGACTTGGAAAAATCAGGATCCATGACAAAGGCAATTATCTGTTCTCCTACAGGAGAAAAGCTACCAACAATTATCACCACCACTAAGGGAATGCAGATAGAAGCAGCCAGATAGGCAATCATCTCAGAGCATTCCGGACTCAGCTAGTACAGTGTGAGCCTAAAGAGAAGCTATATTCCCTCTTGTACATATGGCTGAAAAGACAAGTTGATGGATTGGAAGAAGGCTTGTGCCCCAACTGTCGTATATGACCAGAGGAGAACAAATAAATCATGATGCATTATTATTATTCTCGGAACCCTAAGTTGGGTATGATGAGTGGGTAGCAAGTCAAAGGGTTCTCAGAAGGGAGATCATCTTAGATTTACCCTGAGTTATGAATCCCTCACAGAGGTCCCCTGCACAGCGTTTGCCCCATGCAGACTAGCTGCCAGAGGCAAAGCCTTTCTTGGTCTTATATAAGCTCCCCCCACCGCTCCCCCATCCCCGCTCTGCTTACCTTCTTTGGTCCTCTAATTCCGCGCAGAAGGCAGGGCAAAAAGGAGCTGGGGAGGCTACCAGACAGGTGGCATTGTGCCAAGAATCAGTTAATAACTTGAATGACAAAAGACAATTGTCACAAGGCCAACTAACTTACGCCAGCTTTCATCATCCATGTACTAACTGAGGGCACATCAAACATGCATGAGGCCCTTCTTGGCAGGAGACGGCAGGGAGGAGCAAAGGCAGCACCTCTCATCTGTTGTTAACCCAGGACTAGAGCCATGCACCCTCTCCCAGTGCTCTCCAGGTGGAACAGCGATCAAGGGATAGTTGCTCTCTTGCTGCCCGCCCTCATTTCCGCCAGAAACCAGAAGCTGTGTCGTTCACTCTCCCGCTTGCTTCTGGCACTCCTTGTTGGTGCTTCTGAGCACTATTAAAAAGGATGGCAAACCAAGCCAAATCTTGGAAATTCTACTCTGCCTTTGGTCTCATCCTTTAGTTTGTTTTAGTCACCGACATATTTATTCCCACCACCTACGACTCCACACGGAACATAATAAACATTCAATAAACGCTGGGTGATCCAACCAATAAACACATAGACAGCTACGGGCTGTGTTGGGTTAGAGTTTGGTAGTAGCACCACCAAGACTAAGCAAAGGCAGCCCCTCCAGGGAGTGAATCTGAATGAACCACTGAAGCCAAAACCAGCCAGTTCTTTGAACAGTCTTTTATAACTGTGAAGGCAATACTCTTAGAGAAGAAAAAAAAAAAAAAAAAACCCTCAAATTTAGTAACCTAAGATGTCCTTAGTAACAGTGCTAAAGAATGTCTTTTCCAATATTTGATTTCTTAGCTTGACAGTCTCTCTTGAAATATTCTCTTCTCAGCACCGAAAATGTGAATCTTTGTTGGTTTGTTTTGCAGTTTGCAAATGACTTACAGAGTTCTTCTGGCAGGGTTTCTGTTTTTCTTCTTGCAAATAAACAAAAGGCCATCTCTCTAATATGACTTAGGTGGGAGTATGTGTGATCTGTTGTGGTTTTGGAAGGAGGAGAAAAGGGGAAGAGGACAGGAGGGGAAAGTAGAAAGGAAAATGGGAACAGGCAGGGTATAGAAGCTGAGCAAAATGCAGCAAGTGGCAAAGGTAAATCGGATATGGAAAATTGGAGTGGCAGGGATATCGCAGGGCTGAGCACTCTGCAATCAATCAACGGGGTCCCGGGTAGCCTTGCTAAGGATGCCGGAAACTGCCCACCAGTTCACTGGTTCCCCCTTCCCCCCGCGATGCCCTATCATCTTGGCTCCTTGTGAACTGGGAAGACAGACTTTCCCTCCTTCTCTTGGGCAAGCCTGCATGAAGCGGAGCAACCCCTGCCAGCATGACCTAGATCTGTCAACTGATCAATTATTGTTCCCGTGGAGGAGAAGGAAGAATGAAAGGAGGAAAGAGAAAGGGAAATGGAGAAAAACAGAAAAGGGGGAGAGAGGGCAGGAGGCAGGAGGGGGAGAGGGATGGGGAGACAGAGGAGGAGCCGGAAGGTGCAGGAACACACAGATCCTTTAAGTCTAAGCAGTTGATAGCCCGAGCAGGCTTCCTCCAGAAGGTTGCATAAATAAATGCAGAAATACAGAAAATAAAATCTAAGACTCTCAGAGATTATTGACCAAATTCACAGTCAAGGTGGAGGATTGAGTCCTCTCTTTCCCACTTTTTCTTTCTGATCCAAACAAACTAGAGCTCTTTTTTAACCTTCCAAAACTAGCTCCAGCTTTCTTCCCCGCCACCTCCTCTCTGCCACCGGCCCAGCCAGCATGGCACCTCCGTTGGCAAGTGGGTGGGGGGCAGGCCTCCCTCATGCTCCTTCCAAAGCCCCTCTGCCTTTCCCCAGTGCCCTTGCTAGTGGAACCGAGTGGAAGCATCCACCACCAAGGGAGGGAGGCTGCAATGGCGCCACCAGACCCTATTTGACCCTTATGCCATCGATCACTCTATTTTTGCATGTTTTTATCTTTTATGTTTAATTTGTTTTATTGAATTTCAAATGACTATAGACATAAAGTAAACATTTAACAAGCCAATAGAGCAGAAAGGAAGTAAACTGCATAAATACAACCAGTCTCAGCATGGAGTTCCACTTAGCGCCACATGTTTGGAGCGTTACAAGCATTAATGAGTCCTTACAGCACCCAGGGGAGTTGCCCCCCAGCCTGGCAGGCAGGTGGGGAGACAGGCGCACAGAGGAAAAGATTTTCCCCTACAGAAAACATAGGGGACTTTGAGCTCAGATGGACCTGCTCCCCACCAAGGCTTGTGCAGGCCACCAGAACTGGCTTGAAACCTGGAGGGCACGCACATGAGAGGCTTTGGAGAGTCTGGAGGCCCTCTGCTGAGGTCAAAATAAAGCAGAATTTGATTGCATCTTTGGTTTTCTGGGTGGTGCGTGGGAGCAGGTCGTGAACTCCAAACCCATAACAACCCGGAACAGAGCCCCCTTTCGGACATGACGTCCTGCCTCCCCCCCAAAGCGTGTTCATCCTGAACAGACAGACACGAAAAGATGCTGCGGATCTTTCTAGCACAGGTGTCCCGAACACACCAGAGGCATGTGGCTCATACTGATTTAGAAATATCCTCCATCCTTAGGATATTAAGAGGGATCACCGCATCCCAGTGGATAAACTGTGGCCAAAGGCCCCCAGTTGTTGGGCGCTCTGTGAGCAGTGGGCGATCCCACCAGGGTCACTGTAACTCTGGGCCACCAGAATGCAGGCATGCTGAGGACGGAGCCAGACATTCCAGAGCACAGCCCCTGAGCAGGGAGGCAGGAGAGCTGGCCTCGTCAAAGACCCACCCCTAATACCAGCATTGTGGGAGAGGCCTGCTGAGAATCCCCAGAGGTCGCGGCGAGGCGTCCAGCTCCTATGAAGGCATTATTGGACTTATATTCGGCTTTACCAATGCCAGGAAGGAGGAACCAGCACCCGGACGAGGCTGTGCACCTGGGAACTGGAGCTGCAATCCCAAGAACGGTCTTTATGCGGCAAGGCCTGCTGGTCGGTTCTGGGTGTCCCCAGGCCCCCTTGGTGAAACACTCACAAGACCATCACCAAGCATGAAGGACAAAGGTGAGTGCATGTGTTACACTGTGCACGCCTTGCCTCTAACTTGCCCCAAGTTGCCAGCTCCAAGCCTGACAGCCAGGGTTTACTTTGTGAGACTCCTCTGTCTCTCTCTCTCATTATTATTATTATTATTATTATTATTATTATTATTATTATTTTGGCCATGCTTGCAAGTGCCCACAATGCTTACATCAGGCCCAGGGGCCCATCATCGCACATCGATTTTTCACTTTGCCAGTAAACGCGGGGCACGGCCTCATCTGCCTCCCTCGCACCCCTGAAACATCACCCAACTCAGGCTGCTGCTGGCACCCAAATGTAGGTTTCCGGTGAGGGGCAGGAAGTTGGCTCATCTGCCAGCTGAACAGTGTCTGAGTGAAGGAGGGCGAGAGCTTGGCCCCAGGGTCCTCTTCCCTCTCCTCCGCCCCTTTGGGTCTCACGTGGCCCGAATACATGTTGATGTGGGACAGAGGAGATGAGAGAAAATGTGGAAGGTAAGACAGGAACCTAGCCAAGCTCAGGCAAGGTGTTGAAGGGAGCATTCATCCTTCGAAGGAGGACTGGCCGCGTTTCTAGAAAGAGAAAGGCTGCAGCACCACCAGCCATTCCTTTCAGAGCCTCCCGGTGGCAGGAGGTGGGCGGTGTGCTGAGGACAGCCGCCTAATCCAGGCTCCCGGCTCCTGCTCCCAGGGAAGAGGAGCTGCTGGTTAATCAACCCTGGGTCTTCTTAGGGCCGGAGCCCCAGGGTGCTAATCACCCCCCCCCCCCCGCGCCCCGCCCGGCACTAATCAGAGCTGATTCCCTTGGAAATTCCCTCCCCCTCTAATCTGGATCTGGGCGGCCAGTGGGGCTGGGGTGGGGGCACAGGGGGTGGGGGAGGAGAGGGGTCCCTAATCTGCCACTAGCTCCGGACACCTTTTTTTTTTTAAAAAAAAAAAGGGTGAGAAACCCAGGAAGTGGCAGCTCTAGGAAGAGCTGGCTTAAAACAAAAACAGAGCAGAAAAAATTGCCTTGGAATGTGCCCTGCATTCCAACTAGTCCCCGGGGTCAGGGCAGTAGGGGTGGCTACTGCAGCCAGACCCCGCTGCCTCAGTCGCTCCTAAGTTTGACTTGAAGAGATAGTGGGGACGTCAGCTTCTAGCCCCCAGAGGGAAACCAGACGGCACCTTTGCCTGCCCGGCTGACGTGTGCACCGGGGGGGGGGGGGGGGGGGGTGTCTTTGAGGGTTCGTCTTCCTTAAAACTGGGCAGCCTGCCTCCTGGGGATGCGGCGGAGCCTGCTTGCAGCTGGCTCGAGGTGGGGAGCACGGGTCTCCGGGGACAATGTCAGATTTGGTGGGATGTGAGGCGGTTATGATACTCATCACCCCTGGCCCTACTGCACGGGAGGACCAAGACCACGAAATCCGACTTTGCCCTGGGGCATCTGGGATCTGCCACTTTCTACGCGTCTATGCAAGGATGAGTCCAAGTATGAGCAAATATTATGCTTCCCTGCATTTATTTCTGATGGGGGAAAAAAAAATCACGTATGCTAATTTATATGTAAATTCAGTATGGCCCTGGGGCTCCTGGCTTGCTGCCAGCGGGCCGCTGATGGTGGAAGTTTGGCCATTGTCTCCAGTTCGATGTAGAGAGAAGAGAGACGTGGACCTGAGGACAGATGGGGGTTCCCGAGGGCCGGTCCCCTCCCCTCCCCTCCCCTTCCCCTGACCCTTCACTCTACCCTCCGCCTGCTTAGTTTTCAGGTCTGTGGTTAGCTTGGGAGAAGGCCGGCCCTGCCTCAGTTTCCCCCGCTACGAGTGTTGGAGCGCTGCTCTGACCAGGGGAGCCCCCCCAGGGGCCCGATCACGCAGGGCGCGCACCCTCCCCTGCACACACATGCACACACACTTACATGCGCACACGCACTATTGCTGCTCCCTATTACGTAAGAGGAGTCAGCCCAGGATGCCTCCAAGTTGGCTCCTTTCCTCCTCCACGCACCAAGGCCCCTGTGGGAGAGGACAGAGATGCCAGGGCCGGCGCCCCTTAGAGGCTGAGGGCAGCAGACCATATCCAAGCTCAGGCCACCCCTGCAAAATGCACCTCCTGAACTTCCTGGGGTTGGACTCGCGTCCCTGCAGCCCCCTTGCCTTGCTCCTTGAGCCCCAGCCAAGGGGACACACGCACCTGCCTCTCCCGGCCCGGCACCCCCTGCCCACCCCGCGTGGGTCCGCACGGTGCATGCTGCAGCCTACGTCCAGGGGCCGCAGCAGCCCCCAGAGCCCGCCCTCGGAGGGGGGTCAGCAGGACCAGAGTGGGGACGCCGGGGCGAGAGCTGAGAAGTCCACACTGCGGGACGAGGAGGGGCCAGGTGGCTGGAGCTCCCCATCCTCTCTGGCCCCCTGAGCCCGAACTTTCCTCTGGGAATACAAGGTGCAGGGCTGAGCTCCTCCTGGGATCCCGGCTGCGGCTGGGCTGGACCACCCAGGGAAAGTTCCCTGCCAGCCCCCAGCCCGGGGAGTCCGGGCGCCTTTCCTATGAAAAGGGCAAGTGAGACCCTCCAGAGGAGGGTGGGTGCGGGCCGCAGGTGAGCAGACGGCCGAGGAACGTCAGCCGGGGCGAGCGCGGGGCCACAGGGTACAGCAGATGGACAGGAGCTTGAGGCCGCGTCCAAAGGCACCCAGCACAGCCCGCCCTGGCCGGGGACGGGGTGGGGGGGGCAAGCCCACCCCAGCTGCCTGCTGCCCAGGGCCTCGGCTCCCCCCCACCCGGATAAATAAACACCAAATTAGCATTGACTCTTCTTGCCTCTCTCCCTTCAACTTGGAAAATCTTTCCCCCAATTCCAGGTCCCCCCCACACCCTGAGTGCTCCCACTGCTTTTTATCAGCTGGCGACCCTCCCCCCCCCAGCCGGCCGCCAGCCCCCACCGCCAACACACCCCCAGACACATCCAGAACTAACACAGTTGTCCGCCGCTGCCACAAATTGATTCATCCCTCGGAGCTGGGTCTGCGACCAGAACCTCGCAGGGTGCACGGTTACCTGATTTTTCCTAGCCTGCATTTTTCCAGCCGCTCCTTTTAGAAGCTTTGCAAGTTTACCGGCCGATATTTAAAGTTTCCTCTCGTAATTCCTTCCCGGTTACACAAGCAACACATTAGCAGCCCCGGCTACCCTCCGGGTCTGTGATCTCCCCCCACGGCTCCCGTGTGCGCTCCGTGGTGCATGTGTGCAAGAATGCACAGAGAGCCGGGGAGACCGGCTCGCAGCCCCGCACCTCGCCCGAGCCCCAGCCACATTTTACTTATGCATATACATTCCCCCATTCCGGCGGCAGCCAGAATCGAATCAATATTCTCACAGCCTGCTCGGGAGAATGAAGTCCCAGCCATGCTGTGTAAACGCTCTCGCCTCCACCTGCAAACCGTGCAGCACAGCCGAGACTCAGGAGCCTGCGGATCCTATAAAGCACCCTGTGCGATGCCTGGGTCTACGGTAGGCAAATCGATAGCAAGCTCTTACCTTGAAAGAGAAACAGAGCCGCCAGCCCCGTGAAGATTGCCCAAGAGATAGAATTGTGCATTTTTGCCTGGATGGTTTTCATGATTTTTTTTTCTTCTTCTTCTTCTTTTTCTTCTTTCTTGTCAGGTTCGGTTTTTTCTTTCTGTCTTTCCTGACAGATTGCGTTGCTCTCAAGCTGTTGGAAGGAGATTTAAATCCACTGTTTTGCTTGAAGGACACAAGAAAGCCGAGGGTGTGAGAGAGTGTGACTTCTCAGTAATTATCTCTACTCATACTCTGGCACTGAGACACATCGTACAATCTGGCCCTGGACAGCCCTCCTACAAGCTGCAATCATTGGTTCTAATCCAAGGATTGACAGAGCTACAACACACGCGCGCCGGCACACGCACACGCACACACACACACACACACTCGCTCAGGAATCATTTACTGGGCAAATCAGGCTAGCTGATTAAAGAGACAGGAGCCCGGAGAGATGGGATGATAAATGCCACTTTGCCCCTTCTATATTACTTTCATTTTTTAAACTGACAGTCTCAGAGCCCCAAGCATCAAAAAAATCCCTTTCCTTCTGGCATTCCCTGGCCTCTGGAACTCAGATTCCCCGTGCACTGGAAAAATCCCATAGCCGGCAACGGCTTACGGGAAATTTTAAAGGGATATTTTCATGCTCAGTGAAACTTGCAAAGATGAGTCAAATTCCATTTGTTGGTACCTATTTTCCTCTCCGATGAAAATATCAGTCAGTGACAGATTTCTCTCTCTCTCTCTCTCTCTCTCATGGCTCACCTTTCCCCAATCAACCCCCTACTTAGTTGATTTGGAAAATAATAAAGAACTTCCTATTTTCCTGTGCCGTCCCTCCTGTTTCAGAATTCTTCTATGACTCGTCTTTTTCGTTCCCTTCGTTTATTTCCCGAAGTCCTCGGTGTGTGTATGATGCCATGGAGAATACTATAGGCAAGGATGAGGCTTCTGAGGTCTTTGGAGAGCTGCAGTTTGAATAAGGAGAAGCTCCTCCAAGAGAGAACAAGAGATGGGCTTATTCTTCACGCCTCGGTCAGCCTTCATTCATTAAGAGGGAGAGTGTAAGTGCCTGTGGCTTAAACTGCAGTAAGACAGATTTAAGTTAGACGTGCTGAAGGACTTTCTGACTGTGGACTTGCATGTGGTTATGAAATGTCCTCAGAGAGTTGCAGACGTCCATCTCCTCGGTGATGGGTAAGAAGAAAAATCAGGCAGAAATAGTCAAAAGGGCATTAAGGACCTCTAGAGAGACTTTTAACTCCAAGGGCCTGGAGGTTGATATGAATTTTTGGTTTCTTCCTATGGGAAGGAAGTTATATGATATGAATGGGCTTCTGGGGACACTTAGCCCCTCAAAGAACCTCTCCAAGCTGACCCTCAATACACACCATCACAATGCTCTGACGGACTTTGGGGATATTTCTTCCAAATCTCCACAGCTAAGGGCTGTATTTCCTCGTAACCCCGATACTAAGGGCACAGATTCCAGAGTGGCGTAGAACGAAAGCACTTCCCGTCTGTTTATCTTCTGGAGCGCACGGGCCATTCTGCACGAGTGTAAGCGGCACGTGCACCTGCACTGAGTGTGAACAGGAGCAGTGGCCCCGCGGAGACGTGCAGCCCAGGGACCGGCTGGAGGGAGCGCCCAGGTGTGCTCACACACGCCGAAGGACCGTGGGCAGCTCATCTGACCCTGTGATCCTGGGCCTCTCTTCTGTAAAGTTCAAGAACTGGAACAATTTCCAGGATCTCTCCATTTTAAAGGTGTTTTTACGTTAACAGATTTTTTTTCCCTGCCACTATGTTCTAATTCACATGTCCATCAAAATGTCCTTGATATTGTGAGCTCCCGGTGGACGAGAATTTTATCTCCCTACCAGTCTTTTTGTGTGGTGCTCAGCAGAGTGACATGTGCAATTAAATGCTTTGGAATGGCTGTGGCAACGCGAGCAGTACAGTTCAGAGGAAGGAGGGCTTCCTTTTACCATCAGCCTGCGGCTCCCCGGAGTGACGAGAAAAGCCATGGGTCATCGATAAGTCTTCAGTCCCTCCCCGGAGAGGCAGGCACACTAACGTTTGTAAATGTCCTCACCCTAAACTGCCGTAAATCTGTACACTGACCAATATTTATTGAGCATCTGTATGTGTGACAACAATAACAAGTGATAGTTCTAGGTGATATGTATCGAGCATATGCTTTGTGTCAGGGGTGGCGCTCAGTGTTTTGCCTGCATTTTTCTCACTAACTCCTCACCTACGAAGTGTCCTCGCCTATCATCCCACCCATTTGACAGATGAGAACATTGAGGCACAAAGGAAACACGTCCGCATTCAGTCGGCGCACAATGGAACCAGTCGGCACACAGCTGGCACACGGTGGAGCCAGAATTGGAGTCCCAGCCTTTGCCTCTCAGGCGAACCTCTTAAACACTGCCCTATGCTCAAAACTCTGATGGACCCATGTAGATTTCACTCTTCATATATGATGTTTTTGCTTCTTTAATAGCTTGTGAAATTGCAAATTATATGAAACACATATATCAATAGAGGCAATACAAGAAAACCCTTATATTGTTTTAAATATTCATTGAATTGCATATGGTTGGTACGCGTAATTAATTTTATCAGAATGCAAAGAAGTGATAGAAGAGATTTTCTGACAGTTTTTAAAAGTTTTATGGGGATAGTGAAAGTCATGATACCCCTTGAAAGTGAAGTAGAGACTAAATCTCAGGCAGAGGGAAGAATATTGCAGGCAAGGGAAGCCGTAAATTAAAAACTCAGAGATGGAAATACATCACATAAATTTGGGGCTCCAGAGACCTGTCTGAGATCTCCCATCTTGTCCCACTGTGTCGCAATAAAATCTTTTAAGGACTAAAAAAAAAAAAGTGAAATGCAGCCTATTGTGCAATCCATAGTAGTTACTCCCTACACACGGATGATGTAAGACGCCTGGCACATGAGAGGAACACTCGACAGACACCCGTCACCGTCAACGTGGCCTGTTGACTGAGAGTACAGATTGGTATTGAGTCTGGCTCGGTTCACATCCCAGCTCCGGCCCCTCGGCGCTACAGGCCTTTGGTTCAGTTCTATCCACTCCAGGTCTGAAATGGGAACGACGATTCGAATTCCCTTATAAGCACCACCACCACCGTCCATCATAGCCATCGACTCATTTTCATTTGTTTTACTATTTTGACCAAACCGAGACCGATGTGGTCTCCCATGAGCCATTGGGAGGAGCTGCCAGCGCTTGTGGACTACGAGTCCAGGAGGGAGTAGTTTCAGAATTGTACTTTGTGCATTCACTAAGGCAAAATATATCCTCGGGGATTGCCAAACCAAAAAGTCTAATTTGGGCTCTGAGTGCTGCTAAATGCTAAACTATCTAGAGAGCTGTATCTCTTTCAGTGCTTGAATTTACCACATGGAGTAATTTCCCAATGGCCTTCGTGTCTCACAAAAGCACACAGTTAACCTCCTCCTGGAGAAGCCATCTTTGCCTCTCCTTTGTCATGGGGCTTTAACACAATGTCACCTGTCGAGGCCTGTTGGGTCGTTTGGCAGCTCATTGATATCATTACAGATTGAAAGGCTGATCCTGGGCTATACCCAGAAGGGTTCTGTTCAACCAGGCCCATCTCTTACTTAATGAAGTGGGTCTCATCCAAGCAGTCAGAATTTGTCCTCTCCTTTTTCCATTTTAGTCTCAGAGTCTTTCGGGCCTAGAGCTGGAAATCTCTGTTGTGGCAACTGCCCCAAACAGCAGGGGTCTCTGGCCAGGCCTCCCGTGTTGGGGTGACCTACGGCTGTGTTTGGGATTCCTGTGACTAGATGCGGTGGGGGGAATGACTAAGGAGCCTCTGACTGGGGGGAGCTCTGATTGGAAGGAGATGCTGTGAAATCGCCGTGCCTCACTCCACAATCACCGCTCCCTCCTCTGAGTCCGGAGGTGTGCGCACTTACAATCAGGTGTCTGCAGGACTCAATTTGCTTCTGGGATTAGCTAGATGTACGTTATGCACCATTGACTTCCCAGTTCTAGGGTCAAAAGAGTGTGAGTGGTCTTAAGACAAAATTAATGTCAGGAAAGGGACCTCAAAGTGGAGGCGGAATGGTGTTCCCCCGCCTTCGCACTCCTTCAACGTAAGAGAACTTTATGACAGAAATAATTTTGCTGTTTGTAGGTAAGGGGTAAGGGAAAGGCATAAGAAATAAGGCATAAGGAAGAGGAAAACAGATGAGGTGCCTGACTGCCGAGAAGAGGGCAGCCAGGATGGCATTTCATGAACCTCTCATCATCAGGTAGCTTAAGATTCTGCACGGTGTGCGGTGAGCTAGTATAAATAGGGATTGATTCCCTGTAAACTGCCCCCATGCGCACCTGTCACCTCGCCGAGTCAGACAGGAAGTCCGGGAAGGTCACCGTGGGCCTGGCTGTCCCACCATCAAATGCCACCTGAGCCCTGACAGCAGCCCTTCAGCCCCCGGAGGAGGGCCAGCCTACGGTGCACCCCTGGGGCTCCAGGCCCAGAGGCCTGGCAGACAGAAGGCCCCAGTGAGGGGGAGGAGGTAGGTGTGGATGCTGTGTGGGAAGGAGGGAGGAAGGGGTGGGGGCCAGTGTTTTTTATTTCTCTCAGCTATTATGGAAAGAACCGCAGGAGCTTAAATCTAAAGAGCAGCACTGAAATAATGTGCAGGACTTAACAAAAGCCTCTGCTCTGCTCCGCCGTCCGCCCGCTGCGGCCTGCCTCAGCTGAGGCTCAGTGCAGGGGGATCTCACAGCTCAGATGCGGGGAAGGGCCCGCCTCCGCCCGGGGAGGGAGCCGGCCTGCCCTCCACACACCTGGGCTCGGGGATGCAGCTCTGACTTGTCACTTCAGGGAGGGAAGCGGCCTGGCGGCCAGAAGGGAGCCTCCTACCTCTGCAAGGGGCTCTCCCTGAAGAGCCATCTTGACTGCGGCTCCCGCGTATGGTCATTTTTGATGTGAGTGGAATCGGTCGAGGGCACGAGTGTTGGAATTACGGGGGCTCCGTTTTGAGCATTTGACTCCTATCAGGAGATTTCCTGATGTATGGATAAATTGCCTAAGCTGATATTAAACATGAAAGCCTAGCTCTTCACAGCACAGAGATTAAGGACACAGAGATTTAAGTCTGCGTTCCCACAAATTTCAGTGTTTTCTAACTGGAATTAGAGGCACAGTCATCTGGCTGTGATTTCTATGAATTATCATCATCATCTCAAAAAGAAGCAATATGGCATAGTAGCGTAATGGGAAGAATCTAACACTTAAAATCAGAAGACCTGGATCTGAGTCTAATTCCACTTAGCAGCTTCAATTCCATGATCCTCAATTTTCTCATCTCATCCCCTCACATCTTGTCCTTAAAGTGGAAATAGTAATATCAACCTCACAGAGTTGATGGGCATTAACCCCTCCAACACTGCGAAAGGCCCCCTGTGATGTCTAACCCACACGTCGGCTCCCAGTCTTTGTGATTCTGTTGTTTGAGAAACAGATCACTGTGCTGGATCATATACAAGGAGAACCTCACAGAAAGAGTCACTGCCTTCAGGATGCTTCTAACTAAAAAGTTTTCCCTGGGATCTGTAGGAGACTGAGGAGCTATTGTCTTTCTTTGTTGTTGTTGTTGTGTTGTTAAAATTAAACATAGTAGGGGGATCCCTGGGTGGCTCAGCGGTTTGGTGCCTGCCTTTGGCCCGGGGTGTGATCCTGGAGACCCAGGATCGAGTCCCACATCAGGCTCCTAGCATGGAGCCTGCTTCTCCCTCTGCCTCTGTGTGTGTGTGTCTGTGTGTGTCTTTCATGAATAAATAAACAAAATCTTAAAAAAAAATTAAACACAGTTTAATTTTCTTTGTATATGTTTCTTTCTCAGTCAGTGCATACTTACCTAATTGTTTCGTCTCTTTTGTACACATTATAAAGATAATTATTCTTATCCATGTAAAAAAAAATCAAGGGGTGTTCTTATAATTATATGGTTTCCAACGTAACTCTCTTTTATATGTCTACTTTTACTTGCTTTCCCTAACCTCTTCCTTTACATTGCTGAGTACTCTATCATCTGCTTTACCTTCCCTGAAGTCTATTCTCCTTTGTCGTTTTCTAAATAAGTTTGTATCAGCTCACTGTTTGCTTTGCTCAAGAAATTCACCATTAATTAAACCTTCGATTTTGTTTTATTTTTTTTCTAAAAGAATTTTTTTTTAGTCCCCCACAACATGTTTTATGTATATGTTATCATATCTGACATCTTCTTATTCATAATTTTTAAACTTCTAATTAGGGCCTCTCCTTTTCCACCTTAAAAAAAGTATTTTTAACACGTTTTTGTTAAACTGGTTTAGTGATAATGAACTCCTTTAACTTTTGTTTGTCTGGGAAACTCTTTATCTCGCCTTAATTCTGCATGACAACCTTCCTGGCTAGCGTGTTCTCTGTTGAGGGGATTTTTTCTACAGTTCTTGGATATGCCATGCCACTGTCTTCCTGCCTCCAGCGTTTCTGCTGAAAACTCAGCTGACAGGGTCCTGAGGTTTTTCTTGTAGTAAGTAGCTTTTTGCTTCTCTCTTCCTACTTCTAAAATTCTCCCTTTACTTTTCAACTTTAACATTTTAATTATTCTGTACTGTGGTGTGGACCTCTTTAGGTTCATCTTATTTAGGGCTCCCTGTAATTCCTGAGCCTGGAAGTCAGTTTCCTATCCCAGGTTAAGGAAGTATTCAGCTATTATTTCTTCAAATAAGTTCTCTGCCCCTTTCTCTCTTTTCCTTCTGGGATCCCTATGATAGGCATGTTTATTTACTCAATGTTGTCCAAGAGATCCTCTAACCTATCCTCACTTTTTCAATTAGCAATAATCAGATCTCAGATGAAGTGCATTGACTGCAATGCTACCATTGTACAAAGTTCTTATCCTTATTCTTTTTTAAAATTAGTTTTTCCATTTGACTGTTTAGCTTAGGTGCTTTCCATTACCCTGTCTTCCAGTTCACTGATATGTTCTTCTGCATCTGCTAGTGTACTATTGATTCCCTCTAGTGATTTTTCATTTCAGTTATTGTATTCTTCAACTCTGATTCATTCTATATATATATATTTTTTTTTTCTGGCTCTGTGTTGAAGATCTCAGAGTCCTTCCACCCTTCTTTCCAACCCTGTGAACATCTTTGTGAAAAACCACCTTCCACTCTTTATCAAACATATTGCTCATCTCCATTTCATGTTGTTCTTTTTCTGAGGTTTTATCTTGTCTTTTCATGTAGAGCGTATTCCTCTCTCTCTTCATTTTGCTTGACTTTCTGTGTTTGTTTCTATGAGTTAGGTGGAACAGCTACTCTTATACTTGAAGGAAGGGTTTCAGGTATGGTAATCCCCTGTGTAGATTATGTATGCCTGGTGACTTTGGATGGCTGACTGGAGCTGTGTCTGGCATGGGCTGGGGATTCCAGGGCACTCCAAGATGGTCAGAACTGAAGTGGGCATGGGTTAAGGCAATCTCTGGGATCTCAGGGCCCAGGCAGGATAGATGAAGGTGAAGTGAATACAAGGAAAAGGGTCCTGGGACTCTCTGCACAGAAGGGTAGGGCGGCTTGAGCTGAGATGAGGCTTAGGCCAGGGAGTCCCAGGGTACTCAGCACAGAGGGCACCATGGCAAGACCACTGTCATGAAGTGCACATGGGCCAGGATGTCCCTGGGTGCTAAGTGCAGGGTGCTCTTGCCGATGGCTGGAGTTGAGGTGGGATGTAAGCTGGGGGGACTTGGGGCACTCTACATAGAGGGAATCTTCACAGGGTTGCTGGAGCCAAAGATGTGTGAGCTAAGCGGTCGTGGAGTACTCTGTGCTGGGGGTGCTCTAAAAAGCCATCTGAAGCCCAAATAATGAGGGCCTGGAGTGTTCTGGGGTGCTTTGCACCTGTGTCACCTTGGCCTAACAGCTGGAGCTATAGGGAATGCTGACCAGGCATATCCCAGTGTGTACCACCCTGGGGACTCCTTAGTGGGATGACTGAGGCTCACGTGGCCTAGGGAACAGGGGCTCATGAGGCAGTGGTCCACCTAAGGCACCTGGAACCTGCTCCCATCCACTCTCTCAAGGTGGAGAGGAATGTAAACTATGACACTCATCAGCCACTTCAACTCAGAGAGAGTCCCAGCAGCTTACCTGCCTTTGGAAGTCTTCTTGGGCTAGTTCTCTTATACCCTAGTTGCTTTTTTAAAACCAAAGCAGTTTTTTTTTTTTTTTTCTGTTACCCAGCACACCGGGGCCAAGGCAGGGCTCACTGAAGGGACCTCTGCTCCCTGCTCCCATTGGTGTTATCACAGTTGAGGGGTATGTAAACTGTGGACCCCAAAAGAGATCCACCACCATTTGGTGGATTCTAAGGCTGAGTATTTTATATTCTAGTTGCTCTTTTAAGCTACAGCTTTTTGGGACGCCTGGGTGGCACAGTGGATGAGCATCTGCCTTCAGCTCAGAGCATGATCCCAGAGCCCTGGGATCGAGTCCCACATCGGGCTCCCTGCATAGAGCCTGCTTTTCCCTCAGCCTGTGTCTCTGCCTCTATTTCTCTGTCTCTCATTAATAAATAAATAAAATATTTTTAAAAATTAAAATAATAAAATAAAATAAAATACACTTAAACTACAGCTTTTTTCCATGCCCCAGGGCAGAAAATCTGCTCTCGTTCCTCAGTACTGTCCTTCCTACTGCAGTTTACATGTAGGTATTGACAACTGCCTTCCTTACCATGTCTTTGTCTCCCTTACCATTTTCTATGTGGTCTCTCATCTTTTTTTGTGCAGAAGCTGTTCAGTCATCCTTCAGTTCTTCTTCAGGAGGAATTGCCCTGAAGTATAGATTTGGTGAGGTAGTGAGTTCAGGGCCTTCCCACCTCACCATCTTGGACTGGAACATGGGCAATGTCTTTGGATGCCTGGCACACTTTCCTTCCACTTGCCCATCAGGGAATCAGTGCTATGTGGTTTCATCATGGCTGTTAGACTCTTGGTGTGGGAGTGGACAAATGACCCTGGCCTGGCCAATCAGTTTCTTCCCTGAGACTTTTCTAGGTACTTTTGGAAAGAGGCATTGCTGTTAGGGGGTATCTTTCCTAACAGGTGGAGAAAGTCTACAAGGAAATGAAGTCAACAAAAAAGAAAGTAGAACCAAGAGGAGAGAGCATCATTAAAAGTAGGATGAGTCATGCCTGAAGGCAGACATACACCCTCAGACTTCCCGGTTCCCCTATTTGCTTGTTATTTTGAATTGAGTTTCTATCATTTGCAACTGAAAAGGTCCAGACTGATAGGGACCATGTGGACGATGGCTGAATACAAACTTCCTTTCCTTCCTTCTACTTTCTACATTACTTTCTCTGATATATGGCAAATATCTGGATATTATCTGACACCTTAGGTAGAGATGTAACTGTCCAAGGCCCTATATTTTATAAAACAAATGGTTAGTGTTATTATTTAATTGGGATTAAAATAAGTCATAGATGGAGTCAAGATGGACCAAATCTCTCCTCCTTCTAAATGTTGGGGTATATAGAGTGAAACACCATTTAATGAACCCCTTGCATGCCATGGACTGTGGTAGCATTTTTTTGTACCTTCTTACTTAGCCCTTAGAGTATCCTTAGAGGATGAATATCATTACCCCTAATTTGCAAGTAAAGAAGTAAATTAACTCATCCATAGTCATCCAGGTAGTATTTGGTCAGGCCTTCTGAACACCTAAGACCATGCTCTTCCCCCCACATACTTGATACACTGTAAGTAAAATAGACTCAAAGTAGAAAGATCAGAGAAGCCTTGTGTGGTCAATGAAAGCTATGAAAAAGACATCTGTCTTGATCAACTTTAAATAGGAAAAGGTGGGAGTTTATTCAAACTGAAGTGAATGGCTCAGCAAATGGTTGGAGGGAAACATGGAGCTCTGTGAGAATCAAGGTGATTCAACTTGAGTGGATTTGAGCTTATGTGTTCAAGATAACTAAGAGTACATGTACTTTGGGCCCAAACTGGAAGGACTTAAGGGTCCAGGAGGTTTGAACTGAATTTGAAAGCATAATTGCTGTTGATTCAAAGCAAGAAAGTGAAAAAAAAATTGGTAAAATAACAATTGGTATTTCTGGTGCTTAATAGGACAAAACGCAGAGCAAAGCAAATCACTCCCTCAGAGGAGATCCCTTCCTCGCCTGATCTAGTCTCTGGCCCTGTGGACTTGGACACCTTCCTGTCCTTTGCTTTCCTAGTCTGACTGGGCAGATTGTGGGACAGTGGCTCTGGGGTATTCCACTGGTCACACACACGAGTGACTCTGGCACATACACAGGCCCTGGTAACCTCTTCTTTGTAGCCCACTGTCCACCAGGCAGTTGAACAGACGATAGTACAGTGGTGAGAACCAAGCTTGAACTTAGAAGAAGGTGAGAGCATTCTAGGGATACCTGGGACAGCTCTACTTCTCTACATTGGAAGTGATAGTTCAGCCTATTTGACCATCAAGTGTCACTTTATTGCCTTTGACCACTCATCCCCATGTATATATCTGATTTGAAGACATCATGGAGAGGAGAGGTCTGGTCTGAAGAAAGATTTATGTGTTTCTTAATCGCTTGGCCTCATAGTATCTTAATACTACTTAAAACCATGATGAACTCTGTCAACTGGATTTGGGCAGCAGTGTGAAATAAACAGAAGTCTGGGAATATTTCTGTTGGTCTCCCATACCCATTTTATGCTAAAAAGTGGTCCAGAGAAGGGCAATAACATGCTTAGATTTATACAAGTTAAAAACAGAGCTGGGAGTAGAATGAACTCTCTTGACTTCCTGTCCAGTGTTATTTCTTTTATTCCAGAATATATCTGAATGCCTTAGTTCAAAGCTTGATTGAACGGCTCCTGACAAAAACTCCTCTGCCTAAACAATAGCCCCTGGCTTGAAGCCCTTCTACCTCCAAATTGTCTTCCTTGCCACTGAAAGTTCTTAATCATACCTGGATGGGATACATATATGAACCCACTGTCTATTATTGAAAGTTTAGGGTGAAGGGGTTTCAACTTCCTTATAAAGCGCAGGTTACAAAAAAAGGGGTGACAGTGAGAACAAAAGAGCACGTGTGGTATGCGGAGTATGGGGGAAGGAGAGGGGAGGTGGGGATGGAAATCAGAGAGGCTAGGTCTGTCAAGGATGATGGACCCAGCTTTCCTAGGGATTTTGAAAATTGCTCTGCAAAGCAGGAGACAGAAGATCTAGTGGTAAGAGGGCATGGTTAATACTCTTATCAAGCCACCGGCTTGTCCATGGGCTGCCCCCATCAGCTGCATTGATGATTCCTGCAGAGAGGGAGAGATAAAGATTGTTCCAGGAGGGTATCAACAGTGTATGTGGGAGTTGACTAGCCTAGGCAGCAATAGCTATTCATCACAGACATTTGACTGATTCTAACCCACAGTAGGATATAGAAGAGACATATAAAGGCTTAAAATCAAATCATGTGTCAGGCTGAAGAATAATGGTGCTTTCTGTAAGGAGTATGTATATATTTTTAATTTCTGAGTGAATTAAGTGCCTATAAAAGGTGTTGAATTGGCAGCCTAGAAAGCTAGAGTCTTTGATTTATGCCCAGAAGAAGAAAGACAGAGACAGTTGCCTGAACCATTCCTGAGTATTCTGAGCTACCTCCCCATATAGTCTGCCCTTTGTCTCTTGAAGAGTTGTGATCCATTGTCCCTCCCTTGTGTGCAGGTTGCTCCCACCATTCTGTGTAAGCTTTAGGTTAGGATGATATAAGGGCTAACTGGTAGGGAAACAAAATCAATGAGTTTTAAAGTCCGTTGCAAACAAATTATTCTATGACTATCGTTATGGACAGACTCATAACACTAATGCTTTACATATATCTCAAAGCTGAATTTCAATTTTCAAAGTATGTTGGCACATTTTATTTCCTAGTATTTTCATAAAATATTTGTAATATGTGTTATTGTCATTTTTTTGGAGGGGGATGGGAGACTGAGATAGAGAAAATGATAGCATGTTAGGTCTGAAAGTAAGCTTAGGGAAGTGAGGAGGACTGAAATATAACTTGGATATCCAGAAGAGAGAGGATGAGGAGAGAAGCTTGCAGTCAAAAATGGAGTTGGGGGGATCCCTGGGTGGCTCAGCAGTTGAGCGTCTGCCTTTGACTCAGGGTTTAATCCTGGAGACCCAGGATCAAGTCCCAGGACGGACTCCCTGCATGGAGCCTGCTTCTCCCTCTGCCTCTGCCTCTGCCTCTCTGTCTGCGTCTCTCATGAATAAATAAATAAAATCCTAAAAAAATAATGGAGTTGGAAGGAACTCAGATTCCCTAACTCCCTGCCCTTGTTCCACTGGTTCAGGCATGAGTTATCATTAATATAAAGCAAAAAAAAAGAAAATACACATAACACAGAAATAATGTGATGATGATAATAAAAACATTAACAGAAATGCCACCTTATGAGGGAAGAAAGTAACAAGATAGATTAGAGGCCTAGAGGCAGAATAGATGTGTGGTCTTTGTGAGGCAGAGCTGGATTCTGCCAGTGTCCCACCTTTGCTTTTTCTCTCTCTCTCTTTTTTCTTTTCTTTTTTTTCTTTTACCAGAGATTTGAGTTGCCTGAGCTGCAGGTGCCCCATTCATGGGCTAGCGAATAACAACAGCTTCAGAGGATTGAATGCAGCATATATGTAAAGCCACTGGCACTCAGTAGCCACGGAGTGTATGTTGATTCTCTTACTAGAAGAGCATTATTTTTTCAATTCAGATGGACAAATTTAATTATTTGGGGAGAAACTTTCTATGTAAACAAAAGATAGATTTTACATTAAAATTGTCATTTTTATTTGCTCTAATTGCAATTTCTTTTTTCTTTCTTTTTCTTTTTTCTTTCCTTTTTTTTCTTTTTAAATGAATTAGAGACTCTTAACCTGATAGAAGAAGTAGGCTTCCATAAACCTTCTTTGCATTTAGCCCAGAAAAGCTTTCTGGGGGTGGCATATACTGACAAAATACCAAAATATATTGAAATTGGTTACTAAAATATGGGGTAAGAAATGACTCTAGGCAGAATGGTATTCCTGCATCCATCTCATTCAAAAGGAGGCCTGTGACCGGAAAAAGTGAGGATTCTGGGAGCCTCAGTGCACAACTTCCTGTCACTGTTAATAGAAACGTGTACATGTAGACATGGTTCATGCCTTCTACAGCAATTCAGAAATTTTATCATGCAATCGCAAAGGCTTGTATGGGGAAAAATGGCTTTAACGAGTATGTTTGTGTTTGATGTTATTAGAAATGAAATGTGTGTAGAAATGTCACTGCACAAATAAGGCACCTACACAGGGCAAGAGGTGAGGTTCTTAATAAAAGCAGGAAGAAGAGTCATACGTGCACACACCCGCACACACGCAGGCTCTGCTCCTTTCTTTTCTACGTTTACAACTGTAATTCAATCTAAACCACACATGAAAGTAAAAAGGCTGAAAATACAACCAGAATTTTAGTATGTTTTTATTGGTTGTTGTGGCATGCTCTGCTCAACTTTATTTTTCTTCCCCATCTTGCAGATGGAAAAAGTGAGCAGCAAAAGGACACAGTGTAAGCAGACCAGAAGGGACCCTTATGAGGTCTGACCCCCAGCCCTCACACTGCAGTCACTGACTGCAAACGATGTCCTCACACTAGATGAACATTGATCATATTGCAAAGGTGTTGAAGGGGTTTATTTCCTTTAAGTGAAACAGAAAACTTTATTATGTTTCTCTACCAAGGAAGAGAGACTTAAAGACATATATTCACAAATCAAACTATCAACAAGTGTTGATTGGGCCCTAGCTTTGTTCAGGCATGGTGATGGGCTCTGTGTCTTAACCAGATACGGTACCCGGGCATCCTTGCCATTCGCAGGCACACTCTCATTCCTGTGACAGATGGGACAATACTGACTTAGCACCCGCTGTGAGCTACACAGTTTGTAAGCACTACAAAACAACTATTCACAAATTTGGGATTTTTCCTGAAGTTCCTCATAGTTTAAGTGAGAGACTGACCAGCAGTTATAAATATCATGAATATTGAATTAATCAACATAAATGACACTAACTGACACAAAAGAAGAACGCTAGACTGTGGCTTAAGGCAGGAAAGTTGTTTGCAGGGTTTTTTGGGTTGTTTTTGTTGTTGCTGCTTTGTTTTTGTTTTTGTTTTTTCTTTTTTTGTTTTAGCTCCTGCTAAGTTTCATATGGGGCAGGGACACCATTTAGGAAGTCAAAAGTAGAGTTTAGACAAAAATGAGAAGGGCCATAACTAAGGAATGTCATGAGATAGCAAGAAGAAGTTGAATTCTAGAAATACCTCATCTAAGGTGTTTTGCTATATGATAACTTCGCTAGATCCTGGAAATCTCAGGACAGTCTCATCAAACATGGTGGTTACTAGGAAAAGCAATTAAGAAGATAAAGGAGTTCCAAAGTGAAACAGCTGCAAGTAATAGTAGAAAGAAACCAGTAATACTTTAGCTAAACTTAAATAATTGTTCATGTTATGGTTTTCTGGGAAAAAAGAAAAAAACAACTTAACATCTAAAACTCAAATATCAGATACTCTTAACATGGGAGAGATCAAGGGTTTTGATGGGTAGAGAGCAGTAGATAGGAAATCAGAAAATAATTTTTAAAAGCTAAGATTCTGGATTCTTAAGGAAAAGTTCTTAAGGAAAAGGAAAATACCTAAAAAATTCTATGTGTTTTAGAAAAGTACAATACATTTAATTCTATGACTTAAACATGCTTGGATAATCTGCAAAAAACTTGGTAAGATTTTTAAAAAATCTGAGACAGAGCTAACTAAGCAATTATAAAGAATAATACAGAAAACAGAAAGGTTGGGCAACCCCGGTGGCGCAGCGGTTTGGCGCCGCCTGCAGCCTGGGGTGTGATCCTGGAGACCCGGGATGGAGTCCCCCACCAGGCTCCCTGCATGGAGCCTGCTTCTCCCGCTGCCTCTCTTTCTCTGTGTCTATGAATAAATAAATAAAATCTAAATAAATAAATAAATAAATAAAACCCAAAAAACAAAAAACTATTTGTATAAAAAAAAGGAAAGAAAACAGAAAGGTAGATAACTGAAAAAAATATCAAGATTTCACTATTAATAATTATAAGTGTCTTAATTTTCTTTGTTAAAACACAGAGATATGAATACTGAGAAAATTTGGTTTTAGGCTATTTAATAATGATACATATAAAATAAAACAATATAGAAGTTTTATTAATAGTCCAGGAAAATAATAGTAAAAACAGGTTCAATGAATATTAATATCAAAAGAAACAAAAATGTAGGTGGAAAGATTAATCATGAGAAAAGGTGGTACTTACAGGATAAATAGTACAATCCACCAAGAAGAAACAATAGTAACTTCAGTGAAGTGAATAAACTAATTACATAATAAAACCTTTCATGTAGGGGCACCTGGGTGGCTCAGCGGTTGAGCATCCGCCTTTCGCTCAGGTCGTGACCCTGGGGTCCTGGGATGGAGTTCCGCATTGGGCTCCCTGCAGGGAACTTGCTTCTCCCTCTGCCTGCATCTCTGCCTCTCTGTGTGTCTCTCATGAATGAATAAATAAAATCTTTTTTAAAAAAACTTTTATATATGCAAGGATAAATGGACCACTCCACAATTGTAAAAATATTAATACAACTCTCAAAAAAAAACATAGGTACACAAATAGTTAGGAAAAAAAATACTCAGAAGATTTTAATTAATCAACCATCTGAAAATAAATAAATGAATAATATAGATAGACATAGATACATAAATAGGCAAATGATAGATATATAAAGAGACAGAACTCTGAATTACAAAATAGACAATGTTCATCCTTTCAAACACAATGGAATTTTCACAAATCTACTATCTTCAGGTCAACATATCTTAATACATTTTAATGTTCTGAATGCTGTGGGCCATGTTCTTAGATAAAATACAATAAACTTAGAAATTAACAGAAAGAGAAGAGAAACTACTTGAAAGGAGAAAAATCCTACTTTAAACAGGAATTTGAGCAACAATTACAAAATATTTATGAAAGAATTCGAACATTGTATATTAAATTGCATGGAATGTGGCCAAAAAAATGTATAGTCTTAAATGACATTAGATAAGCAGAAGTAGTAGAAGTAAATCCAGAAGGCATATGTGTCTTTTAAGGAATATTTCTACAAATAGCAGACAAAAAACTGAATTCAGTGTTTAAAAAAAAAAAAAAAAAAAGAACGAGTTGTTGTTGCTGCTGTTTTTTTTTTTCTTTATTTAAAAAGGAGTCCAGAGATGGGCATTTGCTGGCATTGGTTCAGCAGTTAGGCAGTATCAGGGTTGATGTTTCTGTGAGTCTATTACTAGCCTTTGCCTTATCTCTCATGATGTTTAGTGCTTCTCCAGACATTGCATTCACATCCCAAGCAAGAAGGAGAGGAGTAAAGAGTGCATTAGCTTTGTCCACCCTCTTGTATCAAGCTTTGTCCACCCTCTTGTATCAGGAAAGCAAATATTTTCCCAAAATCCCACTAGTTTTCATTGGCCAAAACTATAGCAATTGGCCAATGCTGGCTGCAAGGGGAAATTTGAAAATGAATAGAGGAGTTGATGGAGGAAATGAGCAACAACAAGAGGAAAAAGATATATGAGAAACGATTAAAACAGAAAACCTGATCAATAAAAACAAAATCTTGTTATGTGAAAAGATAATATAATAGCTAAAGCTCAGGTCAGTGCAAGCACACCTGTTACACAGGCAGAATTAGAAATAAGAAGACACAAATTAAATTTTAAACATTGGGAGAATATTAGGTGCATCTTTAAACCAAAACTGTTGAATATCTAAATGAAATAGAAGATTTCTTAAGCATATGGAATTGTAACATTGACTCAGTAGGCAGAAATCTGAGGAAGAATACTCATCAAATAAATTTCAGAATGGATTCACCAGTATTTTAAAGGAATACAATGGAGCCTCATCATATACAAAATTGCAGACAGTCAAAAATAGCTTTTAAAATCCCTTAGGAGTCTAGCATAACCATTTTTCCAGAATTAGAAGAGTTCACTGGTTTTTTTAGAGGTGGATCAAAAATGAAGTTGCTTGTTTAAATTTAGAGGCACGTTGCATGAAAACATATTATCTTTAGACATGCGGATCACATTCATCTTCATGAAATATACACAGAAATGGAAGCCAATTGAAGGAAAAACATACTTACAACTCCCACCTCATCCTTACTCTGTGGTTGAAACACTCTGGAATAGAGTTTAGAAGAAGATTTTTGTGCCTCTTGGAATTTAGTTAATACTAAAGATGGTATTTTAAATCAGTGGGGAAGAAATTGGCTATTAAATAAATGATGTTAGGAAAATGATAATCGTCTATCCAAGAGGAAGAAGGAACGAAAGAAAGAGAGAGAGAGAGAGAGAGAGAGACTCTTCCTTTCTTGATCTTGTACAAAAGAATTAATTTATGATGGGATAAAGAATTTAAGGTAAAAAACAAAATTCTATAAGTCTTTGAAGAAAATATCAAAGAATATATTTTTAATTTGTATATCGGAAGGCTTTCCTAAGATACCCAACCTAGAATTTATAAAAGGAAAGATTGACAGACAGGCTTTTCTGTACAAAAATTATAAATGTCTGCATGACAAAAGACTCCATAAACAAAGTTAAAAGACACGTAAAAGAAATACTGGTGCAGCAGAATAATATTTTGATATTAGAACTGATTTCTCTCTGACTTCGTGTTATACCTGCCACCTAACCCCACCAGCTGCCCCCTCCTTCTTTTGGCAGCAGCAAGGGTGTTCTACGTTCATTGCCTCAGAGAACAGATGACACAGCATAATGCAGAGAACAAAGGAGTCAGCTCTCAGTTTTTGAATTACAAAAGCCTAGGGCAGGGCATAGAAACACTATCTGGAAAAATGTGTTTGTGACCATCCCATTCTCAAGATCTGATTGTCTAGATTATCAATCAAGATTCTATTAGCTTTGGGAAGAAGAGGAGTGGAGAGAGAAGTAAAGAGAAGGACCAAACTGGTGGATGCTTGGGAAAGACATCCTGCCTCCAGCCTTTGCCACAGGCTGAGAATGGTGTGGCGGAGGGTGGGGGGCTGGGGGAAGACGAGGGGGTTGGGGGGTGAGCGGTGTACTTACAGTGTGTATGTAAGGCGGGGGTGGGGTGGGGGGCAGGCTTTAGGGACAGAAAATGCAGAAACAGAAGCTTATATCTCTTTTTCTCAAGTGGAACTCAGGGCCAAGCAAGACCCTAGTGTTCCCACTTCTTAACCCAGCCCTTTGTTGTGGGCATTAGAGTGAAAACACCTGCATGATGTGTCTGGGGAGACAGGCTTGACCTGTTCTTACAGATTTCTCTCATGTTCAACAAAACAGCCAAATTATCGCAGTGCACAGAATAATGGCACTGAAGTTGCACGCAAAGTCACCTTGAATGGAAGCAAAGGATCATTCAGCTTTACCTTAAAGATCAAGAACCAGAGGGTATAAGCTATTTCTCAGGGGAGGCAGTGTGAACAAAAGGTGGCTGGAGCCCGGATGCCTCTGGCCGCCAACACCTTTGTACTCTCCTGCCCCAGGGACTTGGCCCCAATGGAAGGGAAGGAGTGATAATGGTTGGGTCTCAGATTCAGCTTCTGCCATCTAGTGGAAAGGGCTGAAATCAAATTAAGTGAGAGAAAAATGAGATCTTTCACTTGTAGCTTTTTGGGGGTCTGGAATCCATTGTATTTGCAACATTAGGCACCAGCATACCTAAGATGCTCCTACAAATCATTACAATGAAGACAGGCATCCTGCCACAGGTTGGATTCTCTGAGAAGCTGATTCGGACCTGGAGCATAGAGTGGGGACGCTTATGAGGCTGCTGGCCTGCCCCTCCCCCCATGGGTTGGCAGCCCATCTCCTTACCCATCAACACCCCAATATAAAAACAGGCCGACAGAGGAGACACAGAAAGGAAATACAAAAGCTAATAAATAAATATATGAGAAGATCTTCGAGTGTACTAGTATGCATAGGTATTCGATTTTAAGCAATAATGTGATTCTCCACTCTACCCTCTGCCATAGATTGGCAACATTTTTAAATTGTTGACAGTATTGAGGGTTGTTGAGGATGTAAGAAAAGAACATTTCACACACTGTTGGGCAGTGTCAATCAACATTTTAGATGTGCATTTTCTTTTAGTCAACAATGGTATGTTTCGTTGCTCCACACTGGAGAAATATGGAGAGGTACAAAGAACCATCTACACAAGTGTGTTGTCTGCAATCTTGATTGCAATCTTGATTGCGGGAAGGGAAATGAGCACCACCCAGATATCCATCAGAAGGGATGTTTTAAAGTACACATTTATTCTTCTGTTCTACAGGATGTTCCACCGTTGTGTAAAAGAATGGGGTGAGGCTGTACGTACTGAAATATCTCTAAATGAAATTATTACATGAAAAATGAAAAAAATCAAAGCACAATGAGTATAATATCCCATTTATTGATAAAAGGTTAAGTATACATGTGTGCATGTATCTTGGGAGGTGAATGGAGGTGAATCAGCGGACAGACAGTGCTCACCTTGGGGTCGGAGTCAAGGAAGGGTGAGGAACAGCTTTCCTCTTTTGCTTTGTATATTTCCATCTTCACTTATCCTCCTGAAAATATGATCATGAAGTGTTTCTATGGTAAAAATAATAGAAGAACTGAGAAGCTCACATGCAGTATTAGAAAAATTTTTGCTTTTATTTAGGTTATTAAAAAAAAACATAAACACTACATTTTTTATCATTTAACACCCTCAGCACTCTCTCCAAGCTCCTGACTCACCAGGATGCCCTTCCCAAGAGCTGAGCATAGTGCATGGAGGATGAAATCCACTTCCTTTATTCTCCCTCAGGGAGCCATCTCCTGACTGCTGGGGAGGGCAGGGCAGGTGAAAGGTGGGGACACACCATGGGGGCAGGGGAAGCCAGGAGCCAAGGAGGTGTATGATCATCTCCAGAAAGACTGTGGGCCTGTTGGATCAGGGAGAAAAGACAAACAAGCAAGCAAGAGCATGTGACCAGAGCAATCTGGAATCCTGCATTATCACTCCCACTTAGGGTTCTGTCCCCTTAGAAATATATGCAAATACATCTGCACCCCACTCTCCCAACTCAACTAAGCTACCGAAGGATGTAGGTTCTGTTTTAATCTTCTCCATCCCCAGCACAGACACTTAGCGCAGGATGGCACACATCAGAAACTAACTGTGTGCAAATGGGTTGGTCTATCCCAGGGTTGCCTCTGTTGGCTAAACACTCCCAGGGTGTAAGCAGCACATAATAAGGTAATAGAAAGACAAGAGATTCCCTCCAGTGGAAACACCTGTTCTAAGGCCACATAGCAAAGATCAAGAAATTGCTGTTTTTAATGATCTTGCGTTTCTGCTGCACTATCCCTCAATTCATTTTGAGAAACAGTTCTATGAAAAGGAGGTTTCTACAGGGTGGATCGTGTCTGTCTGATCAATAGTCAGGGAAAACTTCCTAAAGGAGCTTAGTTGGAGGGATGGCAGGTGTTTGAAGAATCGACACACGTTCCAGGTGTAAAAGATGCCTTACAGGCGCTCTTTGAGGCATGCACTGGGAATGACATGAGTGGGAGAAAGAGAGATGGACAAAGACACACTTTGCTGAGCTTTCGCAAAAACAGAAACGCTGGTAGAGGAACAGAGAATAGGACAAAGAATGAAATCCAGGCCACAGTGTTGGCTCTGATAGAAGATGGAGGAGTGGGACGCCTGGATGGTGCAGCGGTTGAGCTCTGCTTTCATGATCAGGGTGTGATCCTGGAGTTCAGGGATCCAGTCCCACATGGGGCTCCCTGCATGGAGCCTGCTTCTCCCTCTGCCTGTGTCTCTGCCTCTCTCTCTCTCTCTCTCTCTCTCTCTGTCTCTCATGAATAAATAAATAAAATCTTAAAAAATAAAAAGAACATGGGGTAGAGAGATGAGAAAATGTTGGAGGGAAGCACATGGTGGCTACTAGTTGGACACTAGGGAGGTATGTTAGCCGTGGCATGTCGACTCAGAATAATAAGAGGGCTCTGATTGAGCATCAGAGGTGACACACCCAAAAGATGATTGGGCCCTGGGTGCAGTGCTGGGACTAGCTCTGTGCGTGAAGCATTGTGGTTGAATCTTATCCAAATCCATTCTTTGGCTCGTTGGATATACCTTGGTTTTGTTCAGAGTTGCTGAATAGACGCTTCGCTGCCTGAGAAACTCCCTGGTTGTATTCTTGGCTGTTCTGAAACAGCAACCCTTCTATGCTATTCAGTAAATTGTTCTTTCTCTCATCAGTGAAACCTAGTAGCCTGGGGGGGGAAAAAAAAAAAGAACAACTTTAACATGGCCACCAGGAAAGTGCTTGGGTCTCTTCAATCTGCTTTTAGATATAAAGACAGGCAGCACTTACCCCACGTGCTCCTTCTGGAAGCACCTGCCCTGAAGGTGACACTCCTTGGGAATGAGAATATTTGGTGCTTCTCTGCTCCAGTTGCTATCGCAGGATCTGGAATGTAGTCAATGTTTATTTTTGTTTTGTTTTGTTTTGAATGGATCTACACTATCTCTCCTTCTTTAGTTATTCCATTTTCCCAAACTTAGGATGTTCTTCTTCACAAAGCTTACCATGGAGAACCAGTTGGCCCGCATGGGACATTTCACACTGATTTCCCTCAGGGATTCCCTACGACCATAGCTGCCAGTAGCAAACATTTTGGAATGTGAGTTTTGCATTGTATTATATCAGCTTATTATTTCATGTGAAGTCTCGTGTTCCAGGAGAGCTCTGTAACCTATATGGAGTCCGTTAGCCTTTCTGGGCCTGTTCCCTCACCCGGAAAATGAAAAGAAAAATACACATCTCACACAATTTCTGCTGAAATTAAAAGAGGGAACTGCAGAAAGAGCCAGCAGAGTGCCTGCCCAGGGGGGAGGAGCCTGGAAGTGTTAACTGGCTTTTCCTTCCCTGAACTAGGTAGGTCTCCCATTTAGGAAATACTATCTTAAACATATTTGTGTCTGCAACACTTCACAAAGTGCTCAGCACACATTAAAAAAAAAATCATGGAATTATGAGATTTCAGGTGTAAGAGGGACTTAAAGGTCATAGACTCCAGTGGCTTTCAAAAATTTTACTGCAATGCACATTTTATACCAGGACACATTGTATCTATGAATGTGTGCATAGGTGAGTGTGATGCGTGTACTGAAAATTTTTATTCTAGTTTAGTCCATTCATTTAAAAAGGCAAAATGCTGCCCACGCCCCAGTACATTGATTTTGTGACCCATCATGTGACATGACTTGCAGTTAGAAAATAGTAATCTATCCAGTTCCTAGATAACCAGCCAAGAGATGGACATTCTCTCTCCACACCGTTCATGCCATAGTGACCATCCAGCATCCATCCACTTACGTAAGAAATACCCCACACTGAACAGGGTGCCAATTTTGAGGCACTAAATATAAAGTCATGCTGAAGCCACAGAAGATGCTGTCACAGTGCCCACCCTGCGCTGCTGTGTGCATGCACCAACCAGCACTCAGACACACCCCCTCTGCTCTCATCGAGAAGGAGCTGGTTCTGGCCTTTCAATTATGCATGCTTCTTTTGCAAAAGTTCTGACTAAATGAAGTGGCTGCAGCAAGGATACCCATGAATTCTTCATAAGTGCCGGGGAGGGAACGCCTCCATTCTTCACTCCGTGGTGCTTTCCAGATGTATCCCTTATCATTTCTCGTGTGCTCACGCTCAAACTCTGTTGGCATGTGTGTGGGTGATCGAGACAATGCTTCTCGCTGGCCAAGAGGTGGGAGCTGCCCTGTGCGGGTGTGCAGACTAGAAAAGGTGGCCTTTAGTTTCTCTACAGAAAAAGGACCCCTCAGATGTCTTGGATAGAGGTGCACATTTGCCCACAGAGCAAGAAAGGAGACATATTTCCAGCAAAGACATGATGTAACCTGGATTGGTCTCCCAAACACACCTGAAATCTTGCCTAAGATGTACCGATTCAAGTGCTCTCCTGCCATTGTCATTTATTTTAATTGTTCTCTTAAGAGTCCTTCCTGCCCCTCATCCCACTGAGGGTTGAGAAGAACCCAAAAAGAATGCAGACATGTGTGTAGGATCAGGTCAGCCTTTTTCTCCTAGCAAAAATATTGCCCTCTGGCCGACTGAAGTGCAGGAACCAGCCCTTCCTCTTTTCTCTCTCACTCAGTGAGGAGCCTGGGTCATGCATGGAAGCTGGGGGAAGAGACTTACCTAAGGGGAAAAGAAGACATCTTCCCAAAGGATGAATGAGTCCAGTTGGGCTTCCATAGCAAAGGTCCATGAACCAGAGGCTTCAACAGCACATGTTTATTTTCTCACTACTCTGGAGACTGAAAGCACAGTCAGGGTGCCAGTGTGAGAGCTCACTTCCCGGCTTACAGACAGCCTCGTTCTTTCTGAGTTCCAACGCGTGTGTACATGTTACAGGTTCAGGGTAGGGAGGAAGATCTGACATCTCCTCCTCTTCTAATAAAGACGCAGGCCCTATTGGATTAGGGCCCCACCCTCATGAACTCACTTAATCCTAATGACTTCCTTAAAGGTCCCTATCTCCAAATCCAGCCACCTTGGAGATTAGAGCTCAAACTATGAATTTTGGGGGGAGAGGCACAATTTCGTCCAGAACAGGAGGACTTCTTATTATTTGTGCCAGGGCCAAGAAATGTATCCCAGGTGGTTCCCTTATAAGTATCTGTTGACGTTGCTAATAATGTATCCGGAACAGAAGAGACCCATGAGATTAAACCTTGATTAGGACAGGACCTTGTTCCAGGAGGAGAAACTCCAGGAGGAGAAACTCATGCAACTTAAGTCACAGCCAATGTTAATGTAAGTATCAAATAGGATTTTGGCTGGACTCTGTCATGGCAACCTGTGATTTAATTAATAACTATTTTAGTCAATACTTGAAATATTCTTCATGGACAACATTGGGAAGAATGTTACTAATTTCTCTGGACCCTAGACCAGCTTAACCCAGCTCCATGTGAGAGAGCTATGCAGCCTACGCTAAACATTTCCAGAGGAGAATGATGAATTAGTAAGTGCTTCACTTACAACTTGAAAGGTCACACTTTCTAGTATTTATTTACGTGATTCCTGGCTGGGCACACTGAGGACTGAGAGGCAGGGCTTGTGGGACTCTTACGGACTGATGTGTGATCCTCTTCTGATTGACTTTATCCACCTGCTTTCCAGAACGTTGAGCATCGGTTAAGGATGAAGTTTTCCAAGAGGACTTCCCAGCAACGTATCAAGATCTGTACACAGTTGTAACAACCAGCTCACCTAAAGCTGGGAGGAAGTGATGAAGGTGAGGGTTGAAGGACTGGGGAGATTTTTGAAGGGGGGTAATCATTCAACCGACTTACTTCCTTCTTAAGTGTCAACTCCAGAGTTTCTGTTCCAGCTATTCAGATGCCCTTTGCTGCCTTCCCTCTTCCTCCTACCCAACCTGCTCCTCTCCACCTTTCTGTGCCTCTTTTCCCCACTTTACTGTGCCTAAGAAATCAGTATCTATCTTTCAAGCAAGAACTTAGGGTCATTATGTCCAAGAAACGTGCCCCACTTTCCAAAGGCTTAGCTGGGCACATTCCCCTTGCATTTCCATGTATCCGGGCTTCTTTCCTTCACAGCACTTACCACTCATCACATTTTATTGTAATCATCAGTTTACTGATCTCTTTCCCCACATCAGCTGTAAACATTTAGAACTCAGGGCTCATGTCTAAGTTGTCCCTATATATGACATGCCTAACATAGTACTTGGTATATGATCAATACTAATAAGCGCTGAATAAATGAATATTTTTTTCTTGATGCCTGTATTTCCATAAGAGACTGACCATAGCATTTCAACCCATATGTATGTTGCTGTCATGAAGATGGGAAAAAGGAAAGTTTGTCCTCCTTGACAGTATCGGAAGCATCACTGAAAAATCATTTTCCAAATGAAACCTGAGTGAAGGTTGACCAATCATCCAGGTTTCCCTGGGGCTGAGTGTTTTCCTAAGATTTAGGAATTTTACTGCTAAAATCAAGTCCCTGGGTAGGGATAGTGGTCCTACCAAGGGACCACCTGATTCCCCACTTACAAGACTTCTGTGGTAATCACCTTCCCATGTCTTTGGCTTTAATATTTTCTGTCACTCAGGTGCATGGACTAAGCCATATCTGATTTAGCTTTGGCAGATGAGGGGCTAGCCATGCCTTGCTAAGAATTTTTCAGGTCGTCTGATGGATGTATCATAGGCATTTTTCCCACTAAAGTTCCCTTGTCCAGAGTCATCCTGTTCTCCTTTCTCTTCTACTCCATTATCCATTTTTCTCTTCTAGTACTAGAACTCCTATGAGTTCTAAAGATGACAAAACTAAAGACACCTGTGTGGCTCAGTGACTGAGCATCTGCCTTCGGCTCAGGACATGATCCTAGAGTCCCGGGATCAAGTCCCACATTGAGCTCCCTGCATGGAGCCTGCTTCTCCCTCTTCCTGTGTCTCTACCTCTCTCTGTGTGTCTCTCATAAATGAATAAATAAAATATACCTACCTACCTAAATAAGTAAATAAATAAATATGACAGAACTAGAGCAGTTGCCTTGGACTCTGAGGCAGAGCCACATGCTGGGGATCCAGAGCTGCTCCACAGACTCTGTGTCATTAGGTAAGAGAGGACTAAACTTCTCTTTTGTTTAGAGTATGGTCATTTCCAGTGGCTATATTACTATTAATATAGCAGTCAAACATTATTTCCTATCTACATAGCTCATGATTATCCACCTGTTGAAAAAACTGTTGAAAAAAACGGAGATTCCCCATCCCAGAAACCCATGGAAACAGTAGCAACAAAATAAATGATAACCACTACTCCATTTAGTGAGCACTTACTTCCTGCCAGATGGGACCTCTGTGAGAGGCTTTTAGGATACATGAGCTTCTGTTATCCCCACAACAGTCCTCTGTAATGAATTTTATTTTCTCTATTTTGTATCTCAGAAAATTGAAGCTAAAGATGATGTAATTAGTACAGGTTAAACACCCAATCATGGAAGAGTCAGGATTTGAATTCTGACCAGTTCTAATATTTAATTCCCTAGAAACAAAAATTTACTAGGAGGTCAAATTAGTCTCTCTCTTCTCCTAGTTCCCTGCCAAGAGAAGCATCTTGACTTCCATGTTACCCACTGTCTCTGAGATTCCTTTTAGTTTCCTCCACCATCTGTCTGTTTTCTGCTTTACCACCAGAGCTATGTGTGCAAATCAAGACCTAGTAGTCATCTACATAAAAACTTTCAAAGGCACCCCATTACCTCCTGCAGCTATTCTTAGCAGGATGACGCTCAAGTTGGAGAGAATACTGAAATCACGTCTAATATTTAAAAAAAAAAATCCTCAGCTGAGCTAAGAGGTACTAGAATCTTTATGAGATGCTGAGAAGCAGTCAACTAGCAGGGAAGCACCACCTAGCAGTCTGCACCTGGTCGGACAAGGACGTCAGCCTCAGAGAGGATGAGAGAACACAACTGCAGAGCAACAGGGGCTCAGGGGAGGACTTGGACTCGTCCATTCCTCAAAGGCTTGGAAAGGACAGGTGGCCATGGAATCCAGAACCTGGAAGAGCCAGACCCTGCCCTGCATGCTTATGCCAAGAAACAGTATGAAAGCCCTCTGGGGTGCAAGAGAGGCCAGCTCCAAGACAATATGAAGCAGAGGATAAAATATGGAGGAATTCCTGAAGGAATGGAATTTTAAGTCAGTCGTTTGAAGAATCGGAAATTGGAGGAAAGGATTGGCATTTACCAAGAATGCAAAACCCCAGAGAGGGTGAAGCCATGCACAGGAGACTTCTGGTGGTTTGATTAAGGCAGAGTGGCCAGTGGGGGGATGCTAGGACATGAAGTTCCAGCCAAATGAAGGACCATCTGATAAGAAAACAAACAAACAAACAAATAAAAACTCCCCAGATGAATCAAAAATCCCCTACTTCGGCACCCTTCCCACAGCTACATCATAAGTGTAAACCTCTAGCCCAAAAAGAAAACAGAATGAGCAGACAAACAGCAAAATAGAATACCAATATTTATTAAACACTCTTTCTATACAGGCAATATGCAGTATCATATGTCATCTGATTTATTCTCTTAAATATAGTAGTTGCATTTACATATCTTATCTCATTCAATCCTCATAAATGTTCCATGAGAAAGATGTTATTATTATCCCTAGTTTTAAAATGAGAAAGCAGATACCTAGAGAGAATAATTCACCCAAGATCATACTCTAGCAAGTTTCGGAGTCCAAATTCAGCCTAGGTCTGGATTCCAAATCCACAGTCTTTTCCATAACAATCCCTAAATACAGTATGCGAGACTCTTCCTCATGTGGGATTAAGCATGTCTCCTGTCAGCTCAGCTCAGCTCCTTCTCACACAGGTTATGCCTGCATACCTCCATTCATTAGGAGGTGAGATCCATGGAGCCTGGATTTCGCAATTTCATTACCATAGGGACGTCTTCTCTTCCTTCCCAATCAGTCAGCCCCTTCTTGCCTTCTCCTTTTCTCTCTCTGGGCAATAACTCATTGTCTAATACTTCAATCATACTCCTGGAAGATTTCCAAAATATCCATGCTTCCTTCCTGTCCATTATACTGATCTGAAAAAAAAAATCTTCAATACTGGATCCATCCAAGTATCTTCTGTCTCCCTCCATGGGGGCTGCTAAGAAACTTTAGGGAAAAAAAAATCACAACTTTCAAGTTATTTCATGGTCCCAAATACTAATGGTCCCTTAACATTTCACCATGATATTTCTACCCTTCCCAAAACACTTCTCTTCCCCATTGTCATGCTCTTTTCTCCTCCCTCAGCAGATGGCATTGCCTCCCATTTCACTAGGGAAAAAAATAGAAGGCACTATTCATTCATCCATTTATTCATCCAACAAATATTTATTGGGCCCATTCTATGAGCCAGGAATACTTCTGAGTTCTAGAGATAAAATAGTAAATAAAAGAGATGAAAACGCCTGAACTTATGAAGCTTACATCCTACTGGGAAGTGACAGACAGTAAAGAAATGAGCAAGTTTACTAGTATAGAGTATGTCTGATAGCGAAGTAAAATAAAGAGGGAAGAGGGAAGGGGCAAATTGATATTTTAAATAGATGGTAAAGAGATGCTTCACTGATAAAGTGATGTCTGTATAGAGGCTCCAAAGGAACATCAACCTGAAAATGTCTCAAGCTCTTCTTCTTTGCCTTCAAAGTGCTTTGTATGCACACCCACCTGTGTGGCCACAGTGGAAGCCAAGCTTTCCCTCTGCTGTCATTCCTCATTGCTCTGGGTTGCATTTCCTTCCTCCTTCTCCCTTAGAGGCCTCCTTCCAACAATTATATCTTATCTTTCTGTATATCCAACCTCTTTCCCTTTCCAGGCCTTTCCTATTCCCATGTAAATTTGTCATGAAAAAAAAAAAAAGAAGAAAGAAAGAAAGAAAGAAAGAAAGAAAGAAAGAAGAAAGAAAGAAAGAAAGAAAGAAAGAAAGAGAAATCAAAGAACAAAACCTCATCCTCCCCCTTTGTGTTAGTTTTCTGGGACTATCATAAGAAAATACCATAGACTGTGTGGCATAAACAACACAAATTTATTGTCTCATAGTTCTGGAGGCAGAAATTCAAGTTTAAGGTATCAGCAGGACCATGGTTCCTTTGTTTTTTTTTTGTTGTTGTTGTTGTTGTTGTTTTTCATGGTTCCTTTGAAGGCACCAAGAGATGATCTGTTCCAGGCTTCCCTCTTGGCTTCCAGTCATTCCTTGGCTTGTGGCAGCGTAACTCCAATCTTTACATGGCATTTCGTGTGCATGCCTCTGTGTCCAAATTTCCCTTTCTATAAGGACACTCATCACATTGGATTAGGGCCCAACTTACTCCAGAATAACCTCTCTTGACTAATTACATCTACAATGACCCTATTTCCAAATAAGGTCACATTTGGAGGTGCTAGAAGTTAGGACTTCAACATATGAATTCTTAGAGGACACAGTTCAACCAAAAGCATCACAACATGTTCCCAGGACAAAACATGTGTCTCTTCCTGCCTCACAGTTATGGTTCCTGGAAGAAATAGCTCCTATACCATATCTGCTTCATTTTTAACACTCTTTTTTTTTTTTTTAATTCTGTATACTTTCACCCAAATCTGTTCCCAGGGCTTCAATTAGCATCTTATCCTAATGATTCTTTTTTTTTTTTTTTAATTTTTTTTTATTTATTTACTTATGATAGTCACAGAGAGAGAGAGAGAGGCAGAGACACAGGCAGAGGGAGAAGCAGGCTCCATGCATCGGGAGCCTGATATGGGATTCGATCCCGTGTCTCCAGGATCACGCCCTGGGCCAAAGGCAGGCGCCAAACCGCTGCGCCACCCAGGGATCCCTCCTAATGATTCTTGAATCTGTATCTCTAGCCAGATGTCTCTTCTGGGCTCCAGACCACATAGCCAATGCTTAAAGGAGATCTTCACTTAGATGTGCCAAACTGAACTCCCCTTTGTCTCCCCCTCAGCCACTCCTAAGCCCAATCCTTGTACTTTTTCCCTAGTTGAGAGAAGAGCATCACCATTCATTCACTGCCCTTCAAAAACCTGCAAGTCCCTGAGCTATCCTATCTCTACTTTACCCCTCACCCATTGCCAAGTCTTCTTGATCGGCAGATACTTTTGAGTATCTCCAGACTGCATTCCTTTCTCTCTGCTTACTGTGTCTCCCACACTTGCATGGCAAATGCCTCTCAACTACCTCCTGGTTTCAGTTTTCTTCCTCTCCTCAGTCAATCCTCCAGATGCAACCAGCATGATCAGTTTCAAATCCCAAGTCCCTTTCCTTCACCCCCCTCTAAGTCCCTTCAATGACTATGGTCCAAAAGATGAAGTCCAAATTGCTGACATAGCACAGAAAGGTTTTCAAGAGGAGGCTTTTCTTACCTCCAGTCTTGTCTCTCACTAATCTGTTCCCCAACTTGCCCTCCACTTGGGTGTGCCCTCCAGTGAGTGTTCCCAATCCCTGGATCATCCTTTCTTTTTCAAGTTTTCTGTCCTCAGGGCTCAACTTAGCTGGATCTCTTCTACCAGTCAGTCTTTGTTGACCACTGCTCAAGACTGGCTTTTGAACTTTTTGGATGTTTTCTCACTGTGTTCTCTACTTACCTCTGCTATACCACTATGTTAAGTTGCACTAGGTTACAGGACATAATAAACAACCCCAAAGTCTCAGTAGCTTATAGCCAAACCAAAAAGATATCATTACTGCTTGTGTTTTATGTCTGCAGATAAGAGCTGGCTGATGAATCTTTGCTTCAGGCTGTGGGTCAGTTTTAGATCCATTCCAGGTAAGCTCTCTTCTAGGACCCATGCTTAAGGGGCACCTCTCCTCTGAAACATGCTATTCTCATGGCAGTTGGCATAGGAAAACAAGAAGCTGAATGGAACAATCCAACAAAATGTACAATTCCTCATGGCACATGGTATAGGTCACTCACACAACTAGCCAGGGCAAATTACATGGCCAAGCCCAACGTCAGTGAGGCAGGAAATTATATTCTTTTCCCAGGGAGGCAGGGCAGGAATGGGCATATATGATGTTCCTACAGAGGAGGAATCCCATAATTGTAAACAATATTACAATCTACCACAAGCACTTAGACTCAATGCCTTTTCATTGCCTGTTTCTCCCAGTAAAATGTAAGTTCCTTTGGGACCAAATTGATTTTACACCATTTTATTTTCAGTGCTTTACACAGCACCTGGCATGTCTTAGGTGCTCAGTGCAGATTAAGCAAATACAGACACACATATCACTTTTTATATGCTCTCCTGATAAGCTAAGAGAGTCACTTCTTTCCTTATTCTTTAATAAAATAACAGCATAAGTCTATTCTGGCTCTTATGACATCATACTTTTTTTTTTTTTAATTGTGTGTGAATTTCCCCCTTCTGGTCTAGAACCCTACAAAGGCGGGAGCATTATCTCACTTATAGCACCTAACATCTGGAAGAGAGGCATTCAATAAATATTTGGATGACCTAATCATATAGTCTCTCTGTTTAAATCAGCATGTGTTTATTGGTTATCTACTAGGTGCCAAGCATTCTCATTTTAATAGTTGGGGCTAGAAGCTAGAAAGGGCAGTGAGGTGGAGAGAGGAAGAGACAAGGGGCAAGAATATTCCTGTGATCCTTTCTTGAAGGACTGTACTTGCTTTCCAGAGAGCCGACCAGTGCTACTCCACTAGCCTATGCTCATCCCCACTCACCTCTGCCTGAGACTCTCACCCGACAGCATGGCTGTGATCTAATCTTCCCATCCAGTTTATTGCTTTGCACTGCTCAGCTCACCAAACACATTTGTGTTTATTGTGTGATTAGTGCTGAGTACACTGAACAAGGTAATGACATGCAGCAAAGGCCAAGAGATGATGCCCTGGCTCTATGCATGGCTTAAAAGGAGAGAATGAAGCTCTCCTTTCCCTCTCTCTGAAGCCCAGATGTATTAGATATTTAAGTCTGAACTCTAGGCTCCCAAGAAGGAGCCCAGTGGAACGAAGCCTAAGGAGCTCTTCAGAGGCAATCCTGGTATCTGGCAGCACCAATGATTTGGAGTAAAGAGTATGATTTCCCATTGAAATGTAGCCAATAAACAATTTATTGTTTGTGGACAATGATATATGGTCTTCCAGAGACTGAGTATGAGGGAAACTGAGGCTGGATTTTCAGCATGCTGGTCTTGAATTTAGGGTAAAGTGGGAATTTGGAACAATGTAACAGGAAAGAAGGTCCTGGGAAATTGGTGGGCAATGCTGGGTTAGGCCTTCCCACCATGGAGCGGGGTCAGACAACTTCTACCAAGTAGATACAAAGATCCTCCTGTGACTAGAACATTAGGCAAGGTTTTCAGGGACTTGACCCTGTACTGTTGTCTCCCTACCTGGATGAAATATAGTTCACAACCCCCACTCCCCCTGAGCAATAAATACCGTCTCTTCCCTCAAATGACTACCACACTACCATCTTCTTTATATCTGTATCAAAATGGTAGATTCAAACATTTCCCTGTCTATTTCTCCTCTAGCCTGTTCACATGTTTATATAATTCTTAACTTACAGCTGGTGACAGAAAGAACACCAATAAGCACTAACTCATCCATTCATTCATTCAATTCTTTTCTCAAATAACCGAGACATGTATTATTAGTTCTTCAAATATCTAGATATCTGATCTGGGGCAAGATGCTTCTCTGACCAGTACCTCAATTTACTCACCTGTAAAAAGGCAATGTGACATCATCCCTGTCCATTACATAGTGTAATTATGAGATATAAACAAGCTAATGAGAACCACAATCTCATAAAGATCAGAGTGGAAAGGATGTGCTATGACACAACCATGTGTTGACCAGAAATGTGATTTTGCACTTATCACACACTCTGAGAATAAAGTACAATTGACCCTTGAACAACATAGTCGTTAGGGATACTTATCCCTCACACCTTCTCATGTGTGAAGGTATCTCATGACCAGAAGCCTTGTTGATAACATTAACGATAGATTTTTTTTCATTAACGATAGATTAACACATATTTTGTACTATGTATTATGTACTACATACTACATAACATCCAACTTTAAAAAAATTTCAGTATATCTAGACCACATGATTCAAATGCACTTTTTTTCAAGTTGCAAATTTCCAAAAAAATTTCCAATATATTTATCAAAAAAAAAATCCACACATAAGCGGATCCATGCAGTCCAAACCCATGTTGTTCAAGGGTCAACTATACATTACTGAAACACATAATCTTTATAGACATAAATAACAATATAGATGTAAATATCACTTCAGAGATACCTCTTATACACTGTTTTTTTTTGTTTGTTTGATTGTTTGTTTTTAATAAACCAAGGAACACCAAGAAAGAAAATATCACAATACTCAGCCAGGAACTGTGTTTCCTACAGTGTTTGTCCAACATCTGGCCCTAGCCACCCATCTCACCTACAATCTCTTATCCCAAAAAAATGTCTATCTGTCACATCCCATTGCACAAAATAGTAGAAAATGATAAAGAAGGCATGTCCATGTGGCGGGCTGATCATGGCACATGGGACTTTGAGGGCAGAAAGGGGATCTAGAAAATGGCAGATTATCTCTAACTTTTGTTCTGTGAACTCTCCTGCCAGGTAGAGCAATGGTGTGATTATTTCTGTTATTTATAGAGCAATTTTCCCCCTCATTTAGACATACAGTCTAGCAAGGCACATTGGCACAGATAAATAATACCTAACAGTTCTGCTAGACATTGTTCTCAAAGTTTTACTTATTTATTTTTGTGCACCCTGAAATCCAAAGTGGTTGGAGAAGCTTGAGGGTAAAAGGAAGAGGATTCCTTTCTGCAAGAACAAAGTGAAAGAATTAAAATGGACTGTGAGAGCCACACTCTTTCTTTTTTCATGTTTGATGACTATTTCTTATGAAGTGGGTGCAAAATGGGAAACCTGACCCTTTACTGTACCCAAGTCATGATCAACGTCATCCTACCTGTGTTTCACAATGGGATGAGTGCTTATCCTTTCTCGTCTATGGTGTAGTTTTCAGGTAAACATGAGATTTAGAGTAGATCAACATTTCCCAAATTGTGTTCAACAGAACATTAGTTCTACCGGATGTTAATAATCATTAATGTGAGGGGAAAAACACAGAGTTCTGTGGTCAATTAACTTTGGAAAGTGCAAGGTTGAACAGATTTCTTTATTGCAAAGATTCTCAGAGTTTTTGCTATGCTAATACAAGTTCTGAATCTCCAAAAGGTGACCATAAATAGGAGAAAATCCATCCCCCATTCCCAACTTACTTGGCCATAGAATCTGGGGGCTTAGTTTTGGTTTGGTTTGGTTTTGCTCTATTGTATTTTACTTAGTACCAACAAAGATCTGGAGATAATTTCAGAACACTAGAGCAGATGATCTTTATGGTGCCTACCAGCCCACGTATGGTATTCTGCAAACGACCATTAAATGGCCATTGTGCATTTTATTATGCTTATGAATGGCTGAGAGGGACCAGTGTCATATTGATGACAACTGGGGCGTAGCTCCATGTGTGTGTTTTCTCATTCAATCTACATAATAACCCAGCAAGGTGAGTACTATCATTCTAATCTTATGAGAGTTTCTTGAAAATTGCAGACTTCTCAAGATAATGCAACTAGAATTATGGGTCCTCTAGTCAAACATAGAGAAGTATAGATGCAATCTTTTAAAAAAATATTTAATTATTTATTTATTTACTTACTTACTTATTTATTTATTTATGAAACAGAGAGAGGAAGTCAGGGAGAGGGGCAGAGGGAAAAGAGAATCTCAAGAAGACTCCCTGTTGAGCGTGGAGCCTGACATGGGGCTCGATCACATGACCCTAAGATCATGACCTGAGTGAAATCAAGAATCTGATGTTCAACCAACTGAGTGATCCAGGCACTACTGCAATGCAATCTTAATAGGATGGAATTTTAACAAAAGACTTGAAAGGGAGTGAGATTAAAAAATTGAAGGTAATAGCCATGCATATATCTAGGGAAGAGTGTTCTAGGCAGAGGGAAAAGCCAGTACAAAAGCCCAAAGATGAAAGTGTGTGGCTTGTTTGAGGAAAAGGAAGGAGGTCAGTAGCACCAGAATGGAGTGAGCAAAGAAATGAGAAGTAGGACACATGGGACCAGAGAACTAATGAGGCGTCAGATCATGTAGCACCTTGTAGTAATCATAAGAACTCTGACTTTGACTCAGAGGGAAATGGAGAGCAGAAGAGTGATTCCATCTGGCTTATGTTTTAAAAAGTTCACTCGGTCTATTAGGTTGAGAACAGATCCTAGGAGGGTGCCGTAGTCATTAGCGCTGTCCGCAAATTATTTCTGATTCCTTGGGACATGATTGGATTGCACTTTCCTGCCCCCTTGACGTTAGGCATGGCCATGGTTTGGCCAATGAGATGTGACAATAAATCCTATGTTTCACTGCCTGGTGGAAGCTTTAAGGGCCTCTGGGCAATTCTTTCTCCACCACATGACTGGCAATGATGGATGCTTTGTCAGTCTGCGTTGGTGAGAAATTGCAATGAATTTAATCCCTCCATTAACTAACCTATGTTTAATGTGAAAGTGAGCAAGAAGTAACTTTGTTGGCCAAGTCACCGAGAGATTGATATTTATTTGAGCACCATGATGGAGCCTATAATTACCGGCATTGAAGGCAAGGATGGGGCTGGAGAACCACAGGAGACCATTGCAATAATCCAGATGGGAGATGATTTTGGCGTGAGCAAGGATATTAGCGGTGGAAATGCTTGGACTGTGGATATATTTTGTAGATTGGGCAAACAAGATTTCTGAACAGATTAGATGTAGGTTGTGAGCGAGGTCAGGGCGTCAGCCTTGACTCCAGCTTGTTTGGCCTGAGCAATTAGAAGATAGAATTGCCATCAATCGCGTTGGGGTAGGGGGGTACTGGTTAAGGAGACTTGGGGGAAAGGCAGTTTATTGTGATTTTTTTATGTTTCAATTTCTATTTTATCCTTTTGAATTTTTTTATAGTTTCTGGTTATCTGCTGATATTTTCAAGTTTGGTTTTTATTTCCTTGAATATAGTAGGAGAAGTCATAAAAGGTTTTAAGCAGAAGAGTGACAGGTTCCAATTTATGAATCCTGCACACAACTCAGTGCAAAGGGATAGTGTTCTGTTTTGTTTTCCTCTGCTTTTTTGGGGGAGGAAGTGAGCACACTGAAGTGCCTAGGGAAGATATTAACAGCATTTTATGTGACTCCTTTTTGAGCCAGGGTTCAAAAAACAAACCATTTGGAACTCATTGATTTTAGTTTTCTCTTTATTGTTTTCCACCTTGATTGAGTCCTTTGACTGTAAAGAGCAGATTGATTCAGACACTTCTAATTTTCTGCCTCTTTGATGATTCCCACCTATCATGTTTGCTTCCTGTCTTCAATCATTAGAGTCTCCTCCTTCTGGACCCTGCTAAAATCATACCACCTAGGGAGGATGGCTCTCTGGATTCCAAATTCCTCTGCCCTGAGGTGGTTTGCATTTGTGAGGTTCCAGGGCTCTAACAACAAAGTCAGCTTCCCCGAAGCCCTTTACAAGGCAGAGGTTGCAAACTGACAGCCTCAAGACCCAACTCTCTCTCAGATTCCTGGTACTACTTTGTTTGATCAGCAATGATTTTAAAAACATTTATTTATTTTATTATTATTATTATTATTATTATTATTATTATTATTTTGCCCACAAATTCAGGAGGTTTCTTTCAAACAATCAGAAATGTGGGCAACATACTTTCTGAATCCCTGGCAACAGTCTGTTTAAATTGCCATTGCCTCTTTTTTTGTTGTTTGTTTTGTTTTGTTTTCAAGAACGTTTTTTTTTTAATAATAAATTTATTTTTTATTGGTGTTCAATTTGCCAACATACAGAATAACACCCAGTGCTCATCCGGTCAAGTGCCCCCCTCAGTGCCAGCCACCCGGTCACCCCCACCCTCCGCCCTCCTCCCCTTACCCCACCCCTAGTTCATTTCCCAGAGTTAGGAGTCTTCCATGTTCTGTCTCCCTTTCTGATATTTCTACTCATTTTTTCTGCTTTCCCTCTTATTCCTTTTCACTATTTTTTATATTCCCCAAATGAATGAGACCATATAATGTTTGTCCTTCTCCGATTGACTTACTTCACTCAGCATAATACCCTCCAGTTCCATCCACGTTGAAGCAAATGGTGGGTATTTGTCATTTCTAATGGCTGAGTAATATTCCATTGTATACATAGACCACATCTTTATCCATTCATCTTTCGATGGACACCGAGGCTCCTTCCACAGTTTGGCTATTGTGGACATTGCTGCTTGAAACATCGGGGTGCAGGTGTCCCGGCGTTTCATTGCATCTGTATCTTTGGGGTAAATCCCCAGCAGTGCAATTGCTGGGTGGTAGGGCAGATCTATTTTTAACTCTTTGAGGAACCTCCCATTGCCTCTTCAAATGGGGCAGCACTCCTTTGTAAGCCCTGTCCCCACCTGGATAGCTAAACTCATTTATGCCACCTGCCTGGCTCCTGTGAGCATTCGTGCTTTTGCTCTCTGCTTCCAAGATTACAGAGGACTTCCATATACATTATCGTATTTAATCCTCACCCCCCATATAAGGTCAATATTTTATAGATCAGGAATCTGTCGTCAGAACTATATTAATTGCACTTTTTATTTGAGTGCATTTAAGGGTACTTAGGTGTTTCTACTTGAATTCTCTGAAAGCAAGGATGATATATTCTTTATCTCATCTTTCTAAACAATTAGCAACTGAGACTCTGCTCAGGAATATCCACCCAGGGAGGTGTCTGATCTGTGGCATAGACGGTAAAAGTGGGATGGGAATGTGGACTCTGGGCTCACACTACCTCACGTGATGACTGCGTCTCCTTGAGCATGTTATTTAATCATGCCATGACTCGGTTGTGTCATCTGTAAAACACAGAAGGAAAAATATTTCTTATTTTCTCAGGATTTTTCCTGTAGGATATAAACTGGAAGACGGTAAATGATGAGGAATCCGATTAAGGAGATAGACCAATTGCACTGTTGGGGATTTACCCCAAAGATACAAATGCAATGAAACGCCGGGACACCTGCACCCCGATGTTTATAGCAGCAATGGCCACGATAGCCAAACTGTGGAAGGAGCCTCGGTGTCCAACGAAAGATGAATGGATAAAGAAGATGTGGTTTATGTATACAATGGAATATTACTCAGCTATTAGAAATGACAAATACCCACCATTTGCTTCAACGTGGATGGAACTGGAGGGTATTATGCTGAGTGAAGTAAGCCAGTCGGAGAAGGACAAACATTATATGTTCTCATTCATTTGGGGAATATAAATAATAGTGAAAGGGAATATAAGGGAAGGGAGAAGAAATGTGTGGGAAATATCAGAAAGGGAGACAGAACGTAAAGACTGCTAACTCTGGGAAACGAACTAGGGGTGGTAGAAGGGGAGGAGGGCGGGGGGTGGGAGTGAATGGGTGACGGGCACTGGGGGTTATTCTGTATGTTAGTAAATTGAACACCAATAAAAAATAAATTAAAAAAAAAAAAAAAAAGGAGATAGACCAAGGCCAGGTCACGGAGGGCTTTCACTGTGTGACAGGATCATTGTATTCAGTCAGCCAGCGACTTTCAAACAATGGGGTTTGGAGCCCTCAGGATCCTAGACTCTGTGGTCCTCTGCAGACTCTCTGGGGGGCAAAGGAGTGAATGGTATGGACTCCAGACTCCCAACTAATTTTGAAGGATATGAGGAGCCACCCAGGGCTTTCAAGTGGAAATTAAACCGGCCAAATTCTGAATTTATAAAAATTGATCTGTATAAAGGTTGGATTTGAGGGGGATAAATCTGGTAATAGACAGCAATGAAAGTAGAAGATGGTATGTTCAATAACGTGGAGAGGAGGACAGTTATGAACTACCCAGTGGGGTGACCACAGAGCACCAAGGAGGGAGAGAAATCAAGGCTGACTGCCATGGCTTACGTTTCACCGAAGGCTATGGGGAGTGAAAGAGGGGTCGTTTAAGGATGATAAACAACTATAGAGAAATGGCAACGAACGTGAGCCTTGTGATGGGGCATCTAGGTTGAGGTGTTGATTAAGAAACTGGAGTAGATATCAAGTAGTCCAAACAAAGAGATCCCCCACTTAGCTACTGAAGAGCTCAGATGAGCTTAGGAACATACATTCCACCTCCAGAGGCCATTTCCCCACCCACCGGGTGAGCACACGTGTGTCCTGGGAGAATGGGAGGATGCATACACATGAGAGGACTTTGAACACCATGAAGTTATATGTGATAATCACATTTTACTTACGGACACTCTTAGTAAAAATGAGAGAGATGAGCAAAAGATTATTGAATTTTATTTTATTATTATTATTATTATTATTATTTTAGATTATTGAATTTTAAAGTCAGAAGCTCCCCCCAGGGGCAGGGCTAATCTAACTCAAAACTCCTGCAGGACCCACAGTAAAGATCTTCAGGGAAGTGTGTCTTCACAGCTTCTCAGCACACCTTGTAGAGAGAAAAGTTTGGTCCTGTTCTCTAATTTTGTTTCCCGGTGGGAATATTCCTAGAGGAACTTGCTCTGCACATCATAGGCAAAAATGATGCCCAAGCAGTTGACTCTTGGGCTTTCTGTACCATCTGGGTAGAACTTCTCTCTTTTTGGAACTATTACTTTGTCGATCATTCCTTGGATAGTTCCTTATGGTCTTAAGTAAATATTATTTGATTAATTTCTATCTAATTGAGATTTCCCTTTTAAGTGTTCTTTTTTTTTTTTTAATTTGAGTGTTGTTGGCACACAACATCATGCTAGTTTCAGGTGTACAACATAGAGATTCCACAAGTTTATAGGTTACACTATATTCACCACAAGCGTAGCTCCCCTCTGCCCCCATACATTACAACATCATTGACAATATTCCTTATGCTGTGCCTTTTATTCTCCTTTTGGGTATTCTTAAGAAGATTGAATGAGAGATAAAATATGTATACATGAAAGTGGAGACTCTTCTATCAAAGGAAAAAAAAAGTTTATGTGTTCTGTAACTTCTCCCCCTGGTTCTTGATCTCTGAGATATAGCTACGGATTAGGTAGCATGATAATAGAAATATGCTCTGTTTTTCCGTTTGGTTTGTTTCTTTCTAGTTTTACTGAGAAATATCTGATGCACATCACTGTGTAAGTTTCATGCATACTGCATGATAGCTCAATTTACATATATTGTGAAATGATTTCCACAGTAGGTTCAGCTAACATCCAGCTTCTTCTATGGATACAATAAAAAGAAACGGAAGAAGAAGAGAAAAAAGGGGGGAAAAATTCTCCTTGTGATGAGAACTCTTAGGATTTACCCTCCTAACACCTTTCCTACAGCAGTGTTCGTATCATTATCTCGTTGTATTTGACATCCCCAGTACTTATTTACATTAGAACTGAAAGTTTGGGGGCACCTGGGTGGCTCAGCGGTTGAGTGTCTGCCTTTGACTCAGGTCATGATCCCGGGGTCCTGGGATCAAGTCCTGCATCAGGCTTCCTGCTCATCGGGGAGCCTGCTTCTCCCTCTGCCGTGTCTCTGCCTCTCCCTCTCTCTGTGTCTCATGAATAAATAAATAAAATATTCAAAAAAAAAAAAAAAACCAGAAGTTTGCACTTTTTGACCACCTTCCTCCAATCCTCACCCCCAATTCTGCCTCTGATAATCAGACAAGTCTGATCTCTTTTTCTATAATTTTTCATTTTTGTTGCTGTTGTTATTGTTGTTTTTAAATTCTGCATATAAGTGAGATCAAACAGCATTTGTCTTTCTTGTCTGACTCATTTCATTCAGCACAATGCCCTCATGGTACATCTATGTTGTTGCAAATGGTAAGATTTCCTCATTTTTTATAGCTTAATAATATTCCATTGATTTTGACCAGCAGTTTTCCTTTTTAATAGTGTCCTTTTCTGGTTTTGATAGCACAATAGTGCTGGCCTCATAAAATGAGTTTGGGAGTGTTTTCTCTGCTTCAGTTTTGTTGCTGTTGTTGTTTTTGGAAAAGTTTGAGAAGGATTGATGTTAATTCTTCTTTCAATGTTTAGTAAAATTTACCAGGGAAACCAGCTGGTCCTGGGCATTTCTTCATTGGAAAAATTTTGATTACTATTTCAATCTCTTTACTAGTAATTGTTCCATGCAGACTTTCTATTTCTTCTTAATTCAGTCTTGGTAAGTTGTATGTTGGCAAGAAACTTTCCATTCCTTCCAGGTTGTTCAATTTGTTGGTGTAGAGCTACTCACAGTGGCCTCTCATAATCATTTGAATTTCTGTAGTATCAGTTGTAATGTCTCCTTTTTCATTTATAATTTTGCTGATTTAGGTCTTTTCATTCTTTCTCTCCCTTTTATTCATTTATTTTTGGTCAGTCTACCTATGGTTTGTCAATTTTATTGAGTTTTGTTAATCTGTTCTATTGCTTTTCTATTCTCTATTTTATTTATTTCAGCTCTAATAATTCTTATTTCCTTTTTTCTGATAACTTGGGCCCAGTTTGTTCTTTTTTTATTTTTGCTAGTTCCTCAAGACATAGAGTTAGGTTGTTTATTTGAGATCTTTCTTGTTTCCTAATGTAGATATTTATTTCTATCAGAACATCCTTTTTGAAACTGCTTTTCCTGCATCCCATAAATTTTGGTATATTGTGTTTCCATTTTCTCTTTTCTCATTTTTAAAAATTTCTCCATTAGTTTGTCATTGATCCATTGGTTGTTCAGGAAAGCATTAATTTCCATGTATTGGTGAATTTTCCACTGTCCTCTCTTGTTGATTTCTTGTTTCATGGTCTTGTGGTCAGAGAAGACACTTGGTATGACTTTAACCTTCAGTTTGCCAAGATTTGTTTTATGGCCTAACATTTGGTTTATCCTAGGTTTTTCTCTATGTGTACTTGAGAATAATGTGTATTCTGCTGTTGTTGCATAGAATATTATGTATGTATCTGTTAGGTCCATTTTGTCTACAATGTCCAAATCTACTCTTTCCTTATTTATTATCTGGATAATGTATGCATTATTAAGAGTGGGGTGTCATTATGTTAGTTCCCAATTATTATTATTATATTAGTATCTACTTCTTTTTTTAGCCCTGTTAACTTTTGCTTTATATATATATGCATGCTCCCATGCTATGTGAATAAATATTTACAATTGTTCTATCTTCTTGATGTATTGACCACTTTATCTTCATGTAATGACCTTCTTTGCCTCTTTTGATCATTCTTACATTTTCTTTTAAGATTTTATTCATTTATTTATTTGAGAGAGAGCAGGGGGAGGAGTAGAGGAAGAGGGACAAGCAGACTCTGCACTAAGCACAGAGACCAACACAGGACTTGATTTCACAACCCTGAGATCATGATGTGAGCTAAAATCAAGAGTCAGACACGTGACAGACTGAACCACCCAGGTGCTCCTAGCTTAAACTCTATTTTGTCCAATATAAGTATAGCTTATACAATACTGCCTTTTTTATTATTTGCTTGAAATGTTTTTTTCTCTGTCTATGTATATTTTAAAAGATAATTATTCTCAGTCTATGTATATTTTTAAAGATAATTTAAAGATAAAGTGAGTACCTTGTATACAGAATAATGTTGGATTTTTTTTTTCAGCCGTTATATTCCTTTTGACTGGAAAATTTAATCTGCTTATGTTTACAGGAATTCCTGATAGGTAAGGACTTAGTGGTGCCATTTTGTAATTTTTTCCCCTGGTCCTTTTGTAAATCCATTATTCCTTGTTTCTTATTCTACTGCTTTTTTATTTAAAAAAATAAGTATGTTGATGTGTCTTTTGGTATCAGTATTCTTTGCGTTATTGTGTTATTTTGTATAATTACCAGAGGATTTTCCCTTGTGGTTACCATGAGGCTTGCATAAAGTATCTTAAACTTATAACTCCTTGTTTTAAACTGATAACACTTGACGGGATGAGCAGTGGGTGTTATTCTGTATGTTGGCAAATTGAACACCAATAAAAAATAAATTTATTATTAAAAAATTTTTAAAAATAAAAAGAGTAATGATAGTAACAATAAAAAAAATAAAAAATTAAACTGATAACAACTTAAATTCAGTAGAATTGATGAACTTTACACTTTTCCTTTTCCTTCTCCTCACATAGCTAGACTGTAACTGAGGTTCTCTCGGCTGCTGTTCCTCAGATGTGACACCTGTGTGACCTCTCTTAGAGCAACAGGCCAAAGCCCACTCGCTCTTATCCCTGTGCTCTTGTGAAACCTGTGGCTATGCTGTGGCCAGAAGCACAGAGAGCTTCATTGGAGGAGGAAGAGATATAGTACAGCCCTCATTTTCAGAGGGACACTAGAATGCCTGTCGAGGAATTCTAAGCCTAGTAGTGCAGGCCCTTGGGTGGCTTGGCTGCAGGTGTTCACAGCAAGGCGAGGTTCTTCTTCATCCTTCCAAACAACTGACAGAAAAACTAGGGCTTGATTCTGTGAGGAGGTTGATCTGCAGATGGCCAAGGGGGGTGACGCAATTCTGCCCCGCTGTCTTCCTCAGCCCATTCTACTCTCTGAATCTACCTTGTATTTGCTCCTTGTTCGGTGGCCTCCCAGCCTTACTGGCCAGCAGAAAGCATAAGCAGCATCTGGGGAGATTAGTTCTGTAACTCGCCCCTAAGAAACTGAAGAGAATTGAATGTGGCAAGACAGGGGCCCAGAAGTATAAGGAGTGGGGTTAGGAATGGGATTTCTTTCTTTCTTATTCTTCCTCAGTTGTTTGTGTTTGCACAAGATGTGTTTCCTCCCTAAACCTCATGCAGCTGTATTCCCAGCAAATTGAAGAAAGGAGGGGAAAAAGCTATTTAAATTTATACTATTGAATTTCTGTAGGACACCGAAATATTTTTGAAGTTAATGGGGAGCTTTGAATAGTCTGTTTCAAATAATTACAGGAAAAAAAATACATTGAAATAATTAGTAGTTGCTACTAGAACATTCAGCAAAATGAAATGACATCTTTGCATGCCTATTAAACAGCACTTTATTTTCAGTTTAGGGTGTTTTGGATGAAATTAGATGGCAAACATACTGCATCATTGAGTGATTAGAAGAACTAGTATCATTTAGAGTTACACTAGTACCGTCATCAGCTTTTTTCTCCTTCCTCTCAAAAAAATACTGTGCTCTCCTTCCCGTTAGGGAGATTTTAATAGAAATGGGACCAACTGCAGCCCTTGAGACTTGAGCTTAAGTGACTTAGGTGTAATCCCTCTGGATGTAAGGAAAAACGTTAAACAGAATCTGATTATTCCCTGTTTTCTAATTCTGGGATTCTCTTTCGCCTCTGCTTAAAGAATCCATAACCCGCCCCCCGCCCCACTCCATCACCCTCTCCAGGCTCAAAGCAGAATGGTACTTGCCAAAACCAGAAAATGGTCTTCATGTAATGAGTAAAACCTAATTTGCCTTAGCTCCATCCCACCACCTTCACAGCATTGCTCCTCTCTACTTAAAAGAAAAAAATTCAACTTAAAAAATATTGGCAAGGAGTCTCATTTTCTTAATTTATGAAAGGCATTTGCCAACCCTGACCACAGGCTGATGCCCCTTTCATCTCTTTACTCCCCTTTCTCCCCTTCTCCCCCTTCTTCCTCTTCACCCCGTCTCCACCTTCCTCTTTACCTCTTCTTCCAACTGCTTTCCCTTCGCCTCTTCCTTTCGAGCTCCCGTGTGAGATGAGAAATGGAAAGAAGATCAAAGAGAAATTGAGGAATGCTTACGACGCAACAGTGTCGCAGGTCCTCAGGTGTGTATTGCATAAAATAGTGTTTAGTTTTGACTTCTACCATACATGGCTTTGGAGGAATATTTTTGAGGCAAGAGGGATCGAAAAGAATCCGTATGAGACTGTTCTCCTTTTCTCTAATAGTTTACATTGTGTTCCAAGATATTTATCAGAATAACCAGCTGTTTCTTCATAAAAAATAAATAAATTTTAAGAAAAGCTGTTTGAGAGTTCTGAGATTCCATTCTGAGCAGAGAGGAAGGAAGAGATGGGAGAGAAGTGGCCAGTGAGGAAGGTGGATTCCTGATCCATGAGGGGAAACAGGAAAGGAATAAGCAGACCAGAGATGGCTCTGCTTCAGAGCTTGACTTAGGGTCACCATGTTTCTTTCCTAGGGCCTACCCACGTTTTCTTGTATTGCTGGGCTTCTCTACTAACCCATACTGGGTCCTTCCTTCACCCAACACGCCCACACACTCTCCCTAGGCCTTACTTGTCCGAAGGGACCCTCTGAGATGCTCTACCTGCATCCCTAATTCTGGGTTGTACCCTCTGTACCCAGGAGAAAGGCACATTATCTGTTTCTCTTGCCCTAGAAGCTTCACCTTCCATGAGTCCTCCAGTGGGACATTTAAGCAAGGTTGTGATGTACTCATAAAAGGGCAACCAGGTCTACAAGCTTTCTTTTGTAGCATTTGTGATTCAACTATCTCCCCTCCAGAGATCAATTTGTTGTTTATCCCATAAGAGTGACACCAGACTTTAACATTTTAAGTAAAAATAAAGGGAAGGAAGAAGAAGTAGGCTCTGGGGCGTATGGGAGGTAGGACTCCTAGCAATAGTCCTGTCATCTGCACACCTTTTGCTCAGGGCACCCTTGTTGGCATGCTGTTAGCCTGGCCCTGACGCATGGCGGTGACAATGAAAGAGCAAGGCCACCGTGTGGGCCAACACCCGGCCCCCCAATGAGGACAATCTTCTTTATAATATCACCATCTCCATTGGCTCAGCAAGGCCACTTCTCCCTTCTCTCTCCCTCCCAGATGCTCCCCTTTGTCTCTGATCATCCTCTCTTCATCCCTGCCTGTCTGTCTCTCATCCCCACACCTGCTGTTTTGTTTGACTGTGCTCCTCTCCTCCTTCCTTCTATTAATAGAGCCCCATCAGGTCACACATTTTCTTTTCCTTCCAGTGATACATTAATGGACTCTCTCCTTTCTATCTCCCCTTCCCTGATCCTACCTGTGGTGACTTCTCCCATCACCCCATTTGAACAGCTTCCCTCTGAGTTTGATGTAGGCACAGTGTAGAGCTTAATGGGTAGCCGGCCCCCTTGCGAAATGCTCTTCTGTGACTGATTTTCCCAATACCCTCCCGGGACAAGCTCTAGATCTGGTGGCTACAGATCCAGAGCACTGTCTCCTCAACTGAAACAACGACCCTTGGCAGTGATGACCTGCTCCTGCTGAGGCAAGAGGCAATTTTTCAGGCCCTGAACCAAAAAGAAACCAAGCCCTTCTAGTGAGTGCTGTTTGAGGATACCCCCGGAGGAGCTGCTGCAGCTCAAATCCATGATTGTCCAGCTCTCCTGCTGACCGTCTCCCACTTCTGTCTTTAATTCTGATAATTCTTGACTCTAAGATCTTAAGAAGATATCAGCGTTTGTTTCTACTTGTTTCCACTACCTCAGCCATGGCTCTGCTGGGCTCCTTCCCCAACCTGTCAGCTTCAGCTATGAGGCAACCCGGTGTGGCTCCGCCAGGCAGCAGTTGCTGCAGAAAGGAACAGAAGGAAATTTGGTTTTATAGGGCAGCAAATATACTGAAAGCCCTCAGGGAAAAGCCACAACCTCAGTTCCCAAACCAGGTCGGTTCAGAAGCTCCACGCTCTAGATTTATAGTGTCTGTGCTGAGCCAATTTAAACAATTTCAATCAACAGGCCCCATATGATAAATTGCATGCAACACATCCTTATAAAAGAAAACTAGATGCTTGGATTGAATCTGAATTTGGGTAATCCAAGGAGTTTCAGAGTTTCCCATTATAGTCATTAAAACTAACTAGGCAGGGAGAGACCAGTTCATAAGCTAACAATAACGCCGTGCCCTGGAATTATAACTGAAGCTGGTCAGTAGCCCCATAACAAATGCCTTGTGAAGGGTACTTGGGGAGGCCTGTCTGGATTTCCATCTTACCAGCAGGCTGGCTTGGGAGAGTTAAATAACCTCATCAAGCTTACTCGAATAATAATCGTATATGTACCTCACTGTGCAGCTTACATATTAGAGATAAAATAAAATCACTAATATTTATTATGCACCTAATATGTCACAAGCAATATTCTAAGCACTTTCATGTATCAGCCCATGCACTGAAAGTTGAGCGGTTAACGCAGTTTCCAGAACATAGTAGGTTCTTTTTAAAAATTTTTTTTTAAGATTTTATTTATTTATTCATCAGAGAAAGAGAGAGAGAGAGAGAGAGGCACAGGCACAGGCAGAGGGAGAAGCAAGGCCCATGCAAGGACCCCGATGTGGGATTCGATCCCGGGTCTCCAGGATCACGCCCTGGGCTGAAGGTGGCGCTAAACCACTGAGCCCCCCGGGCTCCCCCATAGTAGGTTCTTAATAATTGTTGGGTATCCTTGCGAATCACCACAGTCATCGTGGACACTTTTAAAACATGCATCATGTATCAAGATCTGTTTAAATATCTGACATACTCCGGACTTCATATCCTTACCAACTCTGTGAGTAGGTGCTGTTACTATCACCCTATTTTACAGCTGAGGGGAAGGCTCAGTGAAACCCTGACCAAGGTCAAGAACGGGAAGGGAGGTAAGATACTCAGTGTGGGGAATGTTGAAATTTTGGATCAGAGAAAGCCTCACTGAGACAATGGTGTTTGTATAAAGACATAAAGTTGCTGAGGGAGCTAGCCATGAAGATATGAGGTAAGAGCGGGGCAGGCAGAGGAAATAGGTGCAAAGGCCCTGAGGCCTGTATTATGAAATGATTGGGCTAAATTAATCCATATTCCCTCCTTACACCAAACTGCTAAGCCTAGCCAACAATTCCACTGCCATGGACAAAGGAGCGAGGTACTGGAAGTAGAATTGGGGATTGTTCTCATTTTCTCACAAATCCAGCTGTTAACCAGTGCTTGATATGGGGGAGGCAATGACTGCCATGGGATAGCTCATTCTTACGACACCTTAGGACACATCAGTAGCCCCTTCCTGAAGAACTAGTTCACATCTTTTGCTGGCAGTTAGAGTGAGTGAGAGAAAGGGTAAAACTGAACACAACCTTATTTAAAACCACTTTGATCCAAGGATTGTAACCATTTAGTGTTTATCGATTTTTCTTTCCTATTTTTAGGAAGGTGGGAGCATGGTAATTAAACATTTGTGAGTGAAGCTGGTTTCTAGGGAGGATGGCTTAAGAGTCCCTGAGAGCCAAATCCTTTGTTTACTTTCCAACACAGTCTCCTCAGATACGAGGAACAGGTTGACGCGCTGGTTTCCCACCTCCCAGTCAGTCGGATTCCAGAACCCGGGGGAGGACACTATTTCCATGTCTCTTCTCACCTTGTCTTTGGCTCTTGGCCTCCTATGCAGAGAGTCATCAAAAGATGGTTGAAGAGTCCATGCTTTTAACAGGAAGTAGGAACTGCCTTTCTGAGTTTACTCAACCTGTCTTCATTACACAGGAGCTCGTTGAGACAAGACCACTCTGAAATCTCACTGATTCCACACAGGTGACTGACAGCACCTGGCAACAGCCACAGGTGGCCCCACAACCAGCCCATAGAGAAGGGTGGGTGCCGAGTGCTGGTGTTCTGCTCATTGGACCACTCCAAACATCCTAAGAGCCAAGGCAAAGAATAGAGACAGAGGGGCCCCCACTGGAGGACACGCAAACATGCACAAACTGACTTACACTCCCCCTTCAACATATTTCTTTTTCCCCAATGTTAAACTTGTCCTTTATTCTGTGCTACAGTTCCAGTGTTATTTTATTATACTTTTAACCGTAACAACTAACATTTAGGCCTATGCTCTCCTACTTAGTCTAATGAAGGCTTTAAATATTCTGAAGAACATGCTATTGTCCTCATTTTCCAGACAAGGGAAGTTTAGAGATATTACGTACCTTACTCAAAATAAAAAGTTAGTAAATGGCAGAGTGAGGGTTGGACCCAGGTCTGAAGACTCTGGAACACGTGCTCTTAAACACTTTGTTACATAGCTTTATTTGTGTCAATTATCTAAGACCTTAAAAAGTGTTTTTACTCACACACAAGCATATGGGTGTAGACATGACATGCACATATACATATTACCCCCCAAAATCCTATTTATATAAACACACACACATACACACACACACACACACACACACACACACACACACACACACCTGGTTATGGAAGGATTGGATAGAATGAAAGAGATGGTGCTATGCACCGTACACTGTTGTATGGAGCAGGGTATAAGTAAGGAAGATGAGACTTGAGGTACACTTATTATGGGTGGGAAACATTAATACCCCGCACTTCAAATGTTTCATGGAGACCCTAGCAAGAGGGAGCTGAGCTGTGTATCCATGCGTTTGGGGCACTTTCAGTGCATAAAGCTGTCATATAGTATAAGCCCACCATTAATCGTATAGTATAAACTCACCGTTAAATAAGCAGGTGGAGTGACATCACCAAAATGGTAATATAGGTTGTTTTGGACTTTGTTTCTCTTCATAAAAACAGCAACAATATTTCAGTAAGTAACTATGAAAAGAATCCTAGAATATGGGGTGAAGCTGAAGCACCCCCTTCACCACAGATACCAAGACAGACTGCATTACAAGGGTAAGAGAAGTAGCTCCATGCCAGCCACATTGGTTGGTTCTCCCTCAGACCAGCACAGCGTCACATGGAGAGGTCTCTTTTTGCCTCCAGTTCTTCCAGTAGGAAAAGAGAACCAGGGAGGTTCCAGGGAGGTACCAGGGAGGACAACCAGCCTTCCCCAGCACTGTAAGTCACTTTTCAGGAACCCATACTCTATTCTCACGCCATAAAATTGTAGTGGAATATATGGGGCTCAACCACAGGGAATCTGCCTGTGACAGAGAAGTGGGAAGGGGCTTGCACCAACCAGCAAGTGGATCTTTGCAGACTGAGTCATACCTACAGAAACCAAATAGTAAACCCAATGAGCAGCTTTGCTCATCTGCAGAGCCAAGTCAAGGGCACAGTGACCAGGAAACTCAGCAAGGTACAGATCTGCCTGATTCTGATCCCCAGATGAGAAATTTTGTGGCCCTAGATCCTGGTTTGAACATGCCCAGGGAAGGTGATGAGTCACATCCCTATCCACTGGAGGGTACTTTGCAGCCCTATCTGACCAGAGAGTTAGTAACAACCCCTAGAATCTGTGTGGCCCCAGAGCAAAGCCAAAATCAGTATGGAGGTTCCCTGTGGTACATAGGCAGAGGCATTCATTCATAGCCAAGGCTGAGAGTAGTTCCTGGCCCAGGCCAACTGGAGTCCCTGTTTGGGAAACTGGCAGAATCAACATTTTATAGAACAAAGCTAGTGGCTGTGCTCAAGCATGGACCCTGGGGAATGGATCAGCTTGAGTCAAGACAAAAGATAACTTTACCAGTTTCAAAGTTGCTTCTCCCATGGGACCTAGTCAGGGAATCTAACTCATAGCCCCATACATCACTGGATAAAATCTTCAGCTTGTCTGACCAGGGAACCTACTCAAAGCATATGGGAAACAGCACAGCCTAGTCAACAGGCTTAGGTACGGTAGTACTTGAACAGAGAGCATAGCCTGTAGCTTCCCTCATTTGCAGTGTTGGTGGTCTCATTTGACCAGGGAATCCAGTGCACACTTAGGCCTAATTCAAGACCATAAACAACGAGCTGCTCAGCCCTGGACCATGGCCCGCTGCCCTGTGAGAGCAGGGAAGCCAGTTGATAGCCACTTCCTCGACTGACTAGAGTACTATTCAGACTATTTACATAAACCTGACCAGAGAATTCATGCAACCACAGAGCTCAAGTCAGTAGTCCAATCCAAGTCCTCTCAGTCAGAGACATACATCTGCATTTCTGTCCTCAGAGCACATACAATTGTCTCACCAAAAATAGACAATGACAGCAGGCCCCACCTGCCCAAAGATAATACCAGAAGATACAACCAGAAGCCCAAACTTAGCTAACTGGTGAAGAATGGTCTCTGCCAAAGCAGACCTGTAAAGAGAAGTCTGGTTACTCAAATGTATTCCAATGTAAGGAATCAAGGATCATAAAAAAATCAGATAAATATGACACCACTAAAGGAAACTAATAAACCCCCAATAACTGACCCTAAAGCAATGGGGATCTATGAACCGTCAAAGAATCCAGAATAATCTTCTTAAGAAGCCTTGTGAACTATTTAAAAAATTGAGAACTAAATGAAATTCAAAAAATAATCCATGGACAAAAAAAGAGTTTGACAAAAAATAGCAACTATCAAAAATACTCAAACAGAAATTCTGGAGTTGAAAAACACAATAATTGAACTAAAGAATTCAATAGAGAGTTTTAAAGGTAGACTCAGCCATGCAGAAGAAAGAATGAGGGACCTGGAGAATTATCCAGTCAGAGGGGGAGGAAGAAAGAAGAGTGAAGAAAGTCTGTAAGAATTAGAGGACACATGGAGAAGAAACAATACCCTCAATATGGGAATCCCAGAAAGAAAAGAGAAAGGGATGGAATGTATAGTTAAAGCAACAATGGCTGACAAATCTGGGGAAAGAAATAGATATCCAGAACCTTGAGGCCCAAAAGACTTCAAATAGGAACCTCAATAGGGCCATAGTGAGATATATTAAAATTGCCAGAATTCAAACATAAGGAAAGAATTTTAAGAGCAGCACCAGAAAGGGTAAAGTTACATACAAGAAATTCCCACAAGACTATTAGCAAATTTTCAACAAAAAGTTTTTCAGGCCAAAAGAGAATAGGATGACATATTCAAATGCTTAAAGAAAGTAACTGTCAGCCAAAAATTCTATACCAGGACTTACAAACAGTTCATAACCATAAACTTTTACATTAGGAAGCAAGAACTATCCCAAATAAACAAAATTATTCTATGCCTTAAGGAATTAAGAACAGAGTCCAAGGTTAGCAGAAGAAAAGAAATAATAAGGACCAGAGCAGAAATAAATGAAATAGAGAACAGAAAAACAATAGAAACATTAAACAAAGGAGGAGTCAATTCTTTGAAAATATAAACAAAATTGACCAGCACTAACTAGAGTAACCAAGGGAAAAAGAGAAAGGACTCAAATCATCAAAATCATAAATGAAAAATGAGACACTGCAATTGATAACACAAAAACTCAAAGGATTATTAGAGGTTTTTATGTTTATAGAGGTTACTATATGCTAACAAGCTGGACAACCTAGAAGAATTTTAAAAATTATCTTAGAAGCATACAACTTACTAAGACTGAATCAGGAGAAAAATAGAAAATCTGAATTGACCACTTAGTAGTAAAGAGATGATCAATAATTAAAATTCTTCCAATAAAGAAAGGCTCAGGACCAGATGGCTTCTCTGGCCAATTTCACCAAATATTTAAAGAAAAATTGACATCAATTCTTTTCAAACTTTTCCAAAAAAAAAAAAAAAGAAGCATAGAGACACTCCCAAGTTCATTTTACAAGGCCAGCATCATTCTCAATCCATAACCAGAAGAGGACACTACTAGAAAAAACTACCAGCCAAAATCCCTGATAAAGATGGATGCAAAAATTCTCAATAAAATGCTAGCAAACCAAATTCAACTGCACATTAGAAGGATTATTCACCATGATCAAATGGAATTTATTCTTGGGATGTGAGGATGGTTCAACATACACAAAGTAGACAAAACACTCCCAGAATTTATATGCAACCACAAAAGAATAGCCAAAAAGAAAAAACGTGAGAAAAAAAAAAAAAGAAAAATCGTGAGAAAGAACAAAGCAGGAGGCATCACATCTGATTTCAAGCCATACTATAAAGCTATCATTATCAGAACAATATGGTGCTGTCATAAGCAGACAAATAGATCTACAGATCAGAACTGCGAACCCAGAAATAAACCCAAGCATAAAAGATCAACTTATATTTGACAAAGGAGCATATATAATATATATATACTTCAACCATAAAAAAGAGGAAATCCTAATGTGTGGGGTGTTGTGTTTTGTTCTGTAATTTTTCATATAATCTGGTTAACTCTTACTTTATAAATAATTGTTCTCTGGAATCATCTATAGAGATTCTGTGACTTACCTTCCCTCCCACCCACCCCCCCCCCCCCGCCACTGGACAATATCTAACCAGTGCATGACATTGCAGACCTAGTACCTCTGTGCTCTCGGTTGCCCCATCTTCCACACAGACCATCACACAGGAGCAAAAACCACTTCTCTTTCACCTTCCCCCTCCTTCTGCTTCCCCATATAATCAAGTCGTTAGTTTATTCATTTGTTCAACAACAAAACTCACTGATAAGGGTGGTAAAGAATAACCAATGCTGGTGTAGACACCGACAATAAGGAAAATAAATAAAATATGTTAGACATTAGACAGTGAGGGAGACAAAGGAGACACGGGAAGTGTGAAGGAGAGAGGAAGTGTCAGGGGTCATTGCAAATTTACACAGGGTGTCCCAGGAAGGCTTTGCTACGGTGACATTTGAATAAATGAAGTGCATGAGTGAGCCATGCATTCATCAGGGGCAGAGCACACCCTAAGACTAGGACATGGGGTTGAGAGCCTGATGCAGGAGCATATCTGACAAAGAGGAACAGGATGGCCACGTGTGGCTGAAGTGAGGGAATGTCCCTGGTTTCTAAGTGTTTCTTTATTATATAAATGTGTATGTACATACAATTGTGTGAGAGAAAGAGAGGAAAAGAGGAAGTAGGGGAGGGGAACAGGGACAAGAAGTGACAAAGGGAGGGAGGTGTAAAGAAGGAAAGGAGGAGAGGGAGAGAGAGGGGGAAGGTAAGGGACAGGGAGAGAGAATGAGAGACAGAAGCTGCCTCCCTGATGTCTGTTCTTTGAGGTCAGGGACATTCATTAATTGTCCTTGTTCTAATCTGGCTAAGTTGGGAATGTACAGAGAGGAAACTCTCAACAGATGCTGTAAACATCTAGAGGAATATTCTCCGGTGGAGGGGATTTAATAAAATAGTTGCTAATTGAATTGAAGCAACTCAGATGGCAGCAGGTCCACCATGCCACCTACTGGGGTATGCCCTTAAGAATTGTCTGCCTGTTGGGGCGCCTGGGTGGCTCAGTGGTTGAGCATCTGCCTTCGGGTCATTATCCCGGGGTCATGGGATCAAGTCTCACATCAGCCTCCTTGAAGAGAGCCTGCTTCTCTCTCTGCCTCTCTCTCTGCGTGTCTCTCATTAATAAATAAATAAAATCTTAAAAAAAAAGAATTGTCTGCCTGTTGAATCAAAATGTGTAAATATGCTTCCAACATGAGAGAATAGCTTCTTAGAACCAGATCAGCACCTATACATGTCTTCCTGGGCCAAAGCCGTATAGCAAGCTCAATTGCTCACTTCTCAAAGATCCAAGCAAACCTCTGAAACAGGGAAAACCATCAAGAAAGTATTGGTAGGTGTACTCTCTCTTTTACACACATACACACACACACACATTTTAGGGAAGAATTTGTTCTGGATCAATTGTCTGCTTTACTTAGTCACACAAATCTAGGTAATAGGACAAGAAAGAAAAACCATGGAAGAGAGGGGCTGGCTAAGGATATAATAAAAATCTAGTATAAAAGGCAAAACAGAAATAAGTCATAGGGGATCATAAACAAACATTTCCCCCTTTGAGGGACTGAGTAAAGATTTTAGAGACTTTCAATTAGTTTTTGAATACTGGACCTTTTTCTTGGAAAATAGAGCACTGAGACTGGGTGGGCCACAGATCGCTTAGGAACATATTCAATTTATGCTCTGGAGGTAAGGAAGGGTACAAGTTTCAAAATTAGTGTTCTTAAAGATTTGTGCTAGTTTTTTTTCCTGATTTCTCTTTTATGCTTAAAGAACAACATGTCTCTTTATCCCCCCCCCCCAAAAAAAAAGCCTGTAAAATATGAGAGATTCAATAGGGTCATTTATAAAGCCCCTTGTAGTGATATTTACGTTGAGTTGCCCTCTACTGAAGGCAAAGCCAGAAACTTATCAATAAGTGAATGGTTCTTGTTCCTTGAAGTGGAAATAGCCAAGTGACCTAAGATGAATTCTCAGAGCCTCCTTTTGAGAGGCCCCAGTGATCTTGCCATTGGACTTAAATTCACAGGAGAAGACTGGGAAAATTCCTAGGATTCAAGCCCACTTGGCAGGAAGAGGTAGAAGGCAGTGTCTGACAACAGTGTCTGAACTGGCTCCCTACCAAAAGGAACAAAAGCCAAGAAACATGAATGGAGATATGACCAGGAGATGAGGACAGAGAAGGGAAGGTGAAAATCCTGATTAAGAAAAAGAAGACAGGATGAAATGAATAGACTGCATTAGCATTCAATGAAAACTCTAAGAAATCTAGTAAAGGTGAGAGAGATGGGGTCCCTCAAGATAAAAAAAAAAAAACAAAACAAAGTTTCGTAGAGGAAGTGACTGGGGTAGGGACTAGGAAGACTAAGTGAAGTAAATTCTGATTTCAAATCAGGCTTGAACCTGAATGCAGACACAGGACTTAATTATAGACTCTGCTGGGGATGGTTCAACTGAGTATCCTGCCTTTTTGTTTGTTTGTTTGTTTTTCATTTCCAAACTTTAGAGGAACTAGAACACTGAATAAAGTGTGGGCTGAGCCTGTGATCTCCAGGCATGAATTAAAGTGAATGACCATCCCCTTACTCCCCAGTGGGGTAATGACTCACTAACCTCAAGAACATAGGAACTCTGACCATTCAGCCACAGGTATGAGCTCCACAAAAGAGCCTCAGCAAATCTCCCTGGTTCCAAACACGAGGTATCATTTGTGGGGTAAGCACAAAGAATGCACTGTCCCCACAGATCTCTGTTGAAGGGCCTCAGTCTTCACTCATATTACATTGACCCAGGCCAACAACTTCCACGTCCCTAGACTTCATGTCAGCCTAACTCTTGCTTCTGCTTCCTATTGGCTTTATCTGGAATAACTTCTTCCTTGCCTCTCCTAATTTTATTCGCTCTTCAATAAGCAGGGTGAGCACCAGCCCTTCTTTGAAGATTAGCGAATAGTTCACCCCCTAATCCTATGCTAGCATGGCCCAGAGTCTAACACACATCCTACAGAGCTTGATTATACATTCTACCTTGTTCAAATCTCTGATGAACGATAGAAGATGCTTTGAAGGTAACCTCTCTCGATCCCAATTTCTCATCTGCAAAAAGGGTAGTCAGCAAATCTAGATGTAATGAACATAGGTTGGGATGGCTGTTAGGTTTCTAATGGTTTCTCCCAGTGACCATGTTGCCCCTCCCACCCACACCTACCCCTCTAATGTATGGTATGAATGACATTTTTTATGACCTTTCTTCGCTAGTCATACACAGTGGTTAGCCTAAGAGTGGGAATTTGGTAGAAGACAAACCAATGTCTTCACTGAGAAATTTCTTATAGCTGGAAGAGGAACCTTGTACTCTTGGTGTTAAAGGTGTGAGGAGGTAAGTCAGTGACGGCCACACTTCTTTGCCTCCACCATATGATGAAAGCTGGTGTGTAGTAGATAAGGATGAAGCTGACATTGAGAGTGGAGCTGAGACAGAGACAGAGAGAGCCAGAAAGAAGGAGGTAGAATGGGGGTTGGATGAGAGAATGAGAGACGAGTCCTAACAGTGTTCATGTCCCTGGTTCTAGATGCTGTGGTCCTGGGATCTGCCCTGTTTTCTTTGATTTTATGAGCTACTTGTGTTAAATTCCTCTTCCTACTTATGTCTGTTTCCTATAACCAAGAGTCCCAACTACCTGGTCGGTACTTCAAACCATTAAATTATGTCATATGTGTTAAATGTTTATCACATTGGTTAGCCTATGGTTTAAGCATACGCATACAGATGATAGCTGCCCATCTTCATTTGGAAACTGTAAAGCATAATGATAAGGTTTGTGGACTCAAACTTTTTGGGTTTCAATCCTAGACCTACTGCTTAGTATCTGTGTGACCTTAGATGAATTATTTCTCTGTGTCTTAGTATCTTGTCTGTAAGATGGAGATTATGGTGAAGATTGAATAGCTCAACACATACTACGTCCTTAGAATGCTGATGATTATCAACCTTACCTAAACTCTCAAGGTTTGCATGGTCACGTCCCCCAAGTAACTAGGATCAAAACTGTCTTAAATGCAGAGTATGTGTCTTAAAATTCGCATATCAGATATCACATGTAAGATATGCAGCAGGCTCGCACAAATCTTGAATAAATGACTAAACTAACATTTCTTTATAAAATGCTCTCTAGCCGTTTAAGGTGAGTGAGTTTTCTCTTCTAAGTTAGACCCTGCACACGGACAGGTGACAGGGCCAGTGCTAGAGACATGTTAGGAATATGTCCTTTCCTGATTCTCCTCCACATTTGAAGAGCAAAACCAGAGGCACTGAAGGCATTTGGGGGTCATTGCCCTCTTTGCTTTCCTGAAGTTTCTCTAGCAGTTCCTCAGGAGCAAATGGAAAAATCTATGTGGCAAATACAGAGCGACTTTGTCCCATTCCCCAAAGCACTGGCCTTTGGATGCTAAGTGGAACTGTTCTCAGATCTGTTTCGAACAAGCACTTTGTGAAATTCTTAGGGCTCCTTTGAGGTGACAGTCATAGGAGAACCCTAGGGTAATCTTACTCTGTGGGGTGGTTATGAGATTATCTCCTTGTCCACTGGGGACTGTCAATAATGGCAGCTCAGAGCAGCTGCAGAATCTGAAGGAAGATGAAAAAAAAAAAAAAACCCTCACCAATCCACGGCGCCTTGATGCCATCAATGAATGCAGTGCCTATCTCCAGCTGATTTCATCTAATGTGATAACACTCATGATAATAAATATTGTTAAAAATAAAAGTCACTCTGGGGATTGAGAATCACTGGGACAGGTGTTCAGAATGAGAAGAGTGCAGTAATTGGGTGACTTATTCATTATTGGAAATGCCGTTTAAAATCTATTGCATTTAAAAAAACAATACTTCAGCTGCTCTCTGGCCTTCCAAAGTCATTAGCTGGTGTTCTTTATCTGTTTGTTTTCCTCACTGAAGTGAGGTTTTTAATGTCACATAAGAACTAACTTGACTCAGTGCCAACATTTCAGAGTGAATGATGAAGCCCTTCTGAGGCTCACACATCACTCCGCACGATGCTTCTCCTCTTTAGAGCTCATTGTCTCCGCAGTCTGGGAATGGGGCTGCAGGGAGAGAGAGGGAGCCAGTACAGTCCCTGCTTGACAACAAAACCCATGGAGTCATGGGAGATGGTCGTGGTTTTCCACAGTCCACATGGTCAGGCTGTTCAAGAACGCTGACGGAGGGCCTCCTGGACCCGACTCTCAGTCCACATTCTCAGAGAGGAGATGCAAATCTGTTTTAGGCAGTACACTCCTCCGGCATTTTTGAAGTACCTCATCCTTCTTTACCTCAATCAGGAAAAGACTATCATAAGGGCAGATTGTCCCATACCATAAACCAAAATGACCAAGGCTCCAACAGAAGACCTGAACTCCGCTGTTATGTAGCAAGTTTCTAGTTGTCCTTGAAGTCGGTTTTGAAACACCCATTCACCTTCTTGTTCAGACATTAGCTCCAGATTCTACATGAATTATCCATAATTTGAATTTCTAAGGCTGGGTTTTCTCTTGTCCATTGGAGGAATCCTTACCGTGTCGTGAGGTGTGGGGGAAATTGGATTTGAGAACTTGCTTTGGCCTAGAAGATTTGCTGACCTGCAGGGATAGCAAATTGTGTTCCTGTTGAATTTCATCTTCTGAGGTGGCCTCCTCCGAGTTTCTCTGAGTATGAAGGGAAAAAATCTATCCAGGAAGTAGGGAATTACTTTATGCTATTTAATCCTACGTAAAGTTGGCTGGGAAAGTCTTGGACCAAAACTTCCCTATGCAACCTCTAAAGGTAAACCCTTTGGGGTGATTTCCTGCCAAAGGTATCCCTGGGGGTTGGAAGAAAAGGGTGGAGGAGTGGCTAAATGTTCCCCTATTCTTTTGGGAGAGCAAGCAGAACAATTCACAACCATATTCTGAGGATTGGCACCCAGGAAGTGTCAAAAATACACAGAAGAGTTCCATTCCACCAAGCTCTCAGAACAAGGCAGCATACTAAAGGCTGGGGACCTAAAAACCAAAAGAGGCAGAGTTCTTGCCCTCTGGGAATTCATGAGTATTTGTCATAAGGGACCTTAGATGCTAGACAGGCAACAAAAGGTTTCAACCCCCCTTGAGCAGGTACCTGCCAAGGAATGACTCGAAGGTTGAAAGCCAGAAGGCCTGGGTTTTACCCTCTCCTCGGCCATTAAATGTTCATTTCTTCCTGATTCTTTCTCATCCTGCAAAATATAAACATGAAAACCAAGTTTCCTGTGGAAGAATTTTCCCAAAGTCCCCCAGTCTAGATTGTCTTCCATGTGTCTTTCCCATGTCATTTATCAAAACGATAATTATATAGATCTTTTTGTGATCGTTCATGTAGGATTTGTCTCATCTATCAGTTCAGAAGCACCAGGAGGGAGGGCAGGGGTCATGCGGCTGTGGTATCGACTGTGCCCCAAGACGGTACCTGGCGTAAAGTAGATAGCATTAAATATTTGAGAATAAATTCAAAAATAGAAAAGTATTACCTCTATTAGTCCTGAACCATGGCAAAGCTGATACTTGACATCAAAACAAAGAAACACACAAAGTGAAAACAGAGCCATACAGAAGAGTATTTAGTCCCCTTACCTTGTCCCACAGACGGAGAACTTGGTCTTGAATGAAGGTAACTTCTTTACCGATGAGAACACTAGGAAAACACAGTAACGGATGCTTGGAAAGATGTTCCATACAGGTGTTTCATGCCTGTCTTGCCCTATATTTTGACTTGTCCATTTTTTTTCCAGCCATTTAGGGATGACAGGGGGGGACCTGGAACTGCAGAGCCCACCCTGTTCCCTCTGTGGCTGAGCCACAGCCCTACAAAGCAAGCCAATGTGGAGAAGCCAGAGCGCGTCTCATCGTGGAGCTGCTCAGAGGGCCGGGAACTCCCAACTGGCTGCTGAATAGCGTCTCCAATATACCAAAGAAGTAAATTAAATGCATTAATCTCAGTGAGAGTCACCATTGAGACATTCAGGGCTCCACAGAAATTTCCAACAATTGGCCTCATTTGCTTCAATAACAAATAAAAAAAAAAAAAAAAAAGAAGAAGGAGGGAGAGTTTGGGTGGATATGAGCGGCTTTTTTTCTGCTCTCCTTCTCCAGACGGGTAATCAAAATGAAGTTCCACATTGAGGATATGCATTTCATTTTATTCTATACTTGAAAGCAAACACATTTGGCCCTTTCTCCTGTAATAAGGCAAATCCTTTATCTGTTATTCATTTAAGAACATAAAGATGATATTGGTGACACCAAGACCCTGCAAGCTTCATTTCAGCCTCCTCGCAGCATAAAAAGGCAAATTTATTCTGGTTAAGATAGGTTTGTGCCGGGTACATGACATTCATTCTCTTAAACCGTGGAGGCTGCAGCTATATGGATCTATTTATGTTTTTATTTCTATTTTTCAATCATTTTCTTTCTATTTGTCTGGGAGAAGCCCGTCCTCCCAAATCGTGCACCGAGGTTGACTACGTATTTTGTAGGATTTGAGAGAAAGTTCAGCACCGTCTAACCCCGAAAGTCCTGATTTGGGCTCATTTTTCAGAACTTAACCAAGAAAACGAATGTTAGAAAAGACACAAGACTGAAAATCAGAAGAGGCGGGCTCAGCCTTGGCTGTGTTGGCCATTTTGACCGAGTCAGTTAATAGAAACGAAAACTCATTGCTTCCATTATCCCATTTAAGCCTCAAGACAATCCAGTGGATTGAAATATCACAAATTTCATGTCATATTTGAGGAAAGAGTCTTGGGGAGGTCGGGAAGTCATCTTTGGGCACCCAGCTGGTGCATAAAGGAGCCAAGATTTGGACCGAGGTCAACTGCTTGAGAAGCCTGAGCTCCTGTTAGCTATTTCACACTGCCTCGGGGCCTGAATTACCCTTTTAAGGATTTGGTTTTCTTCTTGCTAATACCTAATAAGGCCTCTCTCCCAGGAGTTTTGGGTAGAATCAACTAAGAAAATCTAAGTATGTTGGAAATTATTAAAATAATATAAAGGAAAGGTATGATTATGATTATAAGATCATAATGTATTGAACTTACCAACACAAATATTAAATAAATTCCACCATCTAATTACTTTTTAAATATTTTCTCAGGATATACAAACAGAATATGCTCCTATGGGTGTGAGTGTGCTTTTCCCAAAAGGAATTTACGTGACACGCTGAGAATCCCTCTGGGAAGAGACTTACTCTTGAGGCAAGAAATTAGGACTTTGGCAGGTGAGAAAGAATATAAAATAAGAGATGGATGGGGCAATTTCTCTCTCTCTCTCTCTCTCTCTCTCTGCAGATGTCAGTTAGCTCTGGGCAGAAGGATAAAAGCAATTAAACTGGGTTGGTGTGAACTTCTTTAGGCCCTAGAGAGCCAAAAACAAAAAGGGAATTTCACCTAGTAATGACCCTTGCATTACCCTGGGCTGCCAGCACCCTGCTCATCCCCCAAACATTCTCATCTGTGACCATAGGCTCTTGGGCAACCTGCGATCCTCCCCCGAGGGCATCCTCCCCTGAGGGCTTCCTCCCAGGCCCTTTGAGAGTGCTTTACCACCAACGCCCAGGAGTTTGTATTTCTAGGCGAAGCCCTCCAGCAACCATGGACGAGAATAGGGAGATAAATACAAGAGCCTCTTCATTCCTAGGGGGACAACTGAGGATGCGCTCAGGGGTCTCTCAGAGGTGCTCACAAGGATTGAGCCTCGCTGGCCCCAGTGCTGTTCTGCTTGATAACACACTCCTGGTCATATTCCTCCTTGTTCCTTTCTGATTTCCCCACTCTTCAAGCAGGGCTTCCTGAGTTCATGTCTTAAATAAAGTATTTGTACTCAAATTCTTATTTCAGGTCTCCTCCTAAGGAATCCCAGCCTAAACTTGGAGTGGGAGGGCTCTTTCTATATTCGTGGTAAAATGGCAGAAAGAAGTGTGATGACTCACTCCCCCCAGCCAGCAATGGGAAAGACTTTGGGGATGACCAGGTAGTTGCTTGGGGCAAGCTCTTAGGAAGAAGCAGTGCCGAACCTTGGCTTTTTTGCTGCTGGCAGCTGGCCAATGCAACCTCCTTCTGAAGAAACCAGCATCCAAGGCCAAGGTCCTGGGTTCCATGGGTGGTAAAAATGCATCAGCCACAGTGAACAGAAACCTCGTGTAGCCCTGACCATTTGGCTCTGGATAGCCTTTCCAGGAGGAGGTATCTGGGAGGACACAAGAAAAACCTAGGCTTCCTTCTAAACTGGGAATATGATGAACATTAAGGAGGGCACATGATGTAATGAGCACTGGGTGTTATGTAAGACTGATGAATCACTGGCCTCTACCTCTGAAACCAATAATACATTGTATGTTGATTAATTGGATTTAAATAAAAGTATAAACAAATAGGAATATCCATTCTCAAAGCTATACTTTCAGGTGGCACCAACATGATCTGTCAATATTTATATCCTAATACTATGCAACTTGACATAAAGGATGATTAATATTTTTAGTGATGTGGTTATGTTTTTTTGTCTCATATTTACTCATTTCATGAAATAGTCCCTTTCCCATATGAAATGAAAGAGAGAGAGAGAGAGAATATTTTGGGCAGGGAGGGAGCATTGATCTAAAAAGTGAAATTCTTCCAAGGCTTTGCTTCTCACTAACATCGATGCTCTGAAGAGGAGCTGCAGCGCTTGGATTTTAATTTAGTCCATTAATAAATGAATTATGCAATTAGTTGATATACAATTAACTGGATTCACAACGCATGTAGAGCTAACTGGGTCAGCCTGCATCTGTATGACTGTAATGTGCCTAAATGAATATGCCATCAAAGGACATGCAGTGGAATGGTGAATCAGATTTGTCTGAGGCAGGGAATCGTGCCTGCCAGCTGCCGAGAGTGCTGCAGATAAAGCCTTGGTCTGAGTTGGCAGGAGAAACAAAAGCAGCACAATGCAGGACCCCAAGTGGCACTCTCTCTGTTGTAGCAGCATTGTTCTTCCCAGATGAGTTTGGACAGAGATCAATAAATCCCAAATCCTTCTGGGCAGAAAAGATGAGCAATTGGATTTGGATTGAGATCTATCAATCAATCACCAGCCAAAAGTGGTTCTGGCAGTACAAGATGAAAACCTCTTAGCACAACACAGCCATTCCCTCTGCCGTGCAATGTTGACTGATCCCAATGCAAAGTCAATCAAAATACCCAGTCCTATGATATCTAATTCTAGCTGGAAAATGTAAGCCAATAAAGCACTCAGTTGTGGTTTGTGGGTGTGACCAATCAATCTATGTCCAGGAATTTGTCTTACAGTCAAGGCTTTCGCTGATCAAGTTAAGGCTGATATCAGAAACACCCTGATATCTGTGACCAAAGCTGATATGTGTGTATGTGTGCGCGCATGCGTGCGTGTGTGTGTGTGTGCGCGCGCGCGTGTGTGTTTCCTCTCAAGGGAGAGGGGAAAATTAAGGGAATGCCTAAATTAAGTTTACTTAATTTTGTTTTTGAATTCATCAAAAATGTTTTGGGATTCTCGAGTCTTTCTGACTCAGAATCTGTACTTTAGAAGATCCCCACATGATTCACTTGTTCATTCTGGTTCTGTCTGAGAAGCATGACTATAAAGCACTTCACATTCATAGGAATAGTCATGGTAATAAAACAGGACATTAAGAGCTCTTCTTGTGTGCAGAGGTCAGCGATAGAATAACTCATTATCAATATGAAGGTATTGACATCACCACCCTGAGCACCATCACTGGGCTGAGAGCAGACTTCGTGTGGGCTCTGGTCTAGGCTTCACGATGATTTGCGGCATCAATCACCTCACCTCCATGTCTGTTCCCTTATTGAGACAATGAAAAAGGTTGGATCAGATTGTTAGTTCCCAGCCTGCATTACCTCTATCTGTGGACATGGTAAAGAAAGGAGGTAGGATAATATGGCAGTTCAGAGCATAGGATTGAAATCCAACAATCCTTGGATCAAATCTAGGGTCTGCCACTTGAGAAATTTATTTAATCTTTCTAAGCTTCAATTTCTTTAAGTGTAAATTGGACACATTTAAGATGCTCTGTTGCGTGGATTTTGACAAATGTATTCCATAAAACCCAAACCCCAATGAGACATAGAGCACTTTCATCACCCCCCTGCTCACTCTTATCCACTATGCTTCAGTGGCATGCCCCCAGGATGGCGTAGTGGCAGACGGTGGGTGGCGGAAAGGCTCTGTATCTTGATTGGGGTGGTATTCATATGGGGATACATTTCTTGAAACTATGCACTTAAGGAGCATCTATTTTATTGTATGTCAATTATACCTCAATAAAGTTGATTTTTTTTTTAAATCACCTTGGGGAGTAAAGCAGTTCTTTAGTTCCCTCTTCAAGAGCAGGTTTCCTGGTGTGATTCCTAGAGCATCAATCCAAATTGCTGAGTAACGATAGAAGTGAAGAGAGTATTTCGAGCATAGGATGGGTATTCATGGCAAAGCCACCGAATTTCCCCTTGTGGTTGACCTTCTGGGGTTAGTAGATGCTTCATGAGTCATTATATTTGGCTAAGGGTACTAAGGTACGACTTCTCCCGTGACCCGTGAGTGAAAGCCAGCCTGACTCCCTGCGGGGCAATCCTCCCTGGGACAGAGGTATCTGGCGTTTCCAGAAAAGATGGGCAAAGGCAAAACCTTGGACTTCCCCACAGACCTGACCACCATCCTATAGCAACCTCAACGGGGAAATGAGACAAGAGACAGACTCCTCAGCTGCAGTCTCCGAGAGCTCACAGAATTCGCTTAAAAACAGAAATGCTCATACACAAACAACAGCTACAGATTTAACCCCAAGTGTCAAATGTAAAGAAGTGAGCAAATTGCTAAAATGAGTTGAAACACAGCCTCAGGACTTCTTACCACAAGCTGTTAGTCTCTGACCCGGGTTTATGATCCGATCCAATTAGCAGGTGCTACCTTAAAATTATAGAGCTAAGAGGGCACCTTAGAGATCATCTAGTCAAAGGATTTCAAATTATTTTTAGCCACCAAATATTTTCCTCAAACTGAATCTTATGCAAAGATGTAAACTGATAAAAGCGATAAAAGCATAGGAAATGCAGCAGAAGCAGAGATGGGGATTCCAGCGTCCCACCCACCACCGTCCCTATGACGGCCTCTGAGGAACGTCGTAGTTTGACAAGCACAGGATCTGGTCCAATGTCCTGATTCTCAGCGAGGAAACTGAGGCCCTGAAAGGCTTCTATAGTTTGGCAGGGGCAGAGGTAGGTCTGGAAAGCTCCTGACAATAGTAAAAAAAAGAAAAAAACCCAGAAAACACCTTTTTTTGTTATTCAAACATGCCTCGACTAACAGCACAGAGACCCATTACTCTCCAAATGATTTATTCCATTCCGAGCCACTCCGCAGAGAATCCTGAGAACTTCCTGCAGACGTCAGCCAAGTCAGATTTGCTCAGCACCCATGGGTCATCATCCCTTAACTGTCCAGAGGCAGCACCCTGATTTCGAGAATCTGCTTCTACCCAGACTGAAAGGAAAAAGAGGCTCCACAGCTCAGGAGTAAACAAAGCCTGGAATGGAAAAAAGGAGAACAAAGATCTCTCTCTCCGTGGTGAACCACGGTGAACCACGTAAGGGGCCCAAGGTAGGGGGTGGGGGGAGCGTGGCCGGAGACATGGGGGGAAGCTACCCAGCTGGCCCAGTGTCCCAGAACCACCAAACGGACAGCCTTGCCCAGCCCCTCCCCTGTGTTTAGTATTCGAGTAAGTCACTGACACTTAGAATCCAGGGACCCACAAAGTTTGGTGACACCCACAGCTATACCTTCTTCGTGTCCCAAAGAGCTTCTTGGAAGGGCTGCTCCACGAGTGGGCTCTCAGGCCAGAGTGGGAACTGAGCCAGGAGGTGCCTCAAGCTGGTGCATCCCGGGGCAGCTCAGCCTCACAGGGAAATGCAGTGATGCCGCCGCCGTGGACCAGGAACCTCACCTCACCCAGGGGCCACCAGGCTTCCTCCCTGCAGCTTGCTGGAGAGCAGGAGGCCAGGAACAGCCCTTCAGAGGGGTCTAATGGCTCCGTCTATACCGTCTATAGAGGGCCGAAGCTCCAGCCACCTGCCCACCCCCCACCATCCCTGGATCCTTGTTCAACTTTGGGGTAGCTCTCAGGTGCTCTGGAAGGAGGAATGAACCCTTCTAACTGAGCATCGCTGTGTTCTGACCCGCCGGTTCCTGAAATAGCTATTGATGTGCCCTGGTGTTTGAACCCTGGATGACGCTGAAGTGCTCCCAAGGGGTGCCGTCGGCCTGGGGGCTGCACAATGCATGCCAGTCTCTACCCCACATCCACCCCCCAGCCTGCTAATGCCCAAACATTGAGTTGTCGATGGTCAGCACAGCTGAGAAGCAAAGCGGACCCCAAATGGTCCTCCTGCACCGCTAGAGAGGGGAAGGTGAGAACCAAATCCTCACACCTTAAAAAAAAAAAAAAAAAAATTTGCTATCCGGGTCCAATAGCTAATGAAAGCAGAGAAAGTTCCCAAAGGATACATCGAGACGAGCTGGTCATGTTTCGGGGAGCACGGCTGCATTCCCCCTGTGTACAACCAGCTGGGTCTCTTTGCCCTTCAAGACCCTCAGGGTCGGTGAGTTTGCTGCTGGCGGCCAGGTGCGCTGCAGAAACCCAAGTCTCCTCCGACGTGTGCCCCCGGCCCCGCAGCCACGGTCCCTGCAGGCTGGTGGCTCCGGGTCCCGTGCTGCCCAGGAGCACATCTCTGTCCCGGCCCAGGGTTCCAGCGGCCGCTGCTTCTCTGGGCCCGTGGTGGGCCCCTCATCTGTCAGCCGTCACCGGTGGAGTCCGACTAGCTGGCATGGGTAGCGGCGTGCTGGGGTCGTGCCAGGTGGGCTTCGGGGCAGCAGGGCCTTGCCTGGCTCCCGGAGGCTGGGCGGGAGCGCTGTGCGGAATGGGGTCGGGACCCCTTAGGGGGCGAAGGGCGGAGATGGGATGGGACGGTTATTTTAAGAGGCGGGGGACGCAGCACAGGGTGTGCCACACATTAGAAGTTCAGCCAATGTCACCTCATTTTTTCAACTTGATCACAGAGGTGCTGGGGAACCACAGTCCCCCGTGTTTGTCTTCCCAGGTCCCGGCCGCCCGACGCCCCGCGGGCTCTGCCGATGGGTTTGGCCAAACTGCGACTGTTAACTGCAACTATTTGCAGCCCACACTGGAGCCTTTCCTCTCTCCCTCCGCTTTGTTAGGCAGCAGGTGGTTCTCATTGTCACCCAGGGAGGCGGCGGCCATGCGATTCTTAAGCCACGTGGCTTGTGCCCAGGGACCGTGGGCGAAGTCTACCCGTGGTGCAGTGTAGAATCTCCTCTGGTTAACATTTAGTCTCATGGGGTGTGGCCCAGGGACGGGGAAAGGTCCTGAGTTGTGCAGTCAGGGCCAGGATTCTTGGTGTCCCGACTCCGGGGCTTATTGCAACATTGGGTGAGTCGCTTATTCTCTCGTAGGGCATTTTGTAGTCCGGGTCTCTCTCGTTCCTCCTGGTGCTAAGATTCAGCAATTCCAGGGTAGAGACGCAGCTCTCAAGAGATCATCTCGCTGGGGATGGTTGGGTTTCTCCGCAGAGGCATTTTGTGCGCCCCGTGCTCAACGTCACAAGGAAGCAATCACGTGTGCACCCCACACCCAACATCACAGGGGAGGAAGGGGAGCTAGGGACTCAGAGAGAGACACTAAGGGAAAGATGCCGGGGCAGGGCCACTAGGAACCCCTCAGCCAGGCGCTCTGGAGCGAGCTGTTTGCCAGAAAGGCCCAGCACTGGGTAACTGGAGTTGGACACATTGACTTCATACAAATAAAATGACCCCGTGGGAACAGCAATCGGAGGTAGAGCCCCACGTCCTCCCTGCTAGCTCTTGGGCGCTCTCGTCTGCCCTACTTAGATGCCCACTGGTTTCCCTTGGTCCCGGCCCCACTTGGTCACCCGGAGCAAACTGTGATGAGCAAAACCTGCAGTTCCTCCTGCTGATTCACCTGTGTCTCCTGAATCAGCAGGACTGGAGGGTTCGCGCTCCCCGGAGACTCGTGCCTCGGGCTCTGCTCCCGGACGGCCAGCCGTGACATCCTAGCCTCTGCTTCAAGCGCCCGTCCCCAGAGCTCTGCTCTCGGCTTCGATGCATCGCACCTCTTGTCCGGCCTCCGCGTGCTGAGCGCACATCTTCCACGACACAGCCTGCAGACACAGTGCAACGCTCTGGGCTCATTTTGGAGGGTGCTGGGCACCCCCAAATCACTTCCTTTGGATACAGATGGAGGGACGATCTTCACAAACCAGGAGTTTCCAGCAGGTCAGCAGTGGGCTGGGGAACAGGCTCGGGCCGCTGCGGGCTCTCATGGTGTTGATGACGGTGGGCGGCCCACGCCACGTCACTAGTAGGGACCTGCTTTATTTAGAGAGCGGTTCAGGTTTTCCAAATATTTCCCACAGAGGGGATCGATTTATCCCCATTTTCCAAAGATTGGGAGGCAAGGTGGTGGCTCCACGGCTAGTTCACTGCGAGGCCGGGACTCGACCCAGTGACCCGTCCTCATTCATTTCTTCATTGATTCCCAGTGCTGGGGATGCAACCGTGAGCAAAACACACACACAAGCTTCCTTCTCTACAGCAAAGATGAGCAAGACGGTCACTGGACAGAAATTAAGAAGTAAAGGGCATGTTGTGTGAGGCGAGGGGGGCCAGCGGGGCGCCGGGGGGACGGTTGCCACTAGAACCCCGGGGGCTTTAGCCACAGCCGGGACTTGGAGGAGGCGAGGGACACCCTGCTACCGCTCTGGATTTTTCCAGCTTCCTCCCACCCGGAGCCACACGAGGAGCACAAGAGCCCCGTGTGCGAAGATGAATGGGTGATCCTCAGGAGCTGAGACTCTCTTGGCTTGCCCCGTCAGCAGTCGGTGTCACCTTGCCCGAGGGGGGCTTCGCGACGGCAGCAGAACAGAGGCCACAGAGGTCCCGCCAAGCCCAGGCGCTGTCCTTCCTTGTCGGGGACGCGGTCCGAGGACCCAGCAAAGCAAAGGACGGTGCGTCACCACGAGAAAATCTTAATGAGAGCAGGGAATGGAAACAGTGGGGGTGAGCTTTTATGGGGCCGGAGGGGAGTGAGGCTGCGCGGCGGCCTGGGTGCCAAGGAGCCCGGGTCGGCTGCACGCTCCCCCTCGCGCCCTCTCTCCTCCTGGGCGGCGGGGTCCTTGCCTCCTCTGGACACCCCACATGCTCAGATTTCACAAGCCCCTCCAGGCACCCTCGGGTCCGTCAGCCCAAACGGGGTTTGGTCCCTCTTTGTCTGCTCCCGTCTCCACGGCCCCCCGCACCGCGCCATCTCTGTCTCCCGCTCGCCTTTCCTGGGCTGGGCCAGGCCCGCAGCCTGTCACCCATTTATCAATGCATTCCAACTGTAACTCAGGTATTGATCTGTGTTTGTTGTTTTTTTTTCCCCGTAAACTCGGGCTGTAAAGGTTTCATTAGCCTGCCTCACAGTCATTACATCAAGTAATAGGAAACATCCATCTTCCTTGAGCTTCACTTCTGTACCCAATGGAGATCGGTTTGAAGAGCGTTAATCAAGCTATGAAAATCATTGGCAGCTCATTCCTTTATGATGAAAAAGCTGGTTTGCAGCCTCACTGGGTAGCAGAAGCCTGACACCTTTAGATACCTACAGCAATTATGGGCTGTGCGGTTTCCCTCTTAGGGACACTGTTCTCTGCCTAAATGCCTGCATGCAAACCCCAGTCCTTGTGACTCCCCGAGAGTCTCGGGCCGTAAGAACCAGGCATGGGCAAGACCCCTGAGCAGAAGGGAGGGTGGTGGGTCACGGCTGTGGATCCCTGCCACGGCCAGACCCGTACGGAGGTGGGAAAGGAGCCCACGGAAATGGTGTCTTGTCTTGTAAACAGTTGGAGCTCAGATAGCACTGACTTGCCCACTTACTTGACTTTTCCACCCGGCCTTCAAGATAGAGCTCAGTTCTTCAAAGATCATCCTGGCTTCTCTGTGGTCAGCACAGGCAGGGCTGGGGACACAGAGGGAACAGAGACAGGGACACCAGCGAGGAGGAAATCTCAGTATCCCAGGTCAGTGGGGGAGGGCAGTGAGAGCCGGGACGCTGCAAGGGCCAGGGAATGTGCTAGAAAGCTTGGAGACATATGTCCAATCCTGCTATAAGTCTGTGAGGCAAGGATTATAAACCCATTTTCCAGATGCAGAGACTGAGGTGCAAAGAGTTTGAGACTCCTCCCTGCTCACAGCTTCCTACGTCGTCCCCGCAGCTTAACACGCGAGCCATCCTTTCTCCAAGGCCACGACAAGGAGCACTTGTTTGACAAGAGGCATTGGGTGGAGCTGATGAAGGAAATAGGAGTAAACGCCTGTTATGAAAAGAGCCCCAAATCTGAATCTTCTATTAACTATCTGCCGCCAACACACTGATCTGCTCTTTGCACACATATTTCCCGTGTTCTTCCCTGCCTGGCTTAAGCTTTATTGTTTATTTCTTAAGTCTTTGAAAAACCTCAAACAGCAAAGAAAAGAGCCTCTATCCCCAGGGTATCAGAGGGGGAGCCTGCAAGCACAGCAAGCATGAAAGTTTCTGGAACTCACCTGTTTTATCTTAAAAATTTATGTGAATGTCGGATTCTGCTCCACAATGCATCCAATGTTTATGTTAATGTTTAAAACTGTGTTGTAAATTACAGTCAAATGTAACTACTTAAAGGCAAAGGATTAAAAAAAAATTACCTTCTTGAATTGTCTCTCCTAATATAATGGGCACTTCGTACCGTTACTACGTGCCAGGCGTGCTTCCGAATGTGTTATTTCAACGACCTCATGGTGAGGTTTCAGTGTCTCCATCTGCAGCTGAGGAACCGGGGGCTCAGAGAACAAGACAGTTTGCCCAAGGACACGCAGTTCGTAGGCGGCGGAGTCAGGTTTGGGGTCTGGGTATGTCTGTCCCCACTCCCATGGGCCAGGCCACCTGCCGCATACCCGCAGGGACTGGTAACCCGGCTCGGAAGGCAGGTCTTGGTGGCATCTGAAAGGTTATGCAGAAAAAGAGCATCGCTCACGGTTCAGGTGGTCTGGGCGAAAAGCACACTCCACTCCGTCTTCAGTTTCCAGGTTTGGGGAGAGCGGGGAGGAAGGCCGTGAGGAAGAAGCTACTGTGACTCTGGGAGTGGCCTCCGGAGGGCAGGAGCTGGTGGGTCCGCAGCCCTGTCCAAGGCTGTCCTGAAGGTTGAGATCCCAGGAAGGGCAGGAGATGACCACGGGCCATCCCACGGGCCTGGGATTTCTGCGCGGAGCTCTGACCGTCCTCTCGTCGTGGGGTCCAGCTCGGGGCTGAGGCACTGAGGTCCGTTTTCAGCCCTTGCTAGAGAGGTGGATGCAGAAAAGCAGTTGCGAAGCCCAGTTAAACAGATCGTGTCTTCCAAAAGAACAGGAGCTGCAAGAGGGAAGCCAGTGAACACGGGCTCCAAGCTGACCCATGTGCACGGCTTGGTGGGACAAGGGACACAGGCTTGGTGGGACAAGGGACACAGGCTGCAGCTTAGCTGGGTCTGCCGGCTACCAGCCCCCTCCCTTCCCCTCACGGCCAGGTTTTTGCAGACCCCAGCAGCCTGCAGGTCTGAGCCTCTTCTCTACTTCCTCTTCTGGCCCAGTTTGGCTCAAGAAGTGGGGAGGGATGGCACTAAGGTTAAAAACCGTGCAGGCTCCAAGTGCAAGACACTGAAAAAGACAGCAGAGAAGAGGTCTACACAGCATTTCCTTTAATGGGCCAGGTGCTCAAATCCCCTTCCCTGTGGCCCAGCACCCCTGCAATTCTAATTTAAATCACAGTATTCTTTGTGGCAGTCTTGTTTATGTTTCTGACAAACGGAAACAACCTTAGACTAGTCTCCAAATAACAGCCTTCAGAAGTTAAAGACTTTTATTTTTCTTTTAAATGTAGACAATAATGCCCAAAACTTCCAAGGCGGTTCAGCTACCTTATTTTTCTACAAAAGTTCTTTTTTTTTTTTTTTTTAGATTTTATTTATTTATTCATGAGAGACACACACAGAGAGAGGCAGAGACACAGGCAAAGGATGAAGCAGGCTCCATGCAGGGAGCCCAATGCAGGACTCGATCCCGGGTCTCCAGGATCAGGCCTTGGGTGGAAGGCGGTGCTAAAGCACTGAGCCATCCAGGCTGCTCTCTCCAAAAGTTCTGCACCCTACTTATGGGGTGGAACAGAATCTGGACACTAGACGGAGGGGACCGTGTTAGGGGTTTCCTTTTGCTGATAGGTCTCTTGGCATTTTGTCATTCCTTATGCCCCCCCTTACTCCGGCCAAGGGAAAAATCCAGCTGGGGTCATTTTCGAGAAAGGTAACAAGAGGTCAAGGTTCAGACAAAATGAGAGGAATGAGTTCATTTGCCACCTCAGGGCTATAGGCATAGTCGCAGATTGGAAACCCCAAACCGGTTAAAAGACCCGAAGGAAAAAAAAAAAAAAAAAAGACAGGAAGCAAAGACTAAGGATAAATTGTCAATAACCATCTTTGGGAAGGAAGAAAGGTTAATCTGGAGCTTCAGGGAACTTGGGTGAGGGCTGAGACCACCCGGGACCTGTTCAGTATGTTAAAAGGCCGTCATTTCCCAGGGACACGGGCACCTAGTTCCAGAAGGGACAGAGGAAGAGTTAGAAGAGGAATCTCTGTCACATCACACGCCAACTATTCGCTCATTAACATGATTGAGTTCAGCTCTATGCCGCACACAGTGCCACGGGTTTTGTACGCGTTTCATGTGATTTAACCTCTCAAAAGCGTTGTGAGGAAGGAACTGGGTTTTTTTCTCTGTTTTACAGATGAGGAAAGTATGACTCAGAAGTGAATTACCCAAAATCAGCTGGCTGAGAGGCACTAGAATTGGGACTTCAACTCAGGTGCGCATAACTACGAATCCTTACGTCTTACCCGTTACATTTTATTGTCTCTTTCTACCGCTTGGAATAACTTTGCTGTTGTTGTCTTGAGTTGACTTAAACCTTAAATAATTTCAAATTTCCTATATGAACCATCTGGGTTTCCTACCTGATTACGAGTTCCATTAGGAAGAGACAGTTTTAGGCCTCTCTAATATCAGCCCAAATGAAAAAAAATACCCTCAATATCATAATTTTGCCTTTTTACAGCATTGTATAACTCTTCAAAAACATTTCTGCATATGTATATTTCCTTACCACGCTCCTATGAGAAAAATAGGCCATTATTATCTCTAATTCACAGGTAAGAAAGCAGAGGCATAAGGATTTTTGGCAACGTGTCTCAGTGAGCAAATGGAAGAAAATGATCTGACTTCCTTGCTCACTTTACTTCTAGTACAATGCCCTTTTGTGTCAGGCACTGTGAGCGGCCTTCCTAAAAGCCAGTTCTCCTTGCTAAAAGGCAAAACTTCGCCTCACATTTGGCTAGGAATCAGAAGGGATCCTTCGATTGTAGGGAACCTGAGCTCATCAGCCCCTAATCCAAGAGCGGGCATTAATCCCATTTTAGTTAATGAGATGTAAACAAGGAGAGTTTTCCTCCCTGATACGAGAAATACGCTGCGTTGCCGGATGTTTCCCAACTGGAAGGTCGGACCCGATTCTTGGCACTGCTGCAGCCATCGTGTGACCATGAGGAGATAAAGAGAATTGCAGACATGCTGACTTGAGCCCTAACATCTTTGAGCTGCTGAACCAACATGAGCCACTGCCTACAGCCGCCCCTTTGTTACAATAAAGCGTAAAATAAACTTCTGTTATTTGTAAGGGAAAGAGTTTCTACTGATTACATTTTCTACTGCACCAACGAAATGACTCTTAGCTGACGTGTGTTTGGAAGAAGATAACCTATAAACACACTTTGTACAGCACGGCCAGCAAACAACTTCACTATGTGAATGCAAGTATCACTGTTATTCTTATGTTTTATTCTAAACACTTCCAGATATGACTATGTGTTTCCATTTGAATTCCTAGAACCCAACTCCCCACAATGGAGAGTGAACATATCTACCGAGGGTAGAGGCTGCTCTGATCAATTGTCACCGAGCCTGATGTGGGGGCCTGTGATTTGAACTGTTCTTATAGGCAAGTCTTCTCTGCTTGCCTCAGTTTCGCTTTCTGTTCACTAGCATTACAACATCTACTCTCTTGGCTCAGAGTTTAGAGTGAAGATAAAAATGGAGATAGGAAAGGAAGTTAAAAGAGCAGGAGGGGGGGATCCCTGGGTGGCACAGCGGTTTAGCGCCTGCCTTTGGCCCAGGGCGCGATCCTGGAGACCCGGGATCGAATCCCACGTCGGGCTCCCGGTGCATGGAGCCTGCTTCTCCCTCTGCCTGTGTCTCTGCCTCTCTCTCTCTCTCTGTGACTATCATAAATAAATAAAAATTAAAAAAAAAATAAAAAAAAGGAGCAGGAGGGGGGCACTCGGCACTTATTAAGATGATTATTATGTTCTCGCGTTGTGTTTGGCATTTTACCTGTGAAATCTCATTAACTGGTGATCTTACAAGGTAAACATCCTCTCTGAACCTGAGGGACATGTTTAGGGGGATGGCGGGGTAAACTGAGATGTGTTGATTCATCTCACACCCACTAGGAATCTAAGTGGGTAATCTGGGGCTGGAACCCTTCTTTGTTACTTTGAAGAGCTTCAGACTATAAAGCAGTCTGGAAGGGCCTCTCTTAGGCCAGGGTACTGGGTCACAAGGAACAAAGTCAATAGAATTGATTTCTTGGATAGACTAAGTAGGAGTCTTTTCATCCTTAGGGTGACGGGTGTGTTGAATTATCGGCTAAAAGGAATTCTGAAAGAAAGTGAGCTCTGTCCCCCAGCTCCGCATAGTCAACAGGCAGAGAGAGAGCAGAGTTTGGCTCTCTTCCCTCTAAGGACAATGATAGTTGGCCAGGGGAAGCTGCAGAATTTTCCAGGCATATGCAGGGAAAGGACTGCTCAGAGCTTAGGGAGAAGAGAAAGACGTCAGAGAAAACAGTACCAATGGAGGACAGTCTTCCAGAAATCTGAGAGTAAGGGAAGGATTCCCACACCCACCCCACCCCCCCACTCACCCACCTCCCTGAATCTATGTGGCTTCGAATCAATTTCTGAACCCCTGAGAGATAGGTGTTTGAGGCTTTCTCAGGGACTCCTACAGATTTGATTCATAAGTGGATAAAACTCAGCCTCTGCCCTCAAGGTGCTCAGTGTCTATATGGAAGCTGAAAGATGTAAAACCATAAATAGCAAATGTGGCAAGCATGGCATTGACCTTATGATTTGCAGCTGGAATCTCTGAGCTCTGCTTACTTCTTTATTTTAGTCAGTAAGGTCTTCCTGAAATACTGAGATATAGTTTGCGTTGAATGGGTTTTGGGAATCTGGGGCTCTCCAAAGAGGATACTACACTGAAATTTAGCTAATGTATGTAAAGTGATCGATGCATTGACTGTTACACACTAAGGAGGAAATGGGTATTAAAAAGCTCAGGGTCCAGATCCAGGATGCCTGAGTTTAATCCTGCCTTCTCCATGTACTAGCGGTATGACCCTGGTCAAGTTAGAGGGCCTCTCTGCGCCTTGATCGCCTCATCTGGAAAATGCAACGATAATGGAACCTACCTCCTGAGTGGTAGAGAGACCAAATGAGTTAACACATGTGATGTTCTTCATTGTGCCTGGCACATTATAAGCGCTCAGTAAATTTCAGACACTCACAGGAATTGGTCCTTACAGGGCAAGTAGCCACAGTCGTAGTAGTAAGAGTACGTTGGGGTTGGAAAGGCGAAGACACACGCAATTGATTATCCATTGGGAAGACCCAGAAAGTGAGAACACAGGATGTGGGAACATACATCATTTATGGGAATGGCTATGAGTTGATGAAGGCTTGAAAAACTCTCAAAATCTCAGTTCTTCTCAGATGTACTTCCGGCCAGGGTAGACCACTGCTCCCCCAAGAAACTCCGGGAAAAAGAAAACAACAACAAAGAAAGAAAACCATTGTGGAGAATATAATTTACTGAATCTCTCCAACCTCAGCATTAAGTTAAGGTGAATTTGGGATAGGGGCAACTACTCTGATGTAATCTGAAGTGACTTTTCTGTTTGATATAAAGCCATAGAAAATGCACAGGGACAGTTTAAAGAACAAGCAAGGTGAGTGAGCTGCATTAAAATGGGAATGAAAAATAACCCAGAAAATGCTATTTATTGTAAAAATTGCTGGCATGCTTAGAGCTGCTTTGATCATCTTTGCCTCAAAGAAAGCAGAGCCAACAAAGTGAAGTTTCAGAAAAGGGCAGCAAAATGATCAGAGGCATAATGGGTGAAAGGAGGTCTTTATCCCTAGAAGGAAAGAAACAATTGGAGAAAAAAAAATTCTTTGGCTTAATAGAGATCTATTGGATAATGAATGGTGAGTAGCGGCCATTCAGGTGGTGCCCTCTCCCCTGTCCCAAATCGCAAAAAACGAGAAGGAATTTGAAAGGCCTGAAAATAGATAAATGGCCATCATATGTTTAAAGCCTCAACTGGGGGAACTGGCAGCCTCGGGGCATTTTTGAAGCAAACAATAGAGTGACTTTCTACGAAGATCAAAAGTTCTGCTCTTGCCCAATAGCAGCTCATCATCCAGGGGTGTTTGCTGAAAAACAGAGGGGCAATGCCCTGCACTAGACCCTCTGCAATAGAGAGAGCCCTTCCCTGTGGCTGTTCACAGGGACCGTAGGTTGAAATGGAGGCCGCGGGGGGAAGAAAAAGACTGAATTTATTTCCTCTTTGGGATTCAGAAAGTGCAAGGGGATAAAGTTGAGAAGACACTTTCAGGTTTGGGATAATGTGAAGCAACCCATCCTCCAGGTCCCCCCACACCCCCTCCTCAAGAAAGAAAGAATTGCATCTTGGCCCTGGCCACTCAAAGTTGATGCAGGACAAACCCTAGCAGGTCCCCAGGGTGCTCATTAGAAATGTAGAAGGCTAACCCCATTCTAGACTCCAGAATCAGAATCTGCATTGTGACAAAATGCACTGGTGATTTGCAGGCACATCAAAGTTTGCAGTTTACTATAGTTTCAGGACCTTCAAAGAAAAGATTAGGTGTGCCTCAACCCAGCTGTGCCATTCACTCACCACGGGAACAGCCAACTGTTCTCTTATCTCTTAAGCTGCAGTATCTTCATCCCAAAACTGGGAACTACGTTCCTAGGAGTATTAAATTAGATAATGCATTTTTAGAATTAGGAAATGGATCTGACACATAATAAGAAGAATTCAGAAAGCATTAGTGATCACGTAGGTTACTCTTGATGTTTATCGTCATCCAACACCCAGAAATGGGAAGACAGCTGCAAGAATGAGCCTGTTATAAGAATGGAAAAACTGGGGGCGCCTGGGTGACTCGGTCCATTAAGCATCTGACTCTTGGTTTCAGCTCAGGCCATGATCTCAGGGTCCTGGGATAGAGCCCTGAGTTAGTCTCTACTCTCAGCGGGGAGTCTGCTTGTCCCTCTCTTTCCCTCTCCCCTCTGCTCCTCCCCCTGCTCACACATGCATGTGCTCTTCTCTCCCTCTCTCTTTCCAATAAATAAAATCATTTAAAAAAATGAAAAAAAAAAAAACTCTCCACGCAGTAAGAACAGGGGACAATAGAAACCTGACTGTCAGGTTGAAACCATACTCTGGAGTATGTAAATGGCTTTATAATAATAAAGCCCAGCTGTGAACAGACTCCAGAGACAGGTACCTGGGTTACAAGTTCATCAAGAAAGACCATACGTGGCTTTCATGCGTCTATTGTGTGTGTTTTCTTCTGGGTCATTTATCAAATATTTTGTTATTATTTGATTTTTTCCTGAAGTTCTTAATTAAGATAAATTGTTTCACATTATCTTAAATAATTAGTATCTTATTTCCTGACAACAATAAAAACAAAATACTGCAGGGTAATCACCTAGAATTTCTTACTAACTTTAGCAAAGCAAGATTCGATCTGAGACTAGAGTTATTCTTGTAACAGTTAAACAATCCCAATATTATCAGAAGAAATAACTCAGGGATGATAGTAAAATGATAGTAAAATAATAGGTTTTCATCAGCTTCAAATGCCCCAAATAGTGGTAAGGCTGCATCACAGTAGTAGAACTGACACAGGCTGCACCTAGACTTCATGTTAAGTGGAATTCTGGGAGAAGGTGAAGCTTGAATTTGGAGGTAGAGTCATCCAGTGACCTGAGCCCAGTCTCTTGAACCTGTGCCCACAGCCTGAACTGGGTAACCAAGTATCCCCTCTATGATGCAGTCACTGTAATCACTTAGTTCATGCTCTCTCACCATTTAGATACCCTTGGGAGCAGACTCTCTGCCATCCTTATCCTTCATCTAATTAATAGCATGAGTAATAAACAGCCACCTGTTATTCACGGACAGGTGTATACCCTTGTCAAAGGTCTTGCCTAAATCATCTGGATTGTCTCTAATAACAATGTTAACGACCCTCTGCATTAGCTTCAGGTTGTAAAATATCTTCCCTTGATGTTTGTTCAATATTTCCATGAGAATTAGAAATATCTATTATAGACTCTAAGATACAAAAGGGCTCTTGGAACACAGTGCTATAATTCACACTGGGGACTCAGCTGAAACCACACTACTTGGAACCCTGCTCCATCATCAGAAAAAAAGAAACGTGGTTCTGACACTATCTACATTTTTTTCTCCCAATGAATGTATACACACCCACAACTGGAAATCATGAATTTCTAAGTATATTTGTGTGGTTTAGTAACTTCCTAAACATAATGGTCACTATGTGTAGGTGAGTTTTGCAGCCAAACTCCCTACTCTGATACTGAATTGTACATTTTACCAATATGCACATATGCAGGAGGATGAATACAAGAACAATTTATCTGATCAGAAATGTGGATTAACCAATGACAGACATTAAAAATAGCCAGGAGCCTATCCAGGGAGTACTAAAGAACCAAAAAAGGTTATTTCTTTTATAAAGGAATGTGTTCCCTATTAACAAGCTTAGCGGTCCCGAGATTATGATGGATCCAGGAAAATGAGCAGAAAAGATATCTTCCTGAGAGCTTCCTTCCAGGAAAAAGAAAAAAAGTGTCTTATGCTTGTTCATTTGAAATCTCTTTGAAATTAGGAGAGAACTTTAGTTATATCTGGACTATTTGGAAGGTAGAAATTTTGAGTTCTAGTTCTTGTTTTCATTTGGTCCAAATTTCTCATTAGATCCATAAATGCCACTCTAAGTAGCTGTCAAGTCTATGTAAACATATGAAATGTGCACATTCTGTAGCCTGTGGGCTGGAAGGTAGGCTTGATGTCTTTCCCCTCCTCCAGCCCAGACCTCTCAACCCATATTCCATATTTTTTTAACTGTCGATCCTAAGTCTGCACTGGGATTGTCTTATATCACCTGAAGTTATATAACATAAAATAGAACTCATAATCTACCCTGCCTCCTCCCTCTATGTGTCTACATTCCAAATATCTCAAACCTGTTCCCAATGATTGACTCTGTTATCAGCAGTACCCACTATATAAAGTCTAGAAACCTTTTTGCCATTTATGAACCATCCTTCTCCTTTTTTTCTTGAATCTGACTTATTACTTGGAAATATTTCCTTTTCTTAAATTGTGTATCACAATTACTCTCCACTCTCTCAATTCTCCAATGAACTCCCAACATTCATTCACTTCATCCCTCATTTAACAAATATTTTCTGGGCATCTCTGATGTTCTAGGTCTCAGTCAGCACCTTTGAAGAGCTGGACCCTATGAATGGAGTCAGAAAGTAGTTTTGCAGTTTGAAATTCTGTTTTTTAGTTTTAGCTTATTCTCTGAGTGAACTGATGTGACTTGTTTCTATTCTAGTTGGCTGCCAGGGAGCAAAGTGAACTACTCTGCAGAAAGATAACATCACCCAGAGTCTCTCCAATTCTTTATACTCAATGTCTAGAATTAAAAAAAAAAAAAAATTACTAGGCATGTTGAAAGACAAAAGCAAAAGGAAAAGAGATAGTAGAAAACAATCTCAAGTGACACAGACTTGGGTTTTCAGAGATGGACTTTAAATAGCTACAGTTAATATGTTCAAGAAAATAGATGACAGAAAAAAAAATGGATGACAGGATGGAGAATTTCACCAGAGAATGTAACATGCATAAACATATCAAACAAATTCTTGAACTGGAATTAAAAAAAAGCCCTGATATTATAAATCCCACAGATGGACTTCACAGCAGATTGGGTCTAACTAGCTTTATGAGGCCAACATAACTTTTTATGGAATGTGACAAAAACTTGCACAAAAAATGAAAAGTGCAAAGCATTTTTCTCAAAATCACAGTTTTGAAATTTCAAAACAAAATAATATAATTCAGTACATATGTATACTAAATAAAAATATTTCATTAGATGCAGAACATTTGATGACATTCAGTAACCATTCATTATATAAAATTTTTAAATACTCTCATCAAAATAAAAATAAGATATCTCTTAATTTTATAACAATTATCAACAAAAACAAAACTACAGCAATAACATTTAATGGAATTTTGAAGACTTTCCTTTGAGAGTAAGAACGATAACCACTATTACTACCTTTATTCTGCATTATAGTGGACATAATGGCCTATGCAATAAAGAAAAAAAAAAAAGAGGGTTGCCAAGATTAGAAAGAAAGAAAGAAAACCATCACTATTCACATTATTCAACTGTTGATGGCATGGTGATGAGCCTAGAAAATTTTATTGTTTTTCAGCTCCCATACTTTATGAGCCTAGAAATTTTTAAATAATTTATGGAAAATAACTATTAAAATTAATAAGTAGATTAAGCAAGGTCATTGAATATAATTACAACTCTTATAATTATATAAAAATAAATTATACTTCTATCCAATATCAACAATGAGATTATAAAAATTACAAGACCAGTTTTGTTTACAACTTTAAATAACATCAAACATGAAGGAATAAACTTAACAAAATGGATAGAACATGCATACACAGAAAATTACAAATTTCTACTAAGAAAAATTAAAGAAATCCTAAGTAAGTGAAGAAATATATTTATAGATCAGTAATTCAATAATTAAAAATTGTGAAAATACTAATTCTCTTCTCTTATACATACATAGATTCCAGGCAATCTAAATCAATATCCCAACTATCTTTTGGTGGAAAATGACCAATGAATACTAAAATGACCAAAATACAAAGGACTAAAAATAACTGAGGCTATCTGGAAGAAGTAAGAAAAAAGTTGGAAGACTTGAATTGCTAGATATCACGACTCATTATAAAGTTATAAAACTACACTAATTGAGAAAGTGAAGTATTGTGCAGGAACAGGATAAAGAACCCAGAGAGAAATCCACTATAGTCATTTGGTTTATGACAAAGGTATTACTCTGGTGGTATGAAGAAAAGATAATTTTTTCAATTAATGGTATTGAATACTTAAATCAATGTTGAAAAAATAAAGCTTTGCCATCTTTCTCACACTACATACAAAAGCAAATTTCAAGTTGATTTTAGTTCCTAACGTAAAAGAAAAATAAAACTGCCAGAAGTTGGAAAGAACACTATTTACATTACCTTGATTTAGGGAGATTTTTGACAAAGACATAAACAATACCAAACAAGAGAAAATGATTGATAAAACAGACTTTGTTAAAACTAAAAATTCGTTTTCACAATTAAGAAAATAAAATCCCAAGTCTCAGAATGAAAGGAAATATTTGCAGCATACCTTACTGACAAAAGATTAGGCTCATATTCACAATACATAAATAATACTTTTAAATCAATAAGAAACAAAAAAATAGACAAAATGTCATTTAAAAATGGGCAAAAGATTTGAACAGGAGTTTCACATGTTATATATAAATGGCCAACAGTCACATAAAAAGTCTTCAATTTCATTAGCCATCTGGAAAACATGAATTTCAAAATACTGAAATATTATCACACTGCTTACATCAAAAAGACCAATAATACAAGTGTTGCTGAAGAGACAGAGCAAACGGAACTGGTATACAGTACTTGTGGGAGTATAAATTGGCATAACAATTTGGAAAACGATTTTGCAGTATTTCCTGAAGGTGAATACATGACCCAGAAACTCCACTAGTAGGTAAATGCCCAATAGAAATGTGCACGTATATGCAACAGAAGAGCGCACGATAGTTTTCATGGCAGCACCGTTCATTGTAGACACAAACTGCAAATAACTCCAGCAACTATTAACACAATACTTAAATTACGGTGTCTATCGAATGGAATCCTACACAGCAATGAGAACAAACGTGCTGCTGCTATGTTCAAACACGGATGAATCCTTCAAACAATTGAGCCCTAGAAGTCAGATACGGAAGTAGGCACAACATAACATCTCATTTCTGTGGAGTGCCCCAAACAAACTGATGGTGGCACAAGTCAGGACAAGAGTTACCTCTGGAGATCATGTAGGTAAATAGGAAGGGACGTGATGGGAGTCCTGTGGTGCCAGTGGTTACCTAATTTTTGCCCTCCAGATGGTGGTTTGATGAAAGTTTTGACTTTATAAAAGCTAATTTATGTGTACATTTTTTATTTGTGAAGCTTTTCTTGATAGATACTATACTTGAATTTCAAAATTCCTTAGAAGATGACTTTTAAAAAGAAAAAAATAATTGACAGTGTCTGCAATGTTAACAGGTTAAATAAACTGAAGACAGTAAATGAATATCATATTTTTTTCTAAATGGATGCTATTGACAATCTTGACAAGAACAATTTTAGTTTCCTCATATTAGCTACAACAATCTTCAACTTCTTTATTTAATTGCAGGAACCTTAGAGCTCTTCCTGACTTGAATACTTCCCCGACTGTAATTCACCAAGAATTTTTACGCTAGACAATCCTCATTAAAGACTTCTTTACACCATGTGATTTCCTCAGGAATGTAATGTTTTTTCTATTTTCAACCTTACCATATCCACATTTTTCTTCTTAACATTAAGATTCCTCTATCAGCTTACCTCTCTCTTTTTGAAAACTTACTTTTGACTACCTGTCATGAGTTTTCCACTTTAGTCTAGCTGATTTCTTTACCAAATCCCACATATTTTATTTTCATTGCCATTCATGCATTTCTTTCTGACTTTTATTTTTATTCACGCATTTATACCCAACATTAAAGTTCTCTTCTGCTACTGTAAACCACTGCAGAAATACTAGGATGCCTTCCAGGTCTAGATCAAGTTTCCAATGTCTATCACTCCTGGAGAAAAGAATTCTTTTGCACAAAGGTCTTAGAACAATGATTTCATGAGAAAGAAGTCAGAAAATTTAAAACTACTCAAATTCAGTCACAGAAAGAGTTAATTCCTTACAAGCTCTGAACCTGTGATATGACAAGGTTAAGTAGGGACAATCTCGATCTCAAAAAGGATCCTTGTGAGTACTGGCTTTTCGTTTTTGAAATTTATGGAAAGTGTCTCTAGGCTTAAAATTCGTCAATCCCATCTCCTCCAAAGATACAAAAATCGTTCCCTTAAACTTCATTTCCAAGGCTCTGTACACTAGTTAATATTATCATTCTTTTGCTCACTCAGATGCTGAGACCTCTTCAGCTCACTGTTCTCCTCTTCTTCCTCACCTCATTCATTACTTGTCAAACCCCCATGATTCTATTAACAAGCTTATAGACCAATTAAATCTCTTACACCAAATTCCCTCTTTTTCAACCCAATGGTCTCTGAGTTGGCTTAGATTCTTACTTCTTCTTACACCATTGAAACAACTTCATCACTGAATCCTCTCTCTTCTATGTATTTCTTTGCATTCCAGTTTCCAGAATACTAGAAGAATCGAAGTGAAAATAGTCCTCAAAAAAACCTGGTCCTATATTGCCTACAACATAATACCAGTGGGAGAGCTGGCATCCCAGGGCCCCGTAAACAGCAACAGTTGGCTTTTCTAGCTTTACCTCCCATCATGGCATTTTCTCTAACTGTGGACTTCCCCCAAGTACCCTACACATGACTACCTCCCTTACCTTTGCTCATGCTGTCTTTTCCCCTGAAGATTCCTTAATTACCTCTGCACTTATCCATTCCCTTTAATGCCTATGAAAGTCCTGGCAAACACTCAAGACTTTATTAAAATTCTGCTCTCCAAAATTCTTCTCAGATCTCCACTCCATGTTCATTTGAGTTTCTTCCTCCTATTTACCCACGTCCTCTGATCATGGCTTTATTTAAGCATCTATCATGGTCTGGATTATATCACAGGTACTTACATGTGTTCATCTGTCATTCTGGGAAGGACATCTCTAACGGGAAGAATTGGTGTCTTAATTACCATTGCTCTTCTTTCTCCATTATGCTCTATTTGGCAGGTATCAGTTGGTTGCTAATTAGCTTATGCCTTAATGCAATAGCCATAATCATCATCCTCATAATCAGGAGTATCTGTTACTTGGATTACACCATTTGATTTTCAAAACAACACCACGTAGAATGGTGTTATGATATATAAAAAGCAAACCCATCTAGGAATCAAATCACCTGGATCCAGGAATCTATCTCTGTCACTGATTTTGTGTGTGTGAGTCCAATTTGGGGGGACAACTCATGTCTTGTTTCTGGTTCCTCATGCCCTAAGCATTAAAAAAAAGGGATTGGATTAGCTCAGCATTTCCAAAAGTATGTTCCATGGAACACCAGTTCTGCATGATACTCTCTCCACAGGAAAGGATTCTGCAGTCAAACAAATTGAGGAAATATCAAATAGCACGTGCCCTTTGCAGAGATTTGCACTATACTAGTTTTTCAAACTGCGGATCATGAACAACTAATAAATAGGCCATGAAATTAAGTGAGTCTCAATAAATTTTCTTAAAATAAACTAGAATAAAAGACACCAGAGGCCATTACATTTAGAAAGGGTAAAAGTTGTCTCCTGTTTAGGTTGTGTATGACAGTGTGTGTGCATACATGTGTGCAGCATATGTCTTTTTTATTGATTCTTTTGGCCAAACATGCTTTAGAGCGCTGCACTATATACACTAGCGTATTAATGGCTCTAAATTATTTTCCAGTAAACTGCCTATTTAAATTCTTTTATCCCAATCTTCTTCAACTTTACGTATTACCTACCTACCCCCCACACACGTTTTTTTTTTTCCTTGACATAACATTTATTGACATGTAAGATAGGATTATTTGAAAAAAACTCATAACAGGAAACAAAACATGTTTATACGATCTCAGAAATTCCTCTATCCCTGACTATATCACGATGTTGTGGGTTGGGACAAACATGCCTAGAGTAACATGCTGTTGCCTGCTGGAACATGCTGGGTAAGACCCGTAGAGAGGCCAAGGGGCTCCCTGCTTATAGAGGAGCTCTGGGAAATTTGGATTCCCCCCTCCCTTTTCCATTCTACTTGCAGGAATTTAGCTCTTATTATGCATGTACACAACAGCCTGCAAAAATAGAAGCTCCCTCAGCTAGCTCACTAGCCGGGGCCAGGTGCAGAGGTGCTGGACATGCATGCCAGTAAGACCAGCCTGAGGACAGTCCCCGCTGCCCCAGACCATGCTGTCACCTCCTTACTCAGACTGCCCCTTTCTGCCCACTTCTCCCAAAGCACTTCCAGGGGAGCAGCAGCAAACGCCTTGGCTTCCAATGGGGCTTTCTCTTCTTATTATGCCAGCACACTCCCAAGGGTGCTTTCTCAACCCACAGAGATGCTGCAGGTGATGGAAACTGTGAGAGGGCTTGGAACCAAGCTCCTGGCTGCAGGCAGCTCCCGATCTGGCACCTGCTAATAGTGAGAGTCCCCTGTGTCCCCATATTAAACTGAAACATGAAGCAATTGAGCCATGAGTATCTGAGTGGAAAAATGAAAAGTCCAGCATAGGGAACCCAGTTTCTAAGAAAGCTTTGCTCTCCTCATCTCATGCCCTGAGACCAAGAAATCCCATGTCCACAGGAGGACGTCTCTTCCCCTTAATGGCCCTTTTTAAATACCATAAAGTGATATGTACCCCTTGGTAAATCTGATATAGACTGATCCCCTGCAGCCACTGGGACACAGCTCTTGAAATGTGCTCATGAATCTTGGGGATCAGGAAGTGAATCCTCCTCTCTGGAAGTGAATCCTCCTCTCTCATGCTGTGGGTGTGGCTTTCCCCTGCTTGAGTCTGGGTGGTGACTCCCCACTCTGTCTTTTTTGGCACAACAGAGTCAATAAATAGAGAGACACGCACTACTGTACTAGACTGGCAGAGAACCTTGTGTGCAAATCTTGGAGTGGAATCACAGGGACAGAGCTTCCTAATAATCAAGTCTTTGACATAGTTTTCCTTCCACATCTGCCTAGGACAGCTGCTCAGAACTTCCTTCTGTTTATCCCTCATCTCAGCCCCAAAGTTCACAGACCCATTTCTCATAACTCCCTTAGCACCTGAGAAGTACAGCTTATCCTGTCTATGCTATTGCTATAACCCCTAATCTCAGGTTAAATTGTTTTTCCACTTTGACATCACTCAAGGCCCAAGTCTGTGGCATCACTAAGGTTTCACTACAGATTACCCTGAATTAAACCTTTTTCCCTCTAGAGCCCAGCTCAGAATAAAGGGCCCAATGAAGTTTCTCTCCAACCTCATTCTTCTCACTGTGCCCTCTGCACCTCTCTACCTTATCCAAATTCTATCCTTTACCTCAAACGATTTGTGGTGGTCGTGGGGGTGTGTATGTGTGTGTTTTCACAATTCCACCAATAGCTCTTGAGAAGAGTATGCTTTTTCAGGTTAATGTCATCTTATGTCAAATTTCAGTAAAATCCACTTATGTTGCTTCAGAAAGGAATTAAAGAATTTTAGAATGTTAGTTGATAGTTTCTCCTAGAAGAGTAATGATTTGAATGTATGACTCAGATCATGTATATTGCCCATGCTTCAGTTATAACAATAAGATAAGGGTAATATATTTAAAGAAAAAAAATGATAAAAGGTCTGACTTTTTTTCTGAGACCAACAGTTTCCAAAGATAGGTCAGATTAGTCAGAGCTCGCCAAAGAAACAGAACCAATAGGATGTGTGTGTGTGTGTGTGTGTTTGTGCAGAAAAGATATATTTCCATTTTAAAAAAGATTTTATTTATTCATTCATGAGAGACAGAGAGAGGCAGAGACACAGGCAGAGGGAGAAGCAGGCTCCCTATGGGGAGCCCGATGTGGGACTCGATCCCAGGACCCCAGAATCATACCCTAAGCCAAATGCAGGCACTCAATGGCTGAGCCACCCGGGCATCCCTGAAGAGATATATTTCTTATTGGTTTGGCTCATGTGATTATGGAGGCTAAGAAGCCCTGAGATATGCAGTCAGCAAGCTAGAACCCCAGAAAGAAAATGGTAGAAGCTCCCATTGGAAGGCAGGAAGATGCCAACGTCCCAAGCCTATAGTCATGCAGGAGAAATTCCCTCTTACTTGCAGGAGGTTCAGTGTTTTTGTTCTATGTAGGCCATGATTGATTGGATGAGACTCACCCATGTTAGGGAGGACCATCTACTTTATTGGTTTGACAGATTCAAATGTTCATCAAACACCAAACACCCTCACAGACACACCCAGAATAAGGTTTGATCAAATGTCCTGGCACCCCATGGCCCAGTCATGTTGACACGTCAAATTAACCATCACAGAAGGGTTCTTGGAACTATCATTGGCCTTTTCATTCAAAACACAGAGGACAAGAAACATGATCAGGCCCATAGGCTACGAGGAGCGTGCAAAATTAATTGGCAATGACGGGAGGAATCGTTGCACCTGAGAGAGACAAGAAACATCAGAGACGGTAGCCTTCTCAGTACAGCTAATGCCGCTCCTAATGGCGTCAATTGGCTAGTAGTTGTTGTTGTGACCATGGCTAAGTTGGCTAGCGCAGTCAGAACATCATACGGCCAGGGGAGTGGGTGACCACAGGACCATGTAGGCAGAGCGGAGCCTCTTAAAGTTCCAGGAACCAAAACCTAAGTTTAAGCAACAAATGACTGAAGGGAGTATTATGGGCTATGTGTTTTTATCTCACCAGCCTTCTTATATTGAAACTTTAACCCCCGCTGGATGGTGTTAGGCCTGTGAGGCCTTTAGGAGGTAACGATGTTTAGATGAGGTCATGAGGCTAGAGCCCTCATGATGGGATTAGTGCCCTTTTAAGAAGAGATGGACACTGGAGCTTTTTCTCTCCACCCTGGGAGGATACAGAAAGATGACTCACCTGCAAACCAAGATGAGATCTCTTACCAGACGCCAGATCTGCTGGCGCCTTGATCTTGGACTTCTCAGACTCCAAAACTCCCAATATGTATGAGGAATAAATATTTGTTGTGTAAGCTACCCAGTCTATGAGATTTGTTACAGCAGCGTGAACTCACGGAAACAGGGAGATCCCACTCTGGAAAGTGTGTGCAAATGGCCCCCACACACAAAAAAGTCATGCAGATGAGTACAGCTCGGTAGTTAGGGAAGCTCGGGGAAGCCACAACCAGCATGCAGCAATGATGTACATCAAATCTAAAGTACAGCAGATTGAAGCAGTATTACTTTGCCTCCCTAACAAGACAGAAGCAGATGTCCCATATCCACAGTGCCATGTCATGTGCAGATGTACACATGCAAGAATATAGAAGCAGCGGGGAAAAAATGTAAAAATGGCAGCTGTGACTTCTAAGAGAAAATGCTTAAAACAATGTAAATTGAACCTAAATAAACACAGAGCAATATTGTGGTGCACAGGTAGCCAACGCGCTCTAGGGACTCTGTTATCTCATGAGATGACGACCGGCCGGCAGGGACAAATGTGGAGCCTGAGGGGAAGCCTGTGAAGAATGGGACCAGCTCTGAGACTTTGCCTGTAGCGATCTACACTTGCAAGAGTGTGCTCATCCCTTTGTGAGATAGCATCGTACCTGTGTTATAAATATCTCAGTTATTGATATAGGTAGCTAGGCTAATATTTAATAAACCTCTGTGTAATTCAGTCATCATCTTAAGTGAGCTTTTCTCAATTCTTTGGCTTCCAGATCTCTCATTATATCGTCAGTGTATTGATGGGTTGTGTAGTGTTAATGCCAAAGTCACCCAGACAATGCCCCTCCACCCTCACAGAAACGCACTTGTAACTCCTTGTTCTTAACTTGCGTATCAGTTAGTTTTTGCTGCATAACAAATCACCCCAAAACCATGGCTCTGAACAACAAATGTGTATTCTTTTTTGTACAAGCTTTGTTCGGTCACCTAGGTAGTCCTTATCTTGAATGGTCTGGTCCATCGTTGTGATCATTTCACTAGCTATTTCCCTAGCTCAGCTGGGGCTGTACAGTCTAGGGTGGCTCTCCTTACTTGCTGATGGATCGTGTCGTGTCTTGAGGGTTGGGTGGGAGGGGGCCATAAAGGTGACTTGTTCACACACCTTTTCTTACCCAACAGCCTAGCCCGGGCCCGTTGGCATGGAAGTGGTCATGGGATTCACCAGAGCAATGAAAAAAGGCAAACAGCAAACACAAGCAATGTTCAAGCCCTTGCTTATGTTACATTTGCTATTGTCTCATTGACCATTTGACCAATACAGGTTGCCTGGGCAAACCCGGAGTCAGGGTAGGAGAAGATAAAACAGGGAGATTCGCTGCTGCCACCTTGTAAATAGGACACTACTACGGCCTTGCCCGCCAGACCTGCTTCTCTATTAGCATAACCACCGCCACATTGCAACCCAGTTATGGCAGATTCCACAATCCTTTACGTGAATTTGCAGCTATCGATTATGTGCACCACATGTAACCTGTCGTGGCTGAAATATTGTCACCCCTACATGACACTAAGGTCACCACCAGCACAAAGGTGTGAAAATTCCAGACACTTTAGTACAGCCCCATAACCTACAAACAAGGCTCTTTTTCAGCTGGATAAAATAATGATCATGTGCACACTTCTATCCAAAGTCTTGCTTTCTGTTTCGTGCCCTCTGATGACTCAGCAGTAACGTACATAAGGTAAGGGAAACTTAATATGCAAAATACCAAACCCACAGAACAGATAAATTAGGGAGTAGAGAGTGAGTCATCCCATCACAATAGAATTCTTCACTCTTACATCAAGATTCTTTAAAATAGCCAGCTCCCCGAGGGTCCCTAAAATAAAACTCATCCCCAAACTTCATGTGTAAATTCCCAGGACGATGCCCACCGCATGTAGCAAGGGATTCCCATACTGATTATTCCATGCGTGGCTTTCGTCTGACTTAACCTCCACCTGCCTAAAGGGTCAGCAGGACTGTGTCCTACTTGAGGAATCGAACCAGCAGTGCGATACCCAGAGGACATCTGTAAAGCTACATAGCATTACATGATGTCAGACACATGAACGTCTCGTCTCATGTCACAGTCCTGTGGAAACTGAGTCTACTCTCCTGCCCAGAAGGGGAGGACTGAGTTCAGTCATCAGCCTTCAGGTGCCAAGTGGTGGGGCAGAGGGACGGTGTCCGCCAAGTAGAGCAAGGACAGACCTGGGCTATAACCCCCTGCACTTCCCAGGGCACCGCCTCAAGTATCAAGTCTCCTTCCTTCCCTCCCTGTCCCCCCCTCACCCTGTATAACCTCCTTTCCCCTCTCCTGCTCGCTCCCAACTTTGCCAGGATTAATTTTTTTCTCTTGATTGACACAGCCTTTAAAGAGCAAGCATCCCCATCCCCTTGGCGTGTGTTCACGCATGGCAAGGCAGGGGCAGGCAATCCATTAGTGGGCGGAGGAGCAGGGCCTGGTCCTCACCTCACGGCCCGCTACCCGCGCTGCCCTCCGTTCTGTTCCACCGGGGCCGGTGTGAGCCAGCAGGTTACGTAACATCCTATAGCAGGCTCCTATTTAAAACGCTGATAGGTGACAGCCCAGATGACAAACAGCCTTCAGTCTGTCAAGCGAACATCCCCAAAGTGTCTGCATTTTCTGGGCTGCTCTTCTCCTTCTGGTAGTGGAGTGGGGCTGCGCTTGGCTCTTCAGGCCCTTCCAGGGGATGGGAGCCGCTGTGTCTCAGCAAGGGGCTGTCAAATTGTCCCACATCTCAGGCCTAATTCATACAGGAGTATCCATATTTATATTGATCTAGGCACATGAGTGGCATTCTCACGCTAGGCATCCGCTCGGCAGAGATGATCCAAAGCAACTTTGCACTCACTAAAAATTTTAAGTTACTCACAAAATGAATATATTTAGCCTTGTCACTGATGTGACTTGTTTCCCCACTACAAACAGAAGTCACATCAGGCCTGGATGTATATGTGATATACGTGTGATATGTATATATTCCATATAGATTATGGAATTACGTGTAGTCTCTTTACTATGGTAATTTTTTAGAAATTCCGTCCATCGTTCAATGTGATTATCAGTTTCCTATGGCAGCTCACCTATAAATTATTATTTTTTTTCACTTATAAATTAAATGATCATCGCTCCCCAGGCCGGTAGGTTACCTTAGAGCTCTCTTCAGAAACCACACTCGGATACAGCTCTAACAAAATGCAAACCATGGAGGGAATGAAGCAGTACTCAGACTGTCCCAAGCACGTCGCGTAACCAGCTCACACGGGCCAGGACGGGATGAGCGTATGTCCCCCTTACTGAACCTCCTATTTCTACTGTTGTGGCAAATGTAACCTGGGCCATTTAAGCTGATCTGTGTCTTCATTTAAACTCAGCATCTTCAAGCATCTTCTAGCTAAATACTGGCAGCCCGTGGCCCCCTGCCCCAGGTCTATGATGTGGGTGTGGAGAGGATGGAGTATGGCATATCCTCTCACCCAGGACTATCAGGGAAGGTGTCACCTGGTGCACTCCCATCCCCCACCTTTGTCAGTTGCTTGTGAGATGTGTCTGGCCTCTTTTGGTCCTTGTCCCTTTGGAGTCTTCCTTGGGTATCCACCATTCTAGCATCCTGAGGGAGCCTGGAGTAAGCAGTCCGTTGCCTTTGCCCAATCACAGACCACTTCAACTCCATGGGCTCTCTGATTCTTCGATGTCTCCTGGGGGCTCAGTGCCGCTCTCAGATGCTCTTCTGTAACCATGGGGGGGAGTGTGCTAGGATTCTGCAAGCTGGTGCTTCATTGGTCTGGGCTACTCCACAGCTAAGGTGCCCTTCTGCTACCACGTATCATGAGTTACCCCCAGGGTGGCAGAGGAGGGGAGGCAGATGCCCCCTCTGTTCTCCTTGTGTTGAGCTTACGTGGGATTGGGGTCACCCTCCACCATCTGCCATCCACCCAGTTAGCTCTGAGGTGGTGTGGAGGTGGGGCTCCCAGGAAGAGTGGTCTCTAACTTTGACATTGTCTTGATATCCACTTCTGCATCCCTCTGGAAACCATTGCAACCAGAAGGGATTTTGATCCCTTCCTCAGGCTACCTGGAACCTAACATTACATGATCACACATTTTCTATTCCGTCGTTGCTGTGAATACATTTTATCCCTTGATCTTTCTCTTCTCTCAAAAAGCCCATCCTTGGCAAATCAAAAGTTTTCATTTTTCAAGACTTTTCTTTTTAGTTCTGCTCTCCATTAAATTATGTATTTAATAATGTGGTGGACTTCCGCATTTTAGTATCTGCCCACAGTTCCCCCCAAGAACAGTGCTTATAGGAAACTGTTGTCTAAATGTTAGGGTGGAAGGTCATAGGTACACGAAGACTTGGTGTTCTGTTATGGGGATAAAAAGGAAGAGTTTATATCTAAAACTTTTATCTATTCCTTCCTCATGAGAAATCCATACTCATGCTCTTTCAGCACAAAAACCTTTAACATACGTCTGGGTGTTGGTTGTTACCACTGTTACCCACCTGAGGCTGTACTACTGCTAGACCAAAATGGCATGCCTGTAGCTCTTTTATCATGAGGACTTTTTCATATCTATCAAACAGCATGCGCTTCATCATATTTGTATGTCAGCTAGACTAAATTCTGTGCATAACATGTCACTCACAGCAGCTGCTAGGTGGCCAGCTCTTCGGGGTCAAGGGGGGCATCTACTTTGCTTGCTGTGTATGACTAGAGCGCAGCATGATGCCTGCATGCAGTCGGTGTTCTGTAGATGTTGGTTGATTGAATGACCGACTCCCATCCCCTTCACAGCTGTGGAAATGGGGTTCCAGGCAGAACAAGATTAAAATATCCAGATGTAGGTTGGGTTTGCCCAGTATACTCTCCAGAAAGGAGACATGAATCCATATCATATCCGAGTTTTAGAATCCCTGTTGGCTCTGCTGACAGGAAATGTCAGGTGGCTTGTCAAAATGAGCCAGGACTACCACCCAAAAACCTCCACAGACTCTAATTTAACTTCCTTTTCAAGCTGCTATGCCCATTTCATCATTTCGCATCTCCGAAATTGTGAAAAATACTTATTTCCTAGGCCCTCTGGTTCAGATTGCCTCCTCTTTTCTCCAGAACCTTGTCTGCTGGTTTAAAAAAACAAAATGAACAGACAAAACAAAACAAAAAGACAAAACAACCGAGCACACAAACAAAGAAACAGCATCTAAATCCATCCTGAGAGAATGAAAGAAATAGAAAGCACGCCGCTGGAGAAAAAGAGAACTTTCTTGAAAGGGAAATTCAGGACCATGGACACCTGCGTCTCTTGGTTGCCTCAGTCTAAGGGCCTGATGAGAAGCCTCCCCTAACAAAAACTTGGCCTTCACAGACCATGCTGGTGCTCAGTTAAAAAATAATAATAAAAAATAAAAATAAATAAAAAATAAAAAAGAACAGTTAAGCAGAGTATTTAAATATCAGCTCTTAACAGAGTTGCCCCTCATAAGAAAGGCAGCCAGATTTTGTGCACCCACTCTCCTTAGGCCAAGATTAGTGTGTGCATGAGAGGAGAGAGGAGGCTCTTTCAGGACATAGGAAAGGATTCCAGGAAGGGGTGGATGGAAGCATCTCTCAGAGGCGGCTGGAGAAAATTGATCAAACAGAGCCGTCCTGAGGTTCGCCTGCAGGTAGGCAGCTTTCCTAGAGTTTGCCACGCTTTGTGCTTAGAATAGCCCCTCAAGGAAGAGCAGCTGTAGAGAGCCAGCTCTTTATATGCTCAGACATTTAACCTTCCCCAAAGCCCACGGTTTATCCCTCATACTTGTCTTTACCTTATCCCTTCTTTATAGCTCAAGCTTGATTCCTCTTACCACCCTTTCAAAATTTGTTAGATTCATAGATGATAGGTCCTATAGTTTCTGAAATGTTTTAAATATCAACCCAATGTGTATTATTTAGATGCATGGATTTTAAAATGCATGCATATCAATAATACACGTAAATCAATGATAGTGATCCTAGACACCCATATCTATGTTTTATAAAATGGTCAAGTATTTCCTAAGGACTTCAGGGGGTGCTGAACCCTTTGAAACCACACCACAGGGGTTTGAATTCTGGCTCTATTCTTTCCTACCTGTGTGGCTTCTGGACCTTGATTTTATCTTCCTCAAAGTGGAAATGATAGAATTTTATTTCATGTAGTTGCCATGAGGATTCAATGAGTTAATTTACAAGTAAGATCCTTAAAGCACTGCCGAGGTTACACGTGCTTAACAAATGTTAAATAATACTAGCATTATTTATATTTATCCTCTCTCTCCTCTTTTACTATCACTTTTACAACCCACAGAAGCTGTTGAGATGTCCCACTGAGCACTGGTCAAGATCATAGAAAATCAATGTTCATGCACAGAACCTTTAGTTCTCAGCCCAAATGTCACTTTCTGGGAACAGAGGCTCCCCTGCCCATCCTGGGTCCACCGTGCCATTCATTGTCCACCATCAGTCTCACCAGAGCTCTTAGATGAAGTTCGCTTCTTGAACACACAACAGCCAGTACTGGTTTCTCTCATTTATTTGTTAAATGTTTATATATTATTTTTATCTAAATAAATGCCCATATATATCAGCATATTTTGCTCCCCTTTAAACTATAGCATGAGTTCAAAGACTTTGTCTGCCTTTTCTTGGCTCTATCCCCAGGATCTCATGCAGGCAGTGCATGGTAAGAGTTAATAAGTATCTGGCGAAGGAAGGAAGGAAGGATTGCTCTTATCTTGCAGACAAGGAAAGTTGGGCACAGTAGATAAAAGTAACTTCCCCAAGGTCACCTAATACTCAGGGGCAGGATGGAGAAGAAGTCTAGCACTAGGTCGATGGCAGCAATATCCTGTGTGTGAGAGACTAGAATACTGTGCACTAAGTGTGATCACAGCCCCCCAGAGTCCTCAACACCTTTACAGGAACCCCTCGGTGGTCAAAATTATTTTCATACTCATACCCAGAATGTTATTTGTTTTTTTCACTCAGTTGACACTTGCCCTAGTGATACAAAAGCAACGGTGGGTAAAAATGTTGATCACTTAGCGACAACTGAGGCACAAACACCAAACTCTCTTAGCCGTTGTATTTTTCACCACCACATGCTCGTAGTAAGGAAAGTAAAAAATAACCAGTTCACCTAAGAATACCCTCTAAGGAAATGATTAATTTTATTAAATCTCATCCTTTAAATACCAACATTTTTAATATTCTGTGGGTCAAGCTGATGTACATACAAAACACATGCACTGGCAAAACCAAGGAGGACGGTTATCTCAAGGAAATGAACATGCATGATTCACTTGTGAGCTCCACTAGCCACTTGTTCTTTTTTTTTTATTGAGGAATAATTGACATATGGTATCGTATTTGTTCCAGATGTACAATATAGTGAGTCAGTATTTACTCACATTCAGCGATGGTCACCGTAATAAGTGTAGTTACTGTCTGTCACCATACAAAGTTGTGAGCCACTTTTTTTCTTGGAACATAATTTTTGCTTGAAAGAACAAATTTCAGACAAACCATGGTTATTCAGAGTTGGGCATTTGGCAGACATTTTCTCAAAAATGAGCAAAGGGAACCTACCAGTTAAGGGAAAACAATTTAGAGTATTTGTTGCCAATGACAAAATGTAAGCATCTGAGCAAAAATCAGAATTTCAAAAAAAAAAAAAATGTGTGCCTGCAACCACGAGCTAGATACCGTCCCAATACTCAAAGGGGATTTTTCTTATATGATCAGTAGTTATATTAATAAAGGGAGTTTTGATATTGGATTAGAGATCGTGTCAACTTTTAGATGATCTGAATAATTCAACAAACCAGTATTTTCCAAGTGACTAATGCCTGATGTTATGAAATCATACACGGATAAAAGATCCATTGTGTAAGTTAGACCAGTGACTTTTTATATAACAGACTATGAAATTCACTAATGTGGTTTCAGATTCCATATTGCTTGTAACCTCTAAGAAACTACTGCGACCTGTCAAGTTTTAGTGTAGTAACAAAGAATATCCATAATTATTTGAAAAACCTATGAAGATATGTCTCCTTTATCCTACTGCATATTTGTGTGAGACTCGATTTTCTTCGTGTACTTCAACCAAAACCAACCTGTTCCAACAGATTGAATGCAAAAGCAGGTAGGAGAATCCAGCTGAATTCTATCATCAGAGATTAAAGAGATTTGCAAAATGTAAAATAATGACCCTTTTCTTATTGAATTGTTCTTATTTTGGAAACTGGTTATCTTTCATAAAAACAGTTTATAAAGAGTTTATTGTTATTTTACAATAATAAATATTCTCTTCTTTTCAGTTTTTCTTTCAAATAATGGCAAATAGTGATAGTGATAACTCACACAAAATAATACTTCTTTGAGGACCTCAGTTATTTTGAAGTGTGTAAAGGGGATCCCGAGACCATAAAGTATTAGAACTGCTGAATTAGAATACTAGCTGGTGTTCAAACTTGTAAGTGTTCATGGAAATATTTGGACATCTCCTGGTTGGTGAGTTCCAGGGTCATAAAGTACATACCATCTTGTGACCTGTGATATAACTCTGCAAGGCCATATTAGTTTCCTTTTAGGATTAAAAAATTATCTGTAAAATTTAAAAATTAGTAAATAATACATATCTACTGATCAGGATATTGGTAAAAGAAAATATCTTCAGGGGATAAAAAGAATGAAGATTTTTTTTTTCCACACAAAGCAAATATGAATTTCACACTGGGGCTCTGCTCCTACGTCTTCACTCCAGGATTCTGGCTAAGGTAGCATCTGTCGTTGGAAGTGTTGCTGGTTGCATTGGCAAAAGGGAAGGGAATGTGATGAGTTGTCCATCCGAAGAGAACCAGCTCTTAAATCACCCACCAATAAGAGCTGGGTGGCACTTCCACTTCTATGTCATTGGCCAAAGCAAATCTCATGACCCTGCCTAACTTCCCAGAGGTCAAGGACTTGCCATCTTGCCATGAATCCCTGACCCAAAATGTAGGGAGGTTGGGGGGGGGTGGGATTTGTCAAAGGCAGCAGCCCTAATGACTATCCCAGTATAATGTGCCATTCAAAACATAGAACCTCATTTATGAGATTTCCTGATATCTGACTCTTAGTCGTACATATTTTTTCATACTTATTTTGTGCATATTGTTTTGTGTTCTTTTCATTTGACATTCTCTTAAATGTCTCCATGGTTCTTGTGTTTGTCATTTGAACGCCAATATTAAATTTTACTCTACTGATAAACTGTAATTTTAAACATTTCTCAATTGTTGGTTCTTTGGTGGGTAGCTAGTCTTTCACTATTACAGATGGCATAGCAAAGCACGTCATTGTAAGGAAATATTTTTAAAAATGATTGATTTGGGGTTACCGAGTCAAGAAGTAGGATGGATTTTCATAAGGGCACAGCTTAGGCGATGCCTGCCATTTTATAAACTTCTGTGGACAAAGATCTGGCCATATTCATTCCTGTATCCCCAGAGCCTAACAAAATATCTGGAATTTGGTAGGCATTCAATATATGTCCACTGAATGAACGGCTTTTGCCAGATTGCTTTCCAGAATTATTACACCAATTTACAACGTCACCAGCACAAAATTATATCGCTCTAACAGACTCTTTAATAGTTTGAGCAGTGGTTTTCCTTTCATTTATTTAATGATTAGCCGGGCTAAAAAGAATTCTAAGACTTTTCTTTTACTATTTATATTTTCTTTCCCATGTGCTCCCCTTAGTGAAGAAAATCTGGTGAGCCCTCTAAGGAATTTATATACCATCCCCACATATATCCGTTTTCAAGGATTTGGGAGCATTGACTGTGGGCTCATGGAAAGAAGAGAATAAACTAGGAATAAGTGGAGGTGGTGGCCGTGGGTTCCCCTGAAAAAATAAAACTCAGGATTTCATTATTTTTGCTATTCCTGCTGCTGTTACTACTAGCACACCAGCCCATACATGAATTGAACACACTTTGTAAATATTAGCTCGAGTCTCTGTAACATTATTGAAAGGTAGAAATGATGTTAGCTCCATTTTTTAGGTGATGGAAAAGTTGCAATTGCCCAAAACTACATAGGTAGGAAGAAACAAGTCAGGGGTTGGATCTATGTTTATGTGAACTTGGATCCCCAGCTTTTTCCCTCTAGGTTTTGGGGCCTCCCACAGCTCACTTGGGGGCCCCGTCACAACCTAAAGCAAAGTCTAAGGAGGAAGAGCTCACTGGGGCCCACGGGGCGATGTGGAGGACCGCCTCCGAGGGCCAGGTGTCTACACACAGGGGCCCCACGGGAGGTGATGCTGTTGTGATACTAACAAGGATGTGTGACCTGAGGCAGGGCCTCAGCGGCGCCTGAGGTTATGCAGCACAGGATCTGGGCCTCAAGGACAAGGGGAGGCAGTAAAGAAGTGAGTTACTGAGCCCAGTGGAGAAGGTGCCATCTCAAAGCAGGTACCATTCAGTGGAAGTGCAGAAGGACGGCCCGGAGAGGAAAGCAGAGCCAGGAGGAGGGCTGCAGCCTGCTGGGCACTCTGGGCTCACAGTGGGGCTCAGATTGGGCCGCAGGCAAGTTCTGGACCTCCCCTGCCACTCATAGGTGCTGGCTATGACGCCAACTGATGGAAACCTCCTCCTTGGTTCTCCAACCGGCAGCCCCTGGTCACATAGGACTACATTTAAAAGAATTAAAATGGAATAAAATTAAAACATCAGTTCCCCAGGGACACCAGGCACATTTCAAGGGCCAGCATCCACATGTAGCCTGTGGCTACTGTATTGGGCATCACAGGCATAGACGGAGTCCGTCGTCGTCGCAGAAAGTTCTATTGGGCAGCGGCCAGACCCCTGCTTCTCCAGGTGGGCCAGCAGCTGCACGTGCAGCAGCTTCACGGGGAGTTTGTGAGAAATGCAGCCCCTCAGGCCCCGCTCCAGCCTCACCACACGGGAGGCGTCGGACTCAAGGTGTGCAGGTGACACGCAGACACCCTCCTGCTCAGGGCCACCTGTCTGCACGCGATCAGGACATCGGTGCCTGTCCTCGGCCTGCTGAACACCTGCTACTGCTCCGCGTGGAGCTGACGACAAGAAACTAACCTTTAATCTGTCATCTTTACTGCAACCGTTTCCCCCACTCTATTGCTTTTCCTTTTATTTTAGTTTTGCTCATTTTTTATGAACGTATTTTTGGAACCTATTAATATTTAAAAGATTGTGATGGTGGGAGCCCGCCCTGGCTCTTACTCGGGAACAGTCACATCCCTCTGCCCTGCTCCCCGCCTCCTGCGCCTCCTTCCCCTGCACCACTGTCCTCCTGCCCCCCTTTCCCCGCCCCTTTCTGTGTGGCTCTGTGGCCAACATCTCGGCAGCATTCCTCCACTGGGGTGGTGATTTCACTCGCTCCGAGCTGTGCAGTTTTAGTAGCATCGGAGAAACGACTGGAAGGACTCCGCACCCGCCCTTTTGCGGCGCAGCCCTGTAGGATGCGGGAGCGCCTTTATATATTCCCAGGCAGTGATGGGGCCCCCTCGTCTTGCAGCCTCATAAATATTTAACAACAAGCACTTTGTAAAGAAGAGTGTTATTAAGGGCGGTGCTGCCAGCAGCTTCAAAGGTACCCATATATCAGGAGCTGCTAATGCTGTGTGGACACAACCCTCTTGCAATAATAGCCCGAGGCAAATCAGCTCCTTATCTTTTAGGGGGAGTTGGGAGAGAATTTAGAGGAATTTGCAAATATCCCCGTTCCTCAGAGGAAACAAGCAGGTTCCTCTCCTGATAGAGAAGCGCCTTCCAACAAATCATGCATCTCAGAGAGAAAAAGCAGTGACCAGAAGAAAAAATAAACACGCATACGTGTGCGTGTGTGTCTGCGTACACCGTCCACGCAGAGAAGACGCCTGGCCACCAAGACTTAGCAGGGCTCTTATTCTGGTGCTAACAGATGAATCTTTTATCCCCAAGAAAGCCAGGCCCAGGCCACTTATTTCAACCCTTCAAGCTTTAATGATACTGTTTCAGTTTTCTTTACTGGGTGGATTGGATACAGCACATTGCAATTCAAATTGCCCCAAACACCGCAGTAGGCGAGGTGAGCACATCCCTTCCTAAGTGTAAATGGTCCACCGCGGGGGACTCCTGCCCGGAGCCTGGGGGGGCTGGGGCTGCACCGGCCTGGCAACCTCTTCCTCCCCAGCCATCCTCGCTGGAGGTAGAGGCTGGGAAGATTAAAGTCCCCAGTGCATGAAGCCCATTCCTGTTAGTTCAGAAAATATCCTCCGTTGGCCATTGGCAGTACAACCAATAAATCACAAGGGGTTAGAAAAGGAAAGGTTGTAGGTGGGGTGGGGGGAGTGAGCCATGTATGCATCATGCTTATTGCATTTTCCCCCAAAATAACTCCTGTGAAGGGGTCTGAGAAGCTAAGTTGATGGGCTCAAGGTGACCCCCAGAAGCCCCTGAAAGAGCATTTGTCCCGTGTTTCCTACCCTAAATGCTTCGCCCCAAGGTCTGCCAGAAAAGCAATTGAGTTTTGAGTGCTCGCCTGGATCATGTTCCCCACAATCCACAGTGTTTCGGGGAGTCGCCTTCCCCATGCCCGGGTGGGGCCCAGCCCTGGACAGGCTTGGGAACCGCGGGGGTACAGTGGGGAGCCACCTGCCCCTCCGGAGGCATCTGCACCAATGCCCGGCCCAGCCAGCAGCCCTGTGTGTGCCGGGGCAGGAAAGCAGGGAGCTGCCCTAACCAGGGGGCACACACGGCGCCTCCAGAGTCCTGAGCAAGCACTTGCCAAAGTCGGGAAGCTTTGTTCCAAGTCCTTTTTTTTTTTTTTTTTTTGTTCCAAGTCCTAATCAGAAAGTTCGCGTGGAAGTTAGCTGCGAGGACCTGGTATAAATAGAGCTCCGTTGCATTTGTATCTTTGGAGTAAATCCCCAACAGTGCAATTGCTGGGTCGTAGGGCAGGTCTATTTTTAACTGTTTGAGGAACCTCCACACAGTTTTCCAGAGTGGCTGCACCAGTTCACATTCCCACCAACAGTGTAAGAGGGTTCCCTTTTCTCCGCATCCTCTCCAACATTTGTTGTTTCCTGCCTTGTTAATTTTCCCCATTCTCACTGGTGTGAGGTGGGATCTCATTGTACAAATGCAATGAAACGCCAGGACACCTGCACCCCGATGTTTATAGCAGCAATGGCCACGATAGCCAAACTGTGGAAGGAGCCTCGGTGTCCAACGAAAGATGAATGGATAAAGAAGATGTGGTTTATGTATACAATGGAATATTCCTCAGCCATTAGAAATGACAAATACCCACCATTTGCTTCAACGTGGATGGAACTGGAGGGTATTATGCTGAGTGAAGTAAGTCAATCGGAGAAGGACAAACATTATATGTTCTCATTCATTTGGGGAATATAAATAATAGTGAAAGGGAATATAAGGGAAGGGGGAAGAAATGTGTGGGAAATATCAGAAAGGGAGACAGAACATGAGAGACTCCTAACTCTGGGAAACGAACTAGGGGTGGTGGAAGGGGAGAAGGGCGGGGGGTGGGAGTGAATGGGTGACGGGCACTGGGGGTTATTCTGTATGTTAGTAAATTGAACACCAATAAAAAATAAATTAAAAAAAAAATAGAGCTCCGGCCTCGCCCGCAAATGGTCATCTAATGGGTAGTGTGGTTCCAGTGTTAGAGACTCAGGGAAACTTTGCGGAAAACCATCAGGGCGCCCTACCAGTAATTACACCAAACAGTGGAACAATAACGTGAAATGTCTTTTTCGTTTTACACGGAAGCTCATTCGCGAAGAAAGTAAGATTAATTGGAGAAGGATAAGCAGTTAAATGGAGACTGTGTGGTGCTCTTGAAGGAGGCTTCGAGGTTACCTCAAGGGCTGTTGAGGGTGATGGCACAGGCTCTTTACTATGTCTCATTTCACTTCAAAACTTATGACTCGCCTTCTGCTTGATACAGGTGTAGAGCCAGCGCTACTTGTACTCATCCTCCATAATTAGAGTCAGTTTTTATGTGTCCCTCACCAACTGAAAATAGAGAGCTAGGGAAACTGGGAGGAGGAGGAGGAAGAGGAGGAGGAGGGAACAAAAGGACCGAGAGAGCTTAGAGGGAGGAGAGGGGGAAGGACTTTTCTGGAGCAAAATTTGACTGAGCAAAAGTCAAAAAAAAAAGAAAAAAAAGGAAGAGTATACATTGGGAGTTTAAAGGAAAACTGTGAGGGAAAGAGGGCCTTCAGGTGTCCAGGGAATCTGTCAAAAGCAGGGGAGCAGGGGGCCTGGGTGGCATGGTGGCCCAAGCTTCCCACTCCTGGTTTTGTCTCTGGTCCTGAGATCCAGCCCTGCTTTGGTTCTACGCTCAGTGTGGCAACTGCTGGAGACTCTCTCTACCTCTGCCTCTGTCCCTTCCCACACTCTCTCTCTCTCTCTCTCAAATAAATAAGTAAATCTTAAAAAAAAAAAAAAAAATGAAGACAGGATGTAGGTTGGAGAGAGGGAGAGGAAAAGAGATGGTGGGAGGAAGGGAGAGGGAGCCTGACCCTGGCCTAGTAAATCCTGCAGGAGGGAGGGAAGGACAACAGTGGTAGAAGAGATGGGATGGTTTGAATGAAAGACAAAGCTTTGAGAAGGGAACCTGGCAGCTCCCAAGGGTCCCCGAGGGCTCAGGAACTAAGGGCTCTGTTCTTGGACCCTGGCAGAGACAGACTCAGGAGATGCAAACCCAGAGCTCCAGTTTGGATGGTGTGGCTTTAAGTGTGGCACAGCTCTTGGATCACGTGGGTCAAGGCTTCTGCTTTATTATGCAGAGAGATTTAATTCTCTTTTGTCTCAATCCTTCACTGCAGACTAGGTTTTGGAGCCTAACCCAAAGCCCTATTAATTGGCTTTCCTAAACAAAAGAGCCATCTTCCCTGAGATAAAACCTGTGCTCCCTTAAAATGCACAAGTGGATGAAGTCATTTATTTTTTTTAAATAGCAATCTTTCCCCCTCAGGTTACACTTATTATATGTGTTTCTTTACAATCCCCAAAGAGTTTTCATATAATCCCCACCTGGCAAAGCCCATCCTACAAACTAAACTCTCATTATTCTGGTAGTAGCTGTTTAATAGTAAAAAATACTTAATCGCCACCAAAAGAAGTAAAAATAGGAAAATATTGCCACCTGGAAGGCTGGATCAAAGCCAATGACAATTATCTTCCCATTACTGGCTGCAAGGCCCAGGGGAAGGGGAACAAGCAGGAAGCAGAAAGACCAAGATTTAGCAGAGTGAGCCAGAAGCCAGGGTGCAGAGTTAGCCAGAACCAGGGTGCAGAGTGAGCCAGAAGCCAGTGCAGAGTTAGCCAGAAGCTGGGGTGCAGGGTGAGCTAGAAGCCAGGGTGCAGAGTTAGCCAGAGCCAGGGTGCAGAGTGAGCCAGAAGCCAGGGTGCAGAGTTAGCCAGAAGCTGGGGTACAGAGTGAGCCAGAGACAGGCTGAACAGGCCAGGAGCCTGGCCACATCAGCAGTAGGGAGGAACTGGGGCGGGGTGGGGGGGGGGGAGGGTAGTCTAGGGTCCTTTGGGATCTCTATGCACCTCCCTCCCCACTTCAGGTCCTCTCCAGCCTGAGCCCCTGACTGGAGGTGCAGGCCTTATTTTCCTGACTCGATTCCTGGCATTGATGGCTAACTTGTCTTTCCTCTTCCTCCACTTCCTGGTTGGGTGGGGTAGGGTGGCGTGGGGCGGGTATGAGGGATGATTTGGGGTGAGGAGTCCTACTTTGACCTTTCTCTACCCTCTGGTGGTAACTGAGCAGAACCGATGATGTAATGGACATGGTAACTGACCACGTCTTTTCTGCTTTGGTTTGAAACACCTGCTTTAGGATTCTGTTTGAGAAAACAGAGAAGAGTGGCTTACAGACTTTGTTTTGCTGTTATTTTGGGGTAGTGATTCCTGAATATGAAAGGATTGTTCAGAAAGTAATTGTACATGAATTAAAAAAAATCAATTGTAAAGCAAGACATAAATTAAGTACAATGCAACTATTTAATTTGAAATTGATTTGACCTGACTTACAGCAATACAGTTACAATATAAAAAAAAGTATTGTTACTTTTTCTTTATGACATTTTATTTTGGGGTTTCTTTAACCTGCTGTCATTTTAAATATTTTTCATAAAATGACAGGACATAAAAATGTAGGTGCCACAAAAAACTTGCAGGGGTGCCACAATGCAGTAGATAGGAAATTTCACAAAGAGTGGCCAAAGCACTGTGGATTCCAAAGGAAATTAATGAAAACTCATTGCTCAGCTCTGAGCACTTCACACGCTCTCAAGACATAAGAGTCATGGGAAGACTTGATGAGTTTTTCTTTGGAAGGAGCTGTTGCCATGAATCCACACCCAAGCCCTACGGGAAAGGGGTACGCTTCCTTCTTTAACCAAGATTCCTGGCCAGGTTTTTGGTGGTCAATGTGAAGGAGAGCAGACTTGTGCCCGGCTCATAGGAAAAGGAAAAATCGGATCAGCCTGTGCTCCCAGCTACCTATGGCCAGACATGGGCCAGGCCAGGGATGGAAAAGTCAGCCAGAGCCAGTGTGAATCCTACCTAAGACGGCTCCTTCCAGAGGGTGAAGAGACAGAGGGTAAGGGTCCCTGACAATCCCCACTTGGGACCTCACGCTCGTTCTGTCAATGCAGGCATGCACCTTGGCCTCAGCTGGCACGTCCCCATCCCCGCCGCGGGGAGCCTGGCTCAGGTCCTGCCCCTCAGCCCCACTGCCCATCCCCAGCAGAGGCTGTCTAGGGCTGCAGGAGGGAGGAAGAGAAGGCCGCTGTCTTGCCGGCAGACGGCTGATTTGATGTTAAATCAAGTTCTGAATAGAGATGAAAATCTTAGGCTGTGTCTCCTAATTTCCTAACTCAGATTGCATCTGTGACTTAAATAGATGATTGGTTGCTTAAGAACCAATGTGATATGGACCAGCCGGCCCAGTACACTCCTAAGGATTGCGTACTGCCAACGTCCTTCCTGACTGGCCAGTAGGCACATCTGTCATGGGCCTGAGGGCATCTTCATCCAAATGCGGGTAGGGATTATAATAGAATAGAAAAAAAGAAAATTTTTTATATATTGAATAACATGTGAGATCCCGAGTTTTAAACTAATTTCACGAGGCTGCTTCCACAAAACCATTTCAGACTTGTTTACATGCTCTTTAATACATATTATCGATCTCATCATGTTTGGTCAGGATTTCAAGGAGATAATCCAATTAGGAATATTCTGGAATCAGGTAGAAACAAAAGAGCAAAAGACCATGCAGAAATGGCACTAATTCAGAAGTCAGTAATCATCGAAAACAGTTTTTCAAACCACTAACTATGATCCGTTCATTATTTAGGAAATGAATCTAGTGGCTTATGACCCAGTGAATTATTTCTAAATGAAATTGAATGGATGGGATGGGAGAGAAGAGAACAGAATAGAAAATGTCACTCATGATAAGGTTAACTGTGGTTCAACAATAACTCGTTTGCTTTGCATGTATGTGCATGTGTATTTGTGCTCATCTGCTGGGTTAAGGACATAAAATATAGTTCATGCTGTATCTCACAGTTGAGAAAAGTTTGAAAGATTAAAAATTGCTCTACAAAATCTATGGAGAAGAACCGAGCCAGGAATCAAAGGCAGTGGCAGAAATAAAATAGAAAGTGAGAGACAAGAATGTGACAGGTGGGTCAGACAAGCTCCAGATGTGTCTTCAGCTGTCCCCTCATGTCATCTTCTTCTTTTTTTTTTCCTCTAGTGGAAAGTGGGGCTCACACCCAGAGCTCCTTATGAGCATGTTATACCTTTTGCCTTTGCCAACGGAAGGAAGAAGGAAGAGAGAAAGAAAGGCAAGGAGAAGGCAAAAGAAGAAGGGGAAGGAAGAGAAGAAAGAAAGAGAAAGAATAATTTTAAGAGTAAGTTTGTGAAAACAGTAGGGGACCATTTTATGCCCACCCTCTCTTTTCAAATGATCTCAACCTACTCAGCCTCTGGGGGACACATGCCTGTAAAAAGCCAAGTTGAAAGGATGGGGATTCCAAGTTACAATCAACGCACGATGCACTTTGCTGAATTGTCGCGCGTGACATATTTTTATATGGTTGTAGTAGTAACACAGTCACTGTACTATTTGTAATGCCCTGATACACTTATTTTTCTGAACACTCCTCCCATGCTGATCAAGAACGTGGGACTATTTCATTGCAGAGAGCATCTTCGCAGGGTGTGTGCTGAACGCAGAAGGCACCCTCGTGAAGGATGGATGACATTTGGGGCTGCCACCCTGTGTTGACTTCAGATGGCACTTTCCCCAGTGTATTCTATATGGATGGTGCCCCTGGAATTGTAAGCTGTAGTGGCCCTGACACTGCACTCCTTGCTCTCCTGGGCACCTGCTGCAATGCTCCCTGCTGGCCAGGACAACATCTGCAGGGCTATGTCTTGCCCTCTGTGAATGGAAGCATGGGCACCGAGTCCCAGGTCTCCTGTGGGCCTTGACCACCATGGAGGACACTGCTCAGTCTTCATCTACTCTTGCGTGGGCCTCTTCCTGGACTGGGGCGCGGTGGGGGCAGGGTGTCTCCTGACTACCAGGTAGTATAGAAAGCTTCTTCAGCTTCGTAATACCTCTAAGGCATCTGGTTAAGTCTAGTCCAGGGAAATCTTTTTCTCTACAATATGCTGACGGCAAAAATCTCTCCCTGCCTCCTCTCAACTTCATTCTTCAAGGACCAGTGAAGCTTCCAGGGCATCTTCAGTGGAGCTCTTTCTAACTCACTCAGCTCTCATTGACCTTTTTCTCTTCCGGATGACCACAGCACTGAGATGTTGCACTACCTAATTTAACTCATTAAATGCGACTCTGTGCTGCTCGCTGTGGTCTCATGTATTATTTTCAAGTCTAGAGTATTAGTTAGACGGGGGATTTCAAAGTCTGTGGCATTCTTTGCAGCACCCAGCATCCTGCAGTGTCTGCAAGTACAGGTCACACAAAGAATTGGTTGTAAGAAGTCAGTTCTTGGAGCATCATTCTCTTCATGTGTGAAAATTAATTTCTGGACCAATGGATCTGTCTTGGAGAACTCATGAATGGTTGGACATGGTTTCTGGAAATAAGAAACAGGAAAAATAAAAGCAGCTTATATGCCAGGCAGGATATAAAGTGTTTTACACACATCATTTTTCTTAAGGCTGACCACAACCCTATTAGGTATTTTTAACCATGATTTATTGAAGAAGAAATAGAAAATCAGAGGTGAGTTTCTCCAAAACTGTTCAGCTAGTAAGGAGCAGAGCCTGAATCCCAAGTCTATGCTCCCTTTACAAAAGTAGTGTCTCTTAGGTAGTGTCTCTTAGGTAGTGTAGTAGTAGTAGTGTCTCTTAGGTCTCTTAGGTCCTATTCTGAATTTCAAATTATTCAGGTAGGATGAAAAGTGCTTCACATATGCCAGGGAGTTCTTCTAGTCCCCAGAAGGTCCGAGGACATGCCTTCCCAGGGACTACAAGCTAGTTATCCAGGAGCTGGTAGGCCTTCCAGTTGTATCATGGCTTCACAGTGGGCATTGCTCATTCACAAGAAAGTCACCTCCAGCCATCAAGATGAGATGAAGGCTGCAAAAAAAGTGATGCCACCAGTGAATCACATAATCTGGGGAAAATAACAAAGAAATGAAAGATCCAGAAAGATTGGAATCAACCCATGACAAAGTAGCAAGGTAAAGTCAGCAAAGCAACTCATGAAACAGGTCACAATGTGTGTACAGCTTTCAACAGACCTGATATTCTTTTAGAAAGGCTGTTGTATCATTGCTAGAGGAAAAATAAAACTCAAGGCTTACATGGCCAGAAGGCTTAGCGCTCCTAAGCCCAGGGGAAATGATGATAGAGGTTATTTAAAAAACAAAACAAAATGAAACAAAAACTCATTTAGCACTTACTATGCTGAATACTGTGTTAAATCTCTAAAATAATGTATTACCTAAACTAATGAAAACCTGGTGATGTTGATTGCTTCAGCAAGTATTTATTGATCTTTTACTATGGGGTAGTAACATTCTCTTTCCTCTGCATTCTTAGAAATATTATCGTTCCTATACTATGGATGAGTTAACCAAGGCGTGCAGACTTCAAGTAATTTGTACAAATCGCACACAGATAGTGGATTACAGAAGGCTGAATCCAAATCTGACTCCAAAGCTCAAATGGAAGCCCACCCTGCCACTGCTCCCAGATGTATTCAGAGCACACTGGCAGGTGTGCTGGCTCTAAGATCCCATTCTTAATTATCTTACTTGCTGGAGCATTATACACGTGGTCTTTATGGTCTGTTCTGGCCCTGGATCATATTGTCATTTACTATTTTCTAAAAGTTTCATGGTTATAAAACTTGCTTGCCCATCTAAATTGAAAATTCCTAGAAGGCTGGGCAAGATGATATATTCTGCAGCATTTCCCGGAGGGCCAGGTGCATTTCACACAGGTTTTAAGCACCTGTACATCTGCCAGGGCACAGTGCTCAGCACCGCAGGGAATTAAAAAGAAATAAAACAGTAAAATAAAATATTGCCTCGGCTATTCAGTCTTATAACTTAGTGGACACTGTCATTAAACATCAACTGATAGAATTTTAGTTTCAACAAACCCCATTTTCGAGAACTCATGACTGATGGGATAAAGTTTCCAGAGACTAGAAAGAGACCAATGCAATGTATGTTTTCAAAACGTCAGAAAGATTAGAGCTCAGAAAAGTAGATAATGGTAATAATGCCTAAGTTGCCTACGAGAAAGAACTTCAAGACACACGAGGAGAGAATTAATTGTAAGAGAGATCATTGGGTGCTGGGTAACAACCAACATGGCTTTGAAAGGAATACATCGTGTCTGACCAATCCAGTTTACTTTTATCCCAAGAGCAAGATGGACTGCGTGGAAATGGTGAGTTAGTAAATAATTATAGCTTTACTACAACAAGGTTCTGCTCTCTGAGATACACTCACAAATAAGCTAATACGACATAGCCTAGGTGACTACGCTAGCAAGTGGGTACACTCCAAGGAAGCCACAGAAGAGGTGTTTGATAGGAACTGGTCTTAAGTCCTCAAGTTATTTCCAACTTCCATTGATGACGTGGAGAATAGGAGCACGGATGAGCTTTTTAAGTCATGGGTAGCCCCCAAGTGCAGTCAGGGCAGGCACTCCCCGTTGAACAGGCCTAGAATTCTCTATAGCTCAGACGATTACTGAACAAATAGTTGAAAACGGGAACATGTTGGATTTTAATCGAGAAAGCACATAGGGATAACTTCTGATCTTTTCTTCTTTCTCGCTTGACTTTCCATCTGGGAGCCAAGTGTGGAGGGAGGCTCTGATGTGGGAGAAGGAATATCTGGCTTTGGGTTGTGAGTCGGTCCACTGGGACCTCAGTTTTCCCATCTGTGCAATGGGGTAACAGCTGGCCAGCTGTACAAGCATGATCTTGTGTGGATTAGCTAATTAATGATCATTTGGGGGTCTTAAAAATGCGAAGTGTTGCATAAATCCTAAGTATTATTATGCTTCACGTAAAGGGCAAAGATCTTGTCTTGGAAAGGAAATGGGAGGAAAAATTAGAGGAGACAGTACAAGAAAACACAGGAGAGACGCTATTAGCCAGTTTGGGGAGCACAATTGCAAGGGCTTGAGCATCATAAAACATCTGTGGTAATTTCCGCTCACCTCTGCTCCTGCAGTCACCGTGAGGGAGAATGCAGTCTGCTGTCTTTAAGTAAAGAATAGGGAAAGCAATAAAGTGAGCGTTTGCCCTTGCCAAGGTTGAGGAAATCTCTCAAATGTCATACAATTTTGGATGTTCTAAATGAAGATATTACTTAATCTACCTGGGGGATTGTGGCTGTTTCATAAACCAACGTAAACAAGCCTCCAAAATCCAGCTACCGAGGACCCTTTGGACACACAGCAGACTGCTTCAAATTGACAGGTTTCCTGGGCTGCCCTTGAAACTCAATTTGCTGACACTCAGTTCATCCCAAATTAATGGAGTCTCCTGTTCAATGGCCAAGGCTGTCCTTCTGGGTTGGCCTCAAGGGTCCTCCCTGGGGCATTAGGAGGGCCATTAGGACAAATTCTAGATGTCCAGGTACCATGGGGGTGATGTCAATTAAATAAAATGCATTGGCCTCAGAGGAGGGGAAGGGACACTAGGGCAAAGTCTTCTCCTATTGGAGGTGACCAGCTGAGTGCCCAAAGTGTCAAAGAGATTGGAAGTAGGAGTCATTCTCGAAGCTGATGCCACAGGCACAAGGAAACATTCTTTGCCCACTTTTTTTTTTCCTTCCTGGTTCCAAGCACCTGAAGCATCCCTTCTAATAAATTAAAAGGGCCTTGTCGAGTAGCTGATTCAGGGCTTCCTGGTGGATCAAGAGGACTGTCAGCCTCCTCCACGGGGTCCGAGACCACTTAGCTGTGCTCAGCAGTCTCCACGAGGGGAGGACAAAGAAGACAATGCCCTTCATGCGGCCCAGTGGCCCAGGAGAGGCCCAGTGATAATTCTGTGATCACGGTTGGCCTCTTGTTGGTGCCGTCCCTTCCTGCTGGTCGTGAACGTGGAGTAGAGGTGGGACAATTCAGGCCTTAAATAGCCTATCTGAAGACTCACCAGACTTCTTACCTGATGGCATGGCTCTGGAGTCGTGAGAAACAGAGAATTAACATTCTGTCCTTGGAACTCAGTTGTCACTATGATAATGAAGTACGAATCAGCACATGCCTGGGACACAGCAGAAGTCAGGACAGACAAAAATGAACCAGGCAGGATTCTAGATTACATTCTGAAACTTGACACTTTCTAGGATCCTTTCGTGACTCATGGGTCACGGGTATTTTTGTTTATAAGTAAACATAGACCCTCATCTGCTGGCAGGAGCAGAGAGAAGGAAGGAAGAGTCAAGATGTCAGGAGGCAGAAATGAATGTGGAAGGAGACATTCTCCCTACTGAGTCAGCAGCGCTTCTCGGGAAGCCCCGTCACTCCTCAGCTCCAGCTAAAGGACTGAAAATAACAACTAGAGCAAGACAAGGATCTTGCTACTCAGATTCTTGAGAATGTTGACATCCTCCACTAATCTGGGAACTCCTCCAAAGCCGCGATCACTTTTGAATCTTGTTTTTTTGAAGCCTCTACCACAACGGCTAGCAGGTAGTAGGGCTTCCGTAGATGTTTGTGAATGAGCAAAGAATGAAAGAATAAATTATAAAGTGCCTGGAAATATAGTACAGGAACTCAGCATTTGCTTTAAAAAAATGGAGAGACTCACATTCTAATTTATAAATGCAACTTACACAAATGCATTTTTCACAAAATGTAATCTCGATCATGTCCTTGAAGCCCTCCTCCTTCGAAGTAAATTCTCACAGGCTCCCCTTGGTTGGCGAGAACACAATGTAGAGCTAACAAAGGCTATTTCTCTCCCCTTACTCATGTCAACTGCTCAGGAAATCAAAGATCTGCTGCTTAGGCTGTCCTGAGCATAATTCATGTTGGTTTAGGATTTAGGCTTATAGGATTAGACTGACGATCATAAACCTTGCCCATTATGAAATCCCAAAATCATTATTAATTTTAAAAGGAGCATAAAACCTTGGGCAAAACTAATAACAAATGTGTGCCAACTCTAAGACCAATACGAGGCCTAAATCCTGTCTAATTTGGAGAGCTCAGGCTGGAGCGGATTATGGAGAGAGACTGAGGATTCTCCTTCCCTGGAGAGCTCAAGGATGAGGAGGACAGGCTCACCCTTCCTGCCCAAAGTCAGGGGACCGACAAAGATCAGCTGGTAGTTCTCTAGTCTGAAGTTTGAACAGAGAAGGATCAGGGGAACCAGAATCCACACTCCCAGGCTGAGGAATGTCCAGAGTTGGGGAGGAAGAGAGAGGGAGAGCGAGCACTGGGAAGGAGGACAGCATCCAGGGAGGTGAGGGCAATACTCCTTAGTTATGGGTCTTGGGATTGCTGCCTGCCTTTTATAGGTTTGAAAGACAGGAAATGGAAGAAAAACATGCATTAGCATCCTGAGGATAGGGCCCACGATCAAACAGAAAAACTTGCTTCCAGCAAGGTAGAACACGAATTTGCCCATGCAAACAGTCCACTGCAGAGCACTCAGAGCAAGATGCACAAATGAAGGGGAGGAGAGGCCAGTCTCAACTAGGGGTGTGTGATTTACAGCTGAAGTTCAAAGTGATGATAATACCATGTTTTTACTTTCTAAATTGTTTTATCCTATTTTTCCAGCCCATAAGGAATGCACCTTGGTGTCAACAGAACCCCTTTGTCTTTGTAAGCTATTTTGAAGCAAAATATCGGTAAATTACTTCCCAAACCACCACACAACTAGATCATGCTGAGAAAATGGGCTTTGCAGGAATGCAGTAAATTGTTTCTGTCACAGAAGAAAATCCAACCAGTAGAAATCGTTATGGATGAGTCATTATGAGAAGGGGCCAAAAAAATTAACCTTCATCCGGTTTCTTTGTCTTTGTGCATGCAAGGGAGGGTGTGTGTGTGTGTGTGTGTGTGTGTGTGTGTGTGTGTGTGTGTTTATTCGAATTCACAGGCCACACTTAGGAGTCGGAGGTGGGAATGTCTTCAGAGATAAGCAAGGCCAGCCTCGTCATTGACATGCACGCAGGAGGGGGAGAAAGAGGAAGAGCGGCTGCAGAATATGGTGCTGCTGGGCAGGTGTAGAGCATGTTTGAAGGACGAGGGGCTCTGTGATAAGGAGGAGGGGGAGAAAGTCCACGTATTTTAAAACATTTATTTAGTGCCATGGACCGAATGTGTCACCCCCAAAGCTCCCATGTTGAAACCTAATCACCAGTGAGATGGTGTTTGGAGGTGGGGCCTTTGGGGAGTGATTAGATCAGGAGGGCTTTGGGTCCCGAGTGGGGTGAGCGCCCTCAGGGTCCCCTCATCCCCCCCCACCCCCGCCAGCGAGGACACAACAGTAATGAACGAGGAAGCTGGTCATCCTCACCAGACACCCGATTGGCAGGCCCCTGGCTCCCCGACTTCCCAACCTCTGGAACTGTGAGAAGTAATTTCCTTTGTGTATCAGCCCGCCGGTCTGTGGTTGTCTGGTAGAGTAGCCCAAATGGACTATGGCATTCAGATTTATGAGATCGTACCCGGCACGGGACCGAATGTTTCGCACACATCTGCGTCTCCTGATGCTCCTGACCATGCTGTTGAGGTGCTGTTGTTCCCGCCGTTTTGCAGATACAGAAACCAAGGTGCAGACAGGTTGGGTGCCTCGGCCAAGGCCTCACAGCAATGAAGTGGCTGGATCAGGGTTCATATCACGGCGATCCGGTTTTAAGCATGCCTCCGTGCCTCCTCGGGGAGGGACTAGGCCGTGCGTGGCCTGCCGTGGACAAAGCCAGCACTCTGGAGGCAGGTGCCCACCCGAAAGACTCAGAAGAACCATTCTCATCCACCAGGTTTGAGCAAATAGCTTCCTAACTGCCTGGTGCATCTTCCGCCAGCAGGCCCCTCAGAGGACCCTCCATCAGGGGAGGCGGGCATGAGACCCCAAGGAGCGCCCCCCGACACTCTGGAGCCACTTACCCCTGCCCCGGCCTCTTGTCCCTTTGTACAGATGTACAATCCATTTCCAATGGCTTGGTAATGACTGAGGGATCGCACCCCCACGCCAACGGTAGCACAGAAAAAGCCTCCGTTAAAGTGTTAAACATGCCCTAATGTGCGGTAATTGATTTCACATACGGAATCAGGGCCAGGGCAACGCCGCGCGACAATGGATTTGACACAGGCGCTGTCCGACGTGAGGACACGGCTGCAAGCAGCTGCTTCGGGTGCAGGCGCTAAGTGGCCGGCAGGCCTGGCCGAGGGCCTGGCGACGTGACGCGGTGCCCTAGGTGGGCACGAGGGGACTCGGAGGGTCGCCTTAGTCCCCGTCGGGGACCGTGTCGGCTCCCAGCCGATGGCGAGGTGTCCAAGGGTTCCATCTGGCCCCGCGGATCCCCGGCGCGAGGCCACCTCTGAAGTCACCGAGTTCGGGAGACACGGAGTGGCAAGTGCAGGTCAACCGGGTTGCCTGGGGAGGCGGGAGGAGGGAGCCTGGAAGCCTGCAGGTGTGGGGGTTAGGGCCACATGCAGAGAGGGTGCTCAGTGCTCCAGGGGGCACCCACGTCGGGGCTCCAGCTCCTGGGTCTGCATCTCAGAGCCAAAGGTGACAAGAGGCATCTGTACGCATGCTGCTGACCCGTTTACAAAGAATTTCCACAGACATGACTACATTTTGAATCTCCTCATCAACCTTGCAAGGCTGGGATTTTTCCCAACCTAGAGTCCCGCTTGGGCCATGTAATTACCTGAGAAGCTTCTAAAGAGCTACTGCTGCCCAGACCCCTCCTTCCACACCCAACCCGGAGCCCCTTTCAGTGGTCTGAGATGGGACGCAGGTCTAGTATTTATTTTTGTATGTGTGGTGCAAGAAAACTTTATTAGTAGACACTCAAATTTGAATTTTACATAATTTTCATGTGTCTTAAGTTATTGTTTCTCTTCTGACTTTTTTTTTTCCTCAACCATTTAAAAATGTAGAAACAGCCTTAGCTGTAGAAATAAAACAGACAGAAGGCTGGATTTGGCCCAGGGTCCATCGTGGGCCAATCTTGCTTTAAAACAACCCATATTTATCTTCAACTTGCTAAAATCCCTCCTGCCTCCCATTCCATGTCCCTCATGTGCCCCGTATTCTCATTTTCCTCTAAAACCCCTTGACAGCCTCCCTCACTGGCACGCCCTACCCCAAGCATCCCACACTCAGATGTTCCTCATTCCCCATGTGGAGCTCTCCGACTAGCTCTTCTGTTGTTTGTTTTTGGACAAATAGAAATTGTATACATTTAAGGTGTATAAAGATGATACTGTGATATGTACACATTGTGCAATGATTATCATAATCAAGCTAATTCACAGCGCCGTCACCGCACACAGCTACTTTTCCTGTGGGTGGGTGGTAAGAACACCTGAGATCTAGTCCCTCAGCAAATCTCAAGTATACACACATTATTATTAACAATAGTCACCATGCTGCAGTCTCCAGAAAGTTCATACCCTTTGACTGGCATCTCCTCTTTTCCCTACCCCTCAGCCTCAGTGGGCCAGTATTTTTTTTTTTTTAATTCACCAAAGGGCACCTGGGTGGCTCAGTGGTTGAGCATCTGCCTTTGGCTCAGGTAGTGATCCTGGAGTCCTGAGATCGAGTCCCACATCAGGCTCCTGCATGGAGCCTGCTTCTCCCTCTGCCTGTGTCTCTGCCCCTCTCTGTGTCTCTCATGAATAAATAAATAAAATCTTTAAAAAAAAGCAAATAAAATTCCCCAAGCGATTTGAACATATAACCAGGTTGAGAGCCACCAAATGAGACAAACATTTATAGATGAATTGACTGACGACAAGTGTGTTAGAACTTGAGAGGGACGTAAAATCCAAGTAAATAAATTTGGGAGACAGCAGCAGAAAGACTGAAGACCTGAGAACACTCATATCTGGTCTGGTCCGATGGACAAAAGCTGGAGAATGTAGACAAAGTCCCGATGCCCAGTGCAAGGTGAACGCATCCTATATTCTCACGGGCAGAATGATCTTTCAGGTGACACGCTCGTCCCCAGTGCCGAGCTTCCAGTTCAGGTGGTTGAGAAAAGAAAGAAGACAGATGTCCTCTCAGAGGCAGGGTGTGCTTGGTGCAAAGTGAGCACAACGGAGGCCCGAGGAAAAGACTGCTCTCTGTCCTTGCTTTATACTCCAGATTAACTTAAAACAATTTTTAGAAATGTCCTCAACTCCTAGGGGACTCATTTAGCAGCACACAGCCTCTTCTAATGAACTATGAATTGTACGGATGCACTAATCTCCAGGCAAGGAGAATACTCTCTGCAGCTCGAGTTTCCACAGGAGTTGGGGCAACTTCTACATGATTTGATGAATCGGCAATACAGCGATGACAATGATGATGATGATGATGATGATGATGATGATGGTATGATAATGGTGATGGTCAACAACAACATCTACCATTTTGAGCACCTCTTCTGTGCCATAAGCACGCCGCGTACGTTAGCTGGACCCTCGCCTGTTCCCCTTTCCTTATCCGCTACCTTATGAACCTCCCCACTTGCCAGTGAGGAACATAAGTCACAGCAAGATGAATATCATGCCTGGTGTCACAAGACTGACAAGCATCAGACCCAGAAGGCATCTAGACCTTCCTGGCTAGAACTCCTGATGGGTACAGATATGCAGCATGAAGTGCAAGTTTGCTCCCTGCCACTTGGAAGGGAACATAATTAATAATAATACCGTTTCCTGAGCAATTTTTTCAGCCTGGAACTGCGTTAAGCCATTTAAATATATTCTCTCATTTAATGCTCACAAAACCCTGAGAGGCAAATATTTTATCCGCAATTTCCTCTTGAATCAGCACAGGCTCAGAGGTGATGATGTTAGTGAGCCCATTGCTGGTAAGGAGTTAAGGCACCTGTCTAGCTTCACCCCGCGCCCTGAGGGACACAAGCACCCTCAAGACTGTCTGTCCTCACCCTTGCCCTCGCCCATCAGAGAGGGAGTGGAGTCTGTCCTCCAGCTGGGGAAGTGCACAGAGAATCAGTCCCAGGGTCTAGGGGAAAGGAGAAGCCCCTTGTTCTGACCATCTTCCTAGTCAAAGTACTCCTGGGACCACAGCATGAGGTGTGCCCAGGACCTGAATAACGGGCTGCATGACCCTGGGGTGTTCAGAGCGAGACTGACAATCAAGCCAACTGAGGCTCAGGTCCAGGCTGTGTGGTGTGAACTGAATGAGTCTTGTGGCCTCTGGGCCTCAGTTTCTTCATCTGTAAACCACTGACTAAAACAGCAACTTCTCCAGAGTGTTAAAAGGATGATAGGAAAGAATGTACGTGAAGACATTCACCTAGTGCCCGATTGCTTGATGAATGGAAGCCATTATCATTCTTAATGGCTCAGGGAACTGGGGCACTGGCCCCATATTTTACCCCTATTTCCAGGAGTGGGAACAGCTCCCCTATAGTTTTCTCATCAATTATGGTTAATTCCATCCCTCGGAGAAAGCCCAGCTGCACCTGGGCTTGAGACGATGCTAAGGCAACAGGTAGGGGTGGAGGTGATCCAAGACAAGAGACCCCAGTGCTTGAGGAATGCACATGTCCGCATGGATGGTGCACGAGGAGACCCAGTGCTTGAGGAATGCACATGCCCACATGCATGGTGCACACAAAGCAGCCCAGTTGGTCAATGGTCATGTGCCCAGGGTCCCCGTGGGTGTGGAGATCCCGCTCTTCCTTCCATCCACCAGCACAGGCACACACACATACACACGCACCACTCAAGTACACGTGTACGCACGCACATCAAATATGCACATACAGGTGCACATAGACACACATGCATACACGTGCACACACATGGCCTGTGCCATGCCCCCCAAGGCAGTCAGGGTTTCTGCTGCAAGAACCGTGTCTTCTGGGCTGCGGAGCTTCCCTGGGGTTACAGGGGTGGGGTCCCCTGAGGCACTTGCCACCCATTCGGTGACTGTAGAAATTTCCTTTCCCCTCAGCCTTCTTTCTGCCAGTCACCTCTGTCAAGGAGTGATTATGCTCCTTTCTGTCAGGAACACTGAGTGATTGTGGCAAGAAAATTGCCTTCAGCGATAGGGATTTAAGAAACGCTTTTCCTGAAAATAGTGCTCAAATTAATTAACTTGGAGGAAAGGATTGCTTTTTTTTTTTTTTTTTTAGGTCTGGATTTAATTTATTTTCTCCCAAAGAGTTTTATGTTGTGTGATAACTGGTGAGGAGAGCGCGACCTGCTCGGACGTCCCCTGAAGTGTGGGAGGCCTGGCAGGAGCGTCCCGCAAGGCCCCAGGGGCCCGGAGCTGCCCGCTTTGCAGGGTGGACGAGGCCCCGGCCCGGTTCTGCTGGTTCCATGGAAGGAGGCCGCTCACGCAGGAGAGGCAGGATGTGCCTCAAGGACGGAGTCCAGTCGGTGCTGATGGAGAAAACTTGGCGGCAGGAATGTGAAATTGGGGCAGTAGTGGCACAGGAGTAGCTCAGACAGCCTGATTCCAGCCTGATTCCAGCACTCTCTGGCGCTAAGCTGCCGCCCCTTCACCTGCACATGGGGTAACAACGTACAGAAGGCCTGCGATCCGGGCTGGGCGTCCTGAGGCTCAGCTGAGGTCTCTATGCGGCTGCATTTCGCCTCCGGCTCTGGGATTGCCGGGCAGGACCTGGCGAGGGGTGCAGGCAGCCCCTAGGAGGGAGGGAGCAAGGCTTTACCCTCAGACAGGCCTGCCATCAAGGCCTGTCCTCTGTCACTAGCTGTGTGACCACGGGGAAGTAATCTAACCTCTTTGAGCTTTCCTTTCTTCATTGCAAAATGGATATAAAGCTAAATGCATCATAGCATCCTTGTGGGAAAAAAAAATCAGTGAAAACACTCAACTTATAACTGATTGATGAATCACCGTTCCTTCCTCCACCCTAATACTACGTAATACAACTATTAGGCATCAAAAAAAAAATGTAGGTGTGTAATAGATATTTGAATAGACACAAAAATTAAATAGTATGGGCAGCCCGGGTGGCTCAGCGGTTTAGCGCTGCCTTTGGCCCAGGGTGTGATCCTGGAGACCCGGGATCGAGTCCCACGTTGGGCTCCCTGCATGGAGCCTACTTCTCCCTCTGCCTGTGTCTCTGCCTCTCTCTCTCTGTCTGTCTCATGAATAAATAAATAAAATCTTTAAAAAAAATTAAATAGTATACATGCATTTATTCTTAATGACTATTTTTTTGTTCTCATGCACATTTCAATCCCAGTCAGACCAGAAGGTAAACCATTACAACGTCATGTGAAAGAACTCCTGATTTCTGCTCAACGTTTGGATTACGGTGCTCCAAGTCAATTCCATGATCCACATTGGGTGGCCAACATTTCCTTTCTTTTTTTTTTTTTTTTTAAAGATTTATCTATTTGTTTTAGAGAGAGAAACAGAGAGAGAGAGAGTACACATGCACGCAAGTGGGAAGAGGGGAAGGAAGGGGAAGCTGACTCCCTGCTGAGCGCAGAACCCTTGCCTGTTTGATGAGAGGGCTTGATCTCCAGAACCTGAGACCACGACCTGAGCTTAAACCAAGAGTCAGACACTCAACGGGCTGAGCCATCCAGGTGCCCCAAGGAATTGCCAACCTTTCTACAGGTGGCCACCTGTTCTGGGTCTGGTCTCCAGGTTATAGTCAGGAAATGTAAAGGCATTTCGTATCCACCTCAACCAGCATTTCTTAACCCAGAGCGCAGTGGATGGACTTTTCCGGGTCTCCAATCCTTTGAAATTTAAAATACTGCACTCAGTTTATGTAAGTTTTCTTGGGAATTACATTCATAGCATTCACTGGGGCGAGGATGGGGGTGATTTGAGATCCTCCACAAAAAAAAATTAAGATAAATTGGCTTATACCAAATAGAATATTGATGACACACCAATTTAAAATATGTAAAATTCCCAAGTTGATTATTACATAAAGAATTTTTCAATATGCCTTTTATAAAATTTTAAAAAGCTGATTTGAAGAATTCCCTTCAGAAATCACTCTTTTTAAAATAGAGGTCGACTCGACATACTCACATGCAGATTTTTACACACACACACACTCTCGCCGCCCCAGTCTTAAGGCTCCCTGTGGCAGCTGCATGTTGCAGAGAGCTAGAGAACTGAAAACTGTGTTTCTACAGCATCCTGCCTCCCAGGATCATGCAGGTCTTTCAAAGCATCTCAGGAGCCCCGGCCCCTCCCTAGGTTGGCTGTTCATGGCTTTGCAGGTGGAGCAAAGAGCAGGAAAATGTCTTGCCCCCAAAACAGGCAGCCAGGATGATTTCACTAATCCATGGCTACCGATCAAAATTAAGACAGGAAGGCAAGAAACAGAATTTATGCAATCAGGGTGACTGCGGCAGAGCTTTAAAGCAGAAGAAAGCAACCTTCCTGCGGGGCGCTCTGCGGGGACTTTCGGGTTTGCACCCAACCTTCTAGAACGCAGTCCTGAGAGCCCGGCTATGGTCAGAAGCAGTACGGCAGGCACACAAACACCATTCTGATCACAGGCAAGAGTGCCGTGTGATGCCTTTCCTACTTTCAGAGAACCGTAGAGGAAAGGCCACTCTATGAGATGTTCTTAGCACCATTTCCATACTCTAAGACATTCTTGGTTGGACATAACCCTAGACTTCCATTCAGCTATTATTATTGCTGCTGATAGCATAGTTACCGCCTTATTTTCACGACCGTTTGTGTATTTACACAGTAGTCAGACAGCCCACATAGGAACCTAGGGAAGCAAATGCGAAGGTGGCCGAGTACATTGTGACATGGATACGTTGCCCCAAGTTCCAAACTTGGAGGAGCAGTTAAAGACAGGAGAGGGACTCCTAACGCACACGTGGTCTTCTCTTTCCTTGCCTCCCACTCAGTGCCTGGCAGAGTTTTTCATACAGAGGATACCCGCATTCTTGTGTCATATCAAGGAGTACTCAAAGTTTTTGGTTTTTTTTTCCTTGCCCTCACCTCAAGGATGAGGACAGCCTCTGCACGTGGAAGCACCGTTTCCCAGAGTGTCGTCCATGAGAGATCTGCTTCAGAATCACCCAAAGGCTTTCTTTAAAATGCAGCTTCTTGGGCCCCTTCCCAGGCCCCTGAACCAAACTCTTCAGAGATGAGGTCTACGGGTCTGCATTTTTAACAAGCCCACGGAGTGCTTTGAAGTTTGAGAACCACTGACTTAGACAAACTATTATTTGTCCAATGGTGACCTTTAGGTCTTGTCTGAGAGCCCTTAGTAAATCAATTAAACCACGCATTGAGACATCTCTAAAGTAGCACTCGACAAAGCCTTTCCCTGGACCAATTGAGAATTGAGTATTGGAAGGTTCAGATAAATCAACTTGGAGGGTAAGTTTACTCGTAGTCCCTTCATGAAGAGTATTTGCCTGCAAATGAGTCCAGAATGTTCTTCTCCTATCCATAACTCATCTCCTTGTCTGATGGGGCTCATGGGCTGAGGGACCCCCACTCAGCGCGGCCAATGAATTTCCCCCAGCTACTGACATTATAAACTGACTCTACTAGTCACTGCCATTTTCTCGATAAAACTATTACTATGGGAGGGATCGGCTGAGATTGAGAAATGGAAAGAGATGAAATGGATTTAAAGAAAAAGAGGAGGGAAGGGAAGGAAAGAGATCACACAAGAGAGGAAGGAAGGGGAAGGGAGGGCAGGGAAGGGGAGGGGAGAGAGAGAGGAGTTGATTCTCTAGTGAGAAGAAACCCCTGTTGTCTTGAAAGCATTCTGCATCAGCAAATCCTTTAATGGAGTGGGGATGGAAGGACTGGCCCAGAGGAACAAAAGGGAGAATACAGAAAGGTGGCAAACAGAAGAAAAGAGCAAAGAGAAATAAGGATTGGCAAGAGTAAAAAGAACATGAGGAACAAAGACTCCAGAGAAGTGAGGTGTTTTTTTTTTTCCTTTTTATACTTTGCAAACACTTCATTTTACTACACTTAATTAATCATAACACAGGAACATAAATGTTTAAAGGATGAAATAAAATGTACAGAAATACACTCAACAAAAATGAGAACCTATAAATTTAACACTAGGTTGTCCGGCCAGGGCCCAGCCCAGCTCCGCAGCCACAGTGAGCCCCAGCGAGGAAGCGCCCTGTTAGCTGCGGCTCCAATCGGCCAGGGAAATGCAAAGGTGGGGGAAGTGCTGCACAGAGAGAGGGAAAAGGACAGGGAAAGAGCAAGTATGACAGGGACAGCAGTAACTTCATTCTCTCCTGCCAGGGCCCTCAGACCCGGAAGTCCTCTGATGTGTCTAGCTCAGCCCACCCTGTAGTTCCAGCCAATTTCATGTTCTCGTGGACCAACCCCGTAAGAAACTGTGACAATATCCTGGTTCAAAATGCTGGTGACATCAAAGAAAGAAATTTCGATGGCGGCCACCAGGCTGAGACCTTGGATCTGTACGAAAGCCGGGCCTGACGTGAGCAGGAGAGACACTCGGGGTGAAGGGCTCTCTCCCCTGCGCCAACTATAAAAACCATCTCCCACCAGCGCAATACTGGGTCCTCCTGAGTCTGTGAATCTGGGCCTGCGAGTGTGGGTGGGACCGACCCAGTCCTCCACCCAGGCCCTCCTGGTGACTTGCTCTCTGCTGTCCCCTTTGAGGCTCTGTCTTGGGTCTGGTAACTGAGGGGAGGAGTGGGCACACCTTGCAATTGGTGGTCTCTGCAGGGCTGAGGTTCCTGCCTACTGTGGCCAGCCTCACCTGCCTCCAAACCTGTGCCCTGCAGGGTCCCCCCTCCATGTGCCCGGCTCACGGCCGTCTGGTCAGCCCTGCTGACTGCCCAGGAGACTTCCATTGCCTGTTTACCCCTCCCCGGTCACCTCTTCCTCCCGTCCCCACGCTGGTGCACACTAGTTCCCTCCTACTGGCCCTGCAGGATGGGTAAGACCCCTCTCACCTCCGGCTCATCCTAAGGGCACCACAGGCCCAAATCCTACCACTTACGCTTTGTCCGGCATCTAAGCCTCAAAGCTCGGTGCCCTTCCCGATCTGCCTGCTGTCGGGGCCTGCCTTTTACTGGGCCGAGTCCTCCGTAGCTGACCGAGGTCCTCAGAGGCCTGCTGTGTCTTTGAGGGATTACAGAAGCGGGTACTTCAGACCCGAGCTATGACCATGACCTGTTTCCGCCTTCCCTGGGGAAGCCCTGGAGCTTGTCCTCATCCCCCGAACAAACGAGACCGACCCCTACTTTTATGAAAGGTTTGAAATTCTTTTTTTTTAATTAATTAATTTATTTGTTCATGATAGACATAGAGAGAGAATGAGAGAGAGAGAGAGAGAGAGGGACAGACACAGGCAGAAGCAGGCTCCATGCTGGGATCCCGACGTGGGACTGGATCCCGGGACTCCAGGATTGTGCCCTGGGCCAAAGGCAGGCGCCAAACTGCTGAGCCACCCAGGGATCCAGGTTTGAAATTCTTGAGAGGTTAGAGAGTATGTGGTCAGGATATAGGCTTTCCTGTCACCCGTCTGAGTTGAATATTGACCGCAGGACTGACTCCCCTTGGCGCCTCGGGGTCACAGTCTTACAGAGCTGGTGTAAAGGTTCAATATGATTAGGTGAGATTTTTATCATAGTGTCTGGCAGAGAGATACTGATGGAAAAAAAAAAACAAAACCTGATGAATAGTTTCTGCTCTTCTTAAGTCCCCAGGGCTCTATAATTGTTCTTGGGGAACTTTATCATCGTTACAGAGGCAGACTTCAGCTAATGCCAAGCGACGGAGACCTCGTACTTGGTTAAGAATTCCAGCAAATCTCCGTGGCTCACGAGGGCCAGCTTCAGCCCTGCTCTCTGAACCTGCTGGCCACTCTTGCGGCCGCTGGCTAAGCACATAATTCCTGCAGCAGAGAGAGCCTCCTCTTCCTGTGCAGCACCACTTCCCTCGACCTTGTCCTTCCACCTCCTAGAACTCTAGCAGAACATCCCAACTATCTCATCCGTGCCCTAAATTCAGACCTAGTATGTTCCCTAGTGTGTTCAGATTTTCTTTGTGCCATTCTTGAGGGTTTCTGGTGTTGTAATCACATTCGTTATCCTTGATAATCCCCAAACTAAGCAAAAATGTTGATATCTTAATGCAGAGAAGCTCCAGGAAGCCCACACACAGCCTGACACTACCTCTCCTGGACCAAGACCAGACTGTTCCCAGGCCTTGTAATTGGGCCACGATTAACCAGGAGGAGGGCAAGATTAATCCCTGAGGGAATAGTTACCTGTTACTCACCGCCAGGAACATGCCCTACAAGCCAGTGGCCTCTGAGCTACTCCCAGCTGCCCACAACTGTAAGGTTGAGTGACAGATTTTAATTTGTAAACCCAATTCTGAAAGATTCTAAAGTCGCTCCCAAGTTAATCAAGCAGAGTACAGCAATCAATTAATGGTATCTATTTTGATCACTTGAGGGAGAAGGACAGTTTTGTTTTGTTTTTTTTTTATCAATAGCCCTTTAGGGCAGGGAAATCAGGCACTAACATCTGAAATCTGAGATCACTCTGATATCTTGGAAAATGTGGAAGCTCCTACAATTAGCCAGGACCTGGTAAGCTGATTGAAAAATAGCCCCCGTATTTCCTTCTCTTCTCCCTCCTTTTCCTCCTTCTTCCCTTCTTCTACTTCCTCTCCTTTTCCTTCTCCTTCCTCTTCTTCTCCTGCTTCTTCTTAAACCCAGTATCCTATCAAGTGGGATCTATCCTACCCCCACCTCCCTGACCTCCCCGGGATCTGTTCTGACCATGTGCCTTGCCTGTAGAATGCTTGAAAATGAAAAATGCCAGTTCTGAGTCTAGTCCTGCAGAGGCCTTAGAGTCTCGAGTGTGTTCCCTTGGAACCCGTGTCTGTCACAAGAACAAAACTGAGCTGGTCTGCTGGAGACTGGGAGACCACGTGGGCCAGAGCCCGCCACCTGAGGCCAGCGAGGCCTGCCCATTCCTACCCGAGCAGCCAGCTGACTGCGGATGCTGATGACGAGTCCAGCTCTGAAGAGCTGCCAGTGAGCTAGATGAATGTTCGTTGGTTTATACCACTGGTCCTGTGTGTGTTTGGTTTTCTTACACAGCATTATTCTAGTAAGACATAATGGATATAAAGGGTAGCAACAAATTACATCCTGAGGACTCTAGCCATAACTACTGACCATGAATTTCGGATTTTTTTTTAGTTACTCTTCCCATATGCATCTGATTCAATGCTCCTCTAACTTTCTGTGGTGAAGAACCAGCTATTTATTTTCACATTTTTTGTTGTTTTTATTTGAAAGAATTATAGCTTCAGATGAAGTCATAAAAATTAGAATAGTACACAGAGAGCTAGGTTTGGGGGTTTGTTTTTTTTCCCCCCAATCTGTTGTAGATTAGATGTTTCTATAAAACACAACAGAAATGAATTAGCAGGAAAATGAAAAAAAAATATGAGACTACACAAAATCTTTATTACATTTAATAGAGCACACATAAAATTATAGAAGCTTTTATGAAAATTTCCAAATGCTTATTGTCGGTTTGTATATGCATCTAATCATAGAGCAGTGACAAATGTTTCATGACCTGGCACTGATCCACAGACCACACCTAAATAGCATTATTTCAAACTCTTCTGGAGATCTTCTGAGACAAGAAATGGAAACTAGGCTTGAGTATAGCAGAGATAATTTTGGTCTCAAACGATCTTATCACAGAGAAGTTCTCCTGAAGAGGATATTTTTGAAATATCTTTTACCCTAAGTGCTATCAAAGAGTGTTTTTGTGGTTATCTAACGCTGGATGATGGGAAGAAAAATTATAAAGCACGCTTCGGCCTCTATACAGGAATTTTCTTGTTACTGATTTTTTTCTTTTTCCCTACCACTGCAACAAACAAAGAAAACAAAATAAGCAAAAACATGGCCACGTCAGTGTTGAAGTGCTGATATTCAAAATGTGTGATTCTAAACCGTGTGAACCAAAAAGAATTTATTACCAGTTAATATGCTTCTGGTAGAAGATTTTTTTTTTTTTCTGTCTGGTTTTTTGTTTGTTTAGGTGCTTTGCTGTTCTTATAGCTGTTATTTCTTAAACTCGTCTCTCTAAGTAAGAGAGACATGTTGAGCCAAAGAGAATTAGACTGCTATTCCCCACCCAACTTTTTCCTGAATCTTGAGGAAGTAAGTCCTGAGAGACAGGTCCCTGCCTCTTAGAGAGTGCAGGATGGGGAATCTAGTGAAAAACTAGTTTTGTTCACAAAGGCAGAATTGGGAAAAGAATGATAAAGGATCTGGGCACAGACCAGGGCCGCTGAGGTTGGTATAATATCCAGATTCATTACAGTGATACTCCCCTCCTGTCTACTCCCCTGAGCTGCCTCCAGGATGGGAAAGGTGGGGCCACACTCTGGAGGAACCGTGAACTCTATGAGCATCATAAGTCACGCACACCCGAGGGAGAGTCCGTCACATTTGGCAGGATGACAGTGGAGGGGCAGGTAATTTGTGCCGTGTTCTCTTTTCCTCTTTGTTCACTTACTTAATAAATGGGCACCTGTCCCCTAAGCGTTACAAAAGAGTATTTAATCTGGGTGGAGCATTAGGAAGGATGAGAGAATGGCAGAGACCATCAGTAAATTATGGACAGCTCACTTTGGCTCTTCTGCAACATGTTACTGCGCGCATTCCTATGTCTTTCCAGTCCATTCTCCTTTGAATAGTAGAGTCTGATCATGTCGTGATCATGTTTTAAAAGAATTCAGAAAAAAAAAAAGAAAAGAATTCAGTAGTTTCCCATTGATCTTAGAATAAAGTTGCGAGTCTTCAGCATGGTCCCTATGGTCCAGCTTGAGTGAGCCCCTGATCAGAAGAATCTCATACAATCTCCCTCCCTCTCACTTTGACCCTTTCACACTGGTCTTTTCTCTTTCCTCAAACTTGTCAAGCTCCTTCCCACTTCTCCATCTCCTCATCCACCCCCATCCTTGCGCCTCGTTGCCTAATTTCTCATCTTTCATTCCTCAGCATTCAATTTCCAGACTAAATTAAATCCTTATCATCAGTTCTGAGCACTTTAGATTTACTCTCCCCCTCCCCAGACATGATCACAACTGTACTCACGTAATTATGTGTGTGATTCCTCTTTAATTTTTGTTCTCTATCATGAAAATGTGAGCTCCATCAAGACAGGGACCATGTGCACTTTGATCATCTTTGTGTCTTCATCACCTTGTAGTATCACTGGTTCATTCAAAATATTTCTTGGATGAATGCAAAGGCACTTCAGTACCAGTTCTACTACCAGGCCTGAAAGTTCAAAGCCAGACACTGTCAAATTCTGCATTCTAATGCCAAAGAAAAGCAGCACAAGACTATTTTCTTCTGAATTTGAACTCAGATGAACTCAAACCAGAAGCACATACTTCTTCCAAGATGAGAAAAAAATAATAAGTAAAAAACAAGTTTTCTTGGAAAGCACAGCTATATAAAAGCACTCTTAAAATTGTACAGATAAACTTAAACTCTGTTGATTCTGTTTTTTTAATTTTTAAAGATTTTTTAAAATTTATTTTTTATTGGTGTTCAATTTGCCAACATATAGAATAACACCCAGTGCTCATCCCATCAAGTGCCCCCCTCAGTGCCCATCACCCAGTCACCCCCACCCCCTGCCCACCTCCCTTTCTACCACCCCTTGTTCATTTCCCAGATTTAGGAGTCTCTCATGTTCTGTCTCCCTTTCTGATATTTCCCACTCATTTTTTCTCCTTTCTCCTTTATTCCCTTTCACTATTTTGATAGACTCCTATCTGCCGGGAATGGTGATGACAATCCATCATGGTGGGATTCCTCCAATTCTTACTCTGAATCAAGGCTATCTCCCTGTGACTGTGGCCTTACTTATGCTAATTAAGAGGATTTTTCCTTCGGCTTCAGGGTGCCAGCAAGATCTCAGGGTAAGCACCATCTTTTGAGGTATAGAAAGCCTCCTACTCTGGTGGAATAGAAAAGCACAGGAGGATATATGTGCCAGCCCAAATTATCCTTTTAGGAATACATTCAAATAAAGTCTATTCAACTCTCTAATTCTCCTATATTCAATACTAAGGGTTACTCAATTTCTAGGTGGTCCAAGATATTTCCAAAAAGAATAGTCATAATCTTTCTTCCCCTAGTCTCTAAAATTAGCTACTAATGACCTAGGTCCTTCAATTATTCCCAAGATCAACTTGAAACCATATTTTGAGGTTGTACACTCTGATGTTATTTTGGCTTTTCTGCTTGACAGCTCTGGCCTTGACCTTTTAATAAAACTGTTGATGCATTGTTTGTCAATACAGAGCTCACCTATAAAACTTTTGAAGTACCCCTTATAGGGAAGCCTTAATATGACTGTTTACCCAGCATGTGACTCCTTTCAGAGACAGCCCAACAAAGTATGTTGATTGCTTGTTCAAAAGGAGACCTTCTAAAATGCCTCTGATGTTTTGTCCTTCCCTCCGCACCAAGCCCATGAGTATTAACTTCACATCCTGACAATTTTCAGTCCTTTCTGCTTTCTAACCTTGAGGAACTAAAAACAAAGTTGAACTGATATTTATTCTTTCATCTATAACTCAAGTGGCTGCTCCATATCTTTGTCAATGAAGGAATCCCTGTAGTCATGCTTCAAGCTTAAATTACTAGGCTTCAATTAGTTTCCCTGCATATACACCCCACCCTCACCCAGAAACATATCTCCATTGCCCCTCATAATTGTCAGACCTCTAGGATATACACCATAAATGTTTTTAAATTGGTGTGAATGTGGAAAGAAATGAGTGATATTGAATGCATACCTACTACACTTATTTTGAGTTTTTGGTAAACATTATTTTGTTCAATAATACACTTCCTGTGTAAGGAGGCAGTGGTATGCAGCAGGATGTTTTTACCAACCAGTTTTTAAGTTTTTAATTAATTAATTAATTAATTAATTAATTAATTAAAAATGATTTTATTTATTTGAGAGAGAGAAAGAGCAGAGCAAGAGAGCATGAACAGGGGTAGGGAAGGGCAGAGGGAGAGGGAGAATCAGACTCCTCGCTGATCCTCGCTGAGCAGGGAGTCTGATGTGGGGCTCCATCCCAGGACCCTAGTATCATGACCTGAGCCAAAGGTAGATGCTTAATCAACTGAGCCACCCAAGGACCCCTCGCCAACCCATTTTAATGATTATTAACAATCCTTCAATAAAAGAAAACCAAAACTTCAGATTATGGCTACCATTTCTGTACCATCTTATAATGTCAAATATCACTGAACCTAGAGTAGCATCACTCCATGAAACATGTCAGTGATCACTGAATTACCAGCATTTTGTCATTTATTGTTCATTTATTGGTTAGACATTTTGTCATAGAAAGACACACTAATATAATGTAAAAGCTTATATAAACATATGACAGGCACCCCTTGTGACAACTTATTTGTAAAGGGCTAAAAAGACATTGCTTCTAGCCATGATAGGAATAACAAAGAGTGGGCTTATGTGACCATATTAAATAACTAGAAAACACATGCAAAAAAATGTATGAATCCAACTGCTTTTAGATATTGGACAACAGACTGGAGGAAATAGCAATTCTTGAAAGAAGAGAAAAAAATGAGGTGAACTCAGAGATTCTGGATTCCCCAGATTTCTACCTGGAGGCAATCTCTGAACTATGCTTTCAGAAGAGGGAACCCTAACAAAGTGCAATCCTGGTGAATTAAGGAGAGGAAGACTAGAGTTCGGGGAACTTGTGGAAGCTAGAAGTGTAAGATAGAGTTTCTTAAAGAGGGAACTAGACAGAAAAAAAATGTTTAGAAATCTACATAGGGTTTCCTTTGAGTCTCTATTGAATAGTAGGCTATGCAAAAGAGACTGTATGACCTGCAAAACCTGCAATATTTGTTATTTACCTGTTTATAGAAAAAGCTTGCTATTTTTGCCCTAGAAATGAAAATATAATATTTAAGGTGAAATTTTCACTGGATAAAATTAAGAACAGTTTAGACATTAGAGAAGAAAATATTAGTAATTGTAAAGATAGTAGTAGAACCTGTCTAAAATGAAGTCAACATGGGGGTGCCTGGGTGGCTCAGTGGTTGAGCCTTCAGCTCAGGGCATGATCCTGGAGTCCCAGAATCGAGTCCCACATCAGGCTCCCTGAATGGAGCCTGTTTCTCTCTCTGCCTCTGTCTCTGCCTCTCTTTCTGTGTCTCTCATGAGTAAATAAAATCTTTGAAAAAATAAAATAAAAATAAAATGAAGCCAACATGAAAAAAGTACTGAAAATCAAATGAAGAGAGACTCTGAAATTAGAGCCCATATCAATTAGTTTAACATACATGAAATAGGAAGAGCAAGAAGGAAAAAAAGAATGAGATATAAAAATATTTGAAAAATGTAACGGTTCAAGTTTTTTCCAAATTTGATAAAACCTATAAACTCAAATGCAATAAGGTCAAAAAATTCCACCTAGGGTAAACAGAGAGAAAACCACACTAAGGTGCATCATAATCACATTACTTGAACCTGGTGATAAAGACAAAATATTAGAAACTGCTAGAGACAGAAAGCCACTGTATGTACAGAGAAAGAGAAGAATGAGAGAAGAAAACTATGCAACCCTTAAATCAATAGAACAAGGTCTTTAAATAACAGATAGAAGGAAAAAAAATCTGTCAACTTAGTATTTTATATTCAGTGAAAATAGCCTCAAAAATGAAGACGAAATAAAACCTTTTTCAGACAAAAGCTGGAAGAATTTATCACCAGTAAATCATTTCTATAAGAAATATTGAAAAGAAATTTCTTTGGGCAGAAAGAAAATGGTAACAGATGGGAAGCATGGATTTACACAAAAATAAAGAGCACTTTAAAATGTCAGTATTTGCGTTTTTCCTAATCTTTTAATTTCTTTACAGGATAAATGGATGTTTAAGGCAAAACAAATAGCAATGTATTAGGGGATATTTAATATGCATACAAGTAAAATGTATGATTATAATAGCGCAAAGGAGAGGCAGGAAAATGGAAATATTCTGTTATAAGGATCTTACGTTATACAAGAAATGATGTAATATTTCAATGCATATTATAACCTCTAGAACAATCACTAAAAAATAAATAAAACAAGAGATATAACTAAAAAGGCAATAGTTGATATAAAATGGAAAAATAGAAAATTCTTAACCCAAAGTTGCAGAAAATGGTGAAATAAGAACAAAGAGGACATGAGATGAATAGAGAACAAATACCAAGATAGTAAACTCGAATCCAAACATATCAATAATTACATTAAATGTAAGTGATCTAATAAAAGGCAGAAATTGTTAGACTAAATACAAAAGATACAACTATGTGTTGACTACAAGAAACCTTCTCAAAGTACAAATATATTTTAAATATATAAATATATATACATATATATGTAATACAAACATTGACTATAAGAAAGCTGGAGAGGCTATATTTGTATCTGATAAAGTACACTTCAGAACAAGTGAATTACCAGGAATAAAGACAAGCATTTCAAAATCAAGAGCTAAGGAATTACAAATCTTCACAACCAGCCCAACTAAGTGAACTGCCCTAAAGGACTGCCATTATCAAGCATCCCAACTGATTAGAAATTGACATACGGTAGATTTAAGCCTATTTGGACTCGAATTTAAAGATGAAAACAGATTGCATACCCCTTTTCTGTTCCAATTCCAACTTCTAATATACCCATCTATGTTTGGCCCTCTTTATCTAAGTCTGGGATGACTACATTTACCTATCGCAAGTTTCATTTTCTCCTTCTCTTTTTTAATCCAATTGATACTTCGGTCCAAGCAGTAGACCCATATCTTAATTTGAGTTCCATGTTGTCTTCTATGTTTGCACCTGTGGAAGAGCCTGCAATCTGTCCACCAATATAATTTGGCCAACCCTCTTCCTTCAATAACAGAACTCCTGTCTTTTGTCTGTGAATATTGGTATCCAGCTGAAGGTTGGTTTCCCAGCCTCGACAGGCTATGTGGCCATGTGACTAAGGTCTGTCACTTCCTGGTTGTGCTTTAAGGGAAATGATGCGTGAGCCCCATTCATTTGTAGTCCTTCTACTGGCTGAGAATCACTTTTGATAAGGGGTCTAAGATTTTTATTCTTGTTTAAGCAATCTATTGAGTGTTTCTCTTTGTAATAACAGCATAGAGTAAATTCTAATATAGTACCTCTTTAATTTTCTTTGCCCAAGAGAAATTGGTAATTTTGTATAGCAAGTCAAATTTCTCATGTGATCCCTGTGTTATCCCTATTTAAAGAAAAAAAAAAAACAAAATAAAACAAAACAAAAAAAAAGAAAAAAAAAAGAAAAAAAACTCAGAAAATTGCTATCACTTTTTAACTGAGGACAGGGACTCTGAAAAGAGAATCCTGCCCCTACCTCCCTACTTTAATGCTTGCCATCTTTATCCATGATAGAATCAGTTTATGTCTTAAAAACACAACAGCTTATTGCTAGTCTTTAAGGAAGTGGAGACCGTCTAGGCATAGATATTAAATGTAGTTTTGCACTAACAGAAAACAACTAACATGTATAGATTCAAGTGCTAATTTGTGTGGCATGGATGAGTCCTTCATTCTTCTAAATCTCCATTGGTTGTCTAATCCACGAAAGGGGGATTAGCAAACCTGCTCCGATACTCTTAGGGTTTTTTAGTCACCTAATCATTTGCCTCACCCTGAACCCAGCTTCTTCTGCGCCACAGGCTTTATGGTCTCCCAGGTTCAGCTGATCCTATTTCTAGAATTTTCCTTTTGTTTTCATGTTTTTTGGTTTTGGTTTTGGTTTTTTCTTTCAGTGACCACAGTGGAGACCCCCTGCTGCCCTCCAGTCTCTGTATGTTAGGATTAAAATAATTAAGATAATGGGAAGAATTGGATTGTGGAACACTCAGAAAAGCTAATTTGAGTTCCTGCTATAAAGTGATTTGAATCCTTCCAAACAACCAGTGGTATTTGATATTGAATATGTTGAGCCTGCCAGCCCCTATGTAGGCTACGGCCTACCTAACCCCTGGAAAATCTCTTCTCATGATAATCACTATCTCAGATTAAAACTCGGATTCTCAAGGGGGGCTGTTTAGTACCAACATGTTACCTTACTTAAGTTAAGCCATCTCTGCTCTGGTGTCTGGATAGAGAATAATAACCAGGATTGTGTGGAGACCCATCACTTTGCTTTCTGTGAAGCTGCTTTATCAGGAACAAGCCCCAGGGTGGCATTACTTAATCAATAGCAGAGATGTAGAGAGAGAGAAAGAGAGAGAGAGAGAATTCACAATAAACTGATTACTGCATCTGGTTTCCTATGAGCAGTTGCAAGACTAGTGAAAGTCCTCTAATCTCATCAAGCAACCAGACAGATTGATTTTGAGTTCATTAATAGTTGCCGGGGTGGATGAGACAGAAAAGGAGATGGGAAAATGAATGCATTGTTGGTATCTACACCTTTAACAGAGATCAAGAAGCTCTTAAAAGCCACTTCTGGCCTCTGAGAGCGCTGGGCCAGCATGTCTCGTCCCTGGCCTAGAGTCAAGGTCAACATCCAAGGCCTCGGAGGAGGGCAGAGGACCTAGGAATAGGATGTCATGTGCTTTTAGACTTGTCTACAAAGCATCCAAAACTCCAAAACAAAAAGAAAAGACCCAGTTATCTGTCCCAATATTTTGTTCACAGAATATCAAATAACTTTCCATCCAAATGTTTGGCACCATACAGATCTACAGAGGTATTTTAACAAACCCAAAGTTTCTTATCAGCCTTATCTGCCAAAGGAAAAATGCTGGAACTGTACCTGAGAAGGACATCAAATAACAATAAGTCAATTCGATTTGGGGAGCAGGTGCTTCCAACTCTATTCAGAATTGGCAGAGGATTCTCTCTAGGCTAACCTGTCCCTCTAAGCTCCTTTTATTCCTATACCTGTCACCCAATATGCTAATGATCCGAAAGGGCTAGTGACTCACCAGAACGTGTTTATTTTAATACAGATGCCTTGTTGCTTTATATAAAAAAATGTATTCTTTGGAGGTTGTATACAAATTGATTCAACAATAAAATACACGGAAATGGGCAGGTTTGCTTAGAAGAATACCAATCTTCTAACCAACTCACAACATAGCAGGTTGTTAATATTAATTTTTATATATTGTTCTCTCTCTAAACCATCATAATAATTTCCTGCTAATGCGAGTTTCCATCGAAGGCAAGCAAAACACGTTCCAGACAGGCTCGGCTGGAAGTGTACAGCAACATTCTACTAGGCAATGGTTGTCCACGTGCCCTCTTTCCTTCCCTGTGGTATGAGGTAACTTACGAGAATCCTTCATTAACTGCACAAATATTTGCTGACTGTCTATTATGGGCTAAATATTGAACTATTATTAGTGATATAATGCATGCTTGTGTAACGTGGTCCCTCATCTCAAATGATTCAGGACTTCTCATGGGGGTTGGGAGGTATGCTTTGCGAGGACCACAAAGTGTCAATCATTTAGACTTGAAAAGTATGGGCTGATAGAACTTAGATGAGTAGGACTTGCCCTGGGAAACAGGGAGATTATCCCAATGGGACCAACAGCTAAGAAGAACCTGAGGAGAAAGAGCGGGGTCTGTTTGAGGAACTCTTAAGAAGCATGGCAGGATTTAGGGAGGAAAGCAAATATGTCGCAGGAGGATATGGGGCCGGGTATGTGCATGCAGGAATGCTGCTGTTGTACTCCTAAGGACTGTGTGTGGATTTAGATGATCCTCAGAGACCAAGAATGGGCCTGAAGACATCCTCACAGAGAACAGACAGATTTAGGTTTAGGAAAGATCATGTTGACTGCAGAATATGGAATCCATAGGGCTGGAGGGCTAAGAGGACTATGAAGGAGATGCTGTAGCCATCATGGAGATGGACAATTATGGGAACAGTGCACACGGTGCACGTCTTTAATCGTCCACCCTCGAGCCCTGTACTCCCTACAGCATGGTGTCCTGGGCAGGCTTTATCCACCCTGACTCGGCTCAGTGAAGGAGCCCTGTCGTCAGACCCTTTCATGATCCCATTAGCTAGACTCTGTTAGTGAGGCGGCAATTTTGCTCGGTCATAAAGAGGTAAAGACAGTAATAACAACTGTGAAACTCAACCAGGTGTGTTCTAAATCTTCTGTGAAGTAGACACAATTTTTCCTTGTAGAGAGGAAAGTTTGAGATAAATAGCAGAGAATCGGTAAATAATTCAGCCTATGACCTTGATGCTTATTGATTCCTGCAGCTGTTTATCTTTCCCTAGGCTACCCAGGAAAAAAAAAAAAAAAAAAAAAACCTCCGAAAAACAATTATCACTTAATTATAAAATTGCTTGTCTTGGGAGAGCCTTCTGGTTGGTTGCTGAACACTCCAAGGGGGTAAGTTAATCTCTATAAACCACCCAGCCTGACTGAAGCTGCTGCTTAAAATTCCTAACCACAGCCTTCATTATTCTCTAGTATGGATGAAAAATCAAAAGAAGGAAGAAAGAAAGAAACACCCACATTTTCTTCTCATTTTCAGGCACTTAGGATGTTTAGCCAATCAGATGACTTAAATGACTGTCTATTTCTCACCTATGGGATTTGAATACTGATGGATTCTGATCCTGAGGGTGCCAGATGTGGTACACAGTGAGCACTTGATCCATGTTAGTAGCACTGGAGGTGGCAAGAGTTACTGAAGTTGTCGCGGTAGTGATCTTCAGATTGGGCTGCAAGAGGAGAAATGAAAAGGATAAGATTTTTTTTTTACACAAATAATTTATTCTTTAACCCCAGCTTGGATGAAAGGTAGGGCCCTAGAGCCATCTAAGGGGATGGGGGTTGAATTTCTCATCACTAGTGTCACAGCCACTCTGAGCCGGGGGTTTAACCGTGCCAGTGGGGTAGGTGATAAACTCTTTTAGACCGGCTTTGCCCAATTCCTTTATATTTATTTTCTTATCTTGGTGATCATTAAAAATGTGTGGCTAGCAAACAAACAACCCTATTATAAATAGGCAAAGGACTTAACCCGACATTTTTCCAAAGAAGATACACAAATGGCAAATAATCACATGAAAAGACGTTCAACAGCACTAATCACTAGGGATGTGCAAATTAAGACCACAGTGAGACACCCCTCTGGCCCATTAGGATGGCTTCCATCAGGAAAAGAAAGGAAAGAAGGAAGGGAAAAAGAAACTCCCAGAAGCGTTAATAAGGTTGTGGAGAAATTGGAACCCTGTGCCCTGTGTGTGGGAATGTATAGTGGTGTTGCCACTATAGAAACCATCATAATGGCTAATAGGGTTAAAATAGAGTTACCATTGCCATTCAGCAATTCCACTTTGGGAAAAGAATTGAAAACAGGGCCTCAATATTTGTACATTTGTGTTCAAAGCAGCATTATTCACAATAGCCAAACGATGGAAGCATGCTGGGGGTCCGTTGGTGGATGAATGGATTTTAAAAATTGGTGTACGTCATGGAATAATATCCAGCCTTAAAGACAAAAGAAATTCTGGCATCTTGTATAACATGGATGAACTTTGGGGATATTATGCTAAGTGAAGAAAGTCTGTCACAGAAAGGTAAATGCCATATGATTCCACTTCTCTGAGGCTCCCAGGCCAGTCAAATTCAGAGAGGCAGAAAGTGTAACAGTGGTCGCCAGGGGCTGGGGAGAGTGGGGAATGGGGAGTTGTTGTTTAATGGGTATAGAGCTTCAGTTTTACAAGATGAAAAGATTTCTGGAGATTGATGGTCCAACATCGTGCACGTACCTAACACCACTGAACTGTGCACTTTACAGTTAAGATGTAATGTCATGCACATCTTACCACACTCGAACATTTTTACAGACTGCTTGGCTAGCTTTGGGAAATGGAAGCATATTCAGCAGGAGAACACACAGAACCCTGGAACCCTATCTTGGCTCCTCTTTCCAGAGCTGACTTTCTGGAAGACCTCCAGCAAAACACCTAACTGTTCAGTTTACCCATCTCGAAAATGTTATCCTTATCTCATTGAGGGGCTGGGGGTTGGGAGAAGGTGTTCAAAGCAAGAAAAGTGTCCAATGTGGTATAGAGACCAGACTCCTGCCTGTACACAAGCCAGGATGGGAAATAGCAAGTTGCACACTTACTTCTGGCAAAGGATATCTGTTTCTGTGGGAGTGTTGTCTTTCTTTAGCACCTGCTACGTTGGCATACAGATAACCCCATGACATCAGGGGAGGGCCATGCCACTCCCCTGCCATGTACTTGTGCAATCAAAGTCTAAATGTGGAATGTGAATGGCTATCCTGTGGCTTCAAGTCCGGAGCACATGCTATGGTATCTACCTCCCACCTTCCCTCATGATCATTTCCCAAGTGTAGAACACCTTGATTTCTTTCTGTTGAGTCTCCACATTCTACCCAGCCTCTAGATCTGATTCAAATCCTTCCTCCACTCCGAACGCCTTCTCTGAACCTTTTGCAATATGATTTCAACACCCCACTCTGACCGTTCCTTCCTCCTATCCCTTCATTTCCTCCATGTCGACCCCTTGATGAGCACTTTGGCTTTCTTGTAGTTCTTCAAATCCACCAGGCACATTCTAAACTCTGAGGGTAGGTCCTTGATGTTTTCTCTGCCTAGGATGATGTCCATCTGACTGATCTCCTTCAAATGTTTCCCCTGGCTTCTCTGCTTAACATGTTAGCCCATCACTCTTGCCCTTGGAGTCCCCATCTGCTTCTGTATAGTTGGGGTTTACTGTTCACCATACTTACCACCATCCCATGTATCAAAGTTTTGCGTATTTACTTCTGCTCTGCTCGTGTCCACCCAGGAGAAGGTAAGCTCCATAAGGCCACAGATTTTTTTTTTCCTATTCATTGCCATGTAAGGGTCTGGTGCACAGTAGGTGCTTAAATAAATATCTGAATGAATGAATGAATCCCTACAGTTTATACAGAACCTCGCACATAGCTATATGTAACTTTGTCTTTTTTATTTTCTGTTCTGAGAAACAATAGCCTATGCAGTGTTAATTGTTGTTATGCAGAAAAAAGTATCATCCTACCAATCTAATTTGGGGAAAACTCAGCTAAATAAAGTCACATATATATTTTTTTTTCCTTCAGGGCTTCTGAAATCCTTTTGTACTTTGATATGTCAATGTGCATGGCAGAGCTTTAGGGGACGGGATACCATAGACCACACTCTCCCAGGGGCTTGCGCATTCAGTCAACATCGGAGGGGCTTCTGCTCAGCAACTTGGAAATGCTATGCTACATGAGTGAGCTCTGCCTATTGAATTCCCTCCTCTTCTCGGCCTCAAGTTCTTGACTTATTTATGGTTCAGAATGGGATTCTCACTAGTGTAAGGCTTGCTTTGATGATAGGATTTCAGTTTCAAAGAGCTACTCTTAGTTCTGCTTTATTCCCATCCACTCAAGGCTGCTCTGTTCTATAGGAACACTACTTGTGTCCCCATCAACATGCTCATCCTATCTGATAATCAAGAAAGTTGCTTAAAAGAGGAGGATCCTGAGCTCAGTAAAATCAGAAACCTCTAAACCAAATGTAGCTCCCTGCCCTGCTTGCCAACTGCAGCAAGAAGCAGGAGTTGGTGGGAAGAGTGACCATGAACCAAGTGAGGGGCATATTAGGATTTGTGCTCTGCCTTTAGATGGGAAGCCATTGGAGATGCATGAGATCCATGTCTGGAACTATCTCTGGAACTACATAAGCAAGAATGCCGAATGTTTATACCCGAGAGCCAGAGCTGACTTCCACGCTCCCTACTTCAGGAGAACCTTGGGACTGGCCTTGGATACCCATCACTGCCTAGCTTCTCACAGCTGTTGATTGCAAGCCCACTAGGTGGCAACCTCATGTCAGCTGTAATGAAGAGAGGCACCATGTAACAGAGACTGAGATTATAATCAATTAACATTTATTGAGGGCTTACTATGCATCTGACACACTTGGAAGCATTTGGCATGCATAATAACTGTGAGATACATATTATATCCTTGTTTAACAAATTTGAAAACTGAGGCTCAGAGAGGGGAGCTAATTTGCTCAAGGTCACACAGCTAGGTCCCCTGGCTCTAAGGTAAGGTCCACTATAGCACAGTGGTTATCTGAGAGAGAGTTTGAAAATAGAGTACCAAAGCTCTAGGACACCAGGTTGGCAAGGAGTGGAGAAGGGGGTGGATAACACAGAAAGCAGTGCTTGTTCACCCAGAGGCCCCTTAAGGCTAGATGAAGTCATGAGACGTGACTCCAGAAGACAGAAGGTGACCGGGAATAATTTTAGGAATTATATCAATCTCTGGTGGGAAAATCCTAATTTTGAGGAAAGAGACAGGAAGAGACAGACGGGTAGAGTGGGTAAAGAGTCTTCAAGTTTCCATCTTCTTCAGATGACCCATTGACCCTTCCTTAGTGTCGAGCACAGCCCCAATGCTCAACATCCACCCGGTAGGCATGGTGAGTAAGAAGCCAGCTCTTTGGAACAAGCATGAGACTTAGGATGAGTGGCATTTAAACAGTCCATCCTGATTTGTTGGATTCTCGCAATGTGCCAAGGCCTTGATTGGGCAACACAGAAAAATGTAAAATGGCCTCCAACCCCAAGTGACCTATGATAGAGTTGGAGGAATGGGAGGAGAAGTCTCACATGAATACCTAACACTGGTAAGACAACATATGGGAGATGCCAGGAATGATAAATACTTCAGGGCTTCCGAAAAGTGTGTCCAGATATTGAAGGAGATAGTCAAATTTGAGCTAACACTGGCTACACCAGGGATGATGAAAGCAACACCCGTAGGAAGGCATGGGAGGAGGATGAGGAGGCAATGAGTAGACCCACTGGACTAGGTAGGGAGCTTACAAAGAGGCAAGATGAGGTGAAGTCAATTTGTGGTGGCATTTAATGCTCGCTCTAAGAAGTTCAGACTTTAGTTTCTAAGCACCATAGATTTACAAGCAGGAAAGCCGCAGAGCCTAGGGTAGAGTTTATGAGCTCAGAATGATTGCAGGTTGCAGACAGGATGGCCCAGAGGGAGGAGGCCGGGAAGCAAGTGGGGAAGTACTTGTGGTGAATGCAGGTCCTTTTCACCTGCTCAGTCTCCATTTCCACTTCTCCTGGGAACTGCGCCAGAGCTCTCCTGTGGGAATCCATCTCATCGGTCTCAAGCTCTGCGCTCTGAGTGGGACTGATGCCACCTTCTATTCCCTTTCTAGAGACGAATGCCTGACCCAGACCCAGCCAGGCAGAAAGGTCCTTTCCCCTGGCCTCATAGAGCGGTTAAAAACACAAGACGTGCTTCAGGTTGGTCCAGTGAGAATCCACCCTTGCCTTTTTCCACAATCATTGAAAATGAAGCATGTGCTCTGCATTGTGTTTGTCAACTGGAGGCTAAAGCCCTGGAGGGCTGGTGGTTACGTTGCCAATACTGGAGAGGGGAATAAAATCTAACCAGAGGAAAGAAGAATCAAGAGATGGGAAGAGAGAGAGCTAAAGTGACTCAACCCCTGGGTTCAGCCCTGGCTGATATGTGGCCTGGAAAAAAAAAAAAAAAAAGTAAACAGCAGAGGGTAGAGATTGCCAAGAAGGAGAGGGATGGTGCTCAGGGTCGGCCTCTCTGACAAGGTGACTTTTTGGGTCTTTCTCGTCTTATCTTCTTGCGAGCTCTCTACCTAGCCCACTGGTCTACACTGCAGGAGACAGAGGAGCCAGCAACGTGGGAGTCCAGGAGAAGAGCCCTCCAGAGACAGGGAAGGGCAGAGCAGAGCCTGTGGCTGGGATGTGCCCGGCATGTTTGAGGAGCAGTGAGAAGGCCAATGTGGCCTGAGCCAAGCTAGCAAGGCGGAGAGCGATGGGCCAGGGGTCAGGTCATGGAAGGCTTTGTTGTCCCTGGAAGGGAGCTCAGCCTCTGCTCCCAGGATGAGTGGCAGCCATTAGGGAGCTCTGGGTTAAGCGGTGACAGAATGCGACCGATGTTTAAAAGGGTCACTCCACTCCCCCTGCGCCTGGGAACAGAAGGAGGAAAGGCAAGGGTAGAAGGAAGGAGAGGATTCACAAGGCCATAGACCACCCCCCACCCCCCCCACCACCCTCCGCTTCAGCCGGTACAATTTGAGATCCAGTCTCACGAAAGGGAGTCAGAAACAAGGGCCAGGGGTCGAGTGGCGGCTGGAGAAGGAACAGAGTGAGACCCGGACAGACAAGCCCAGAGGAGCAGTGTCACCCAGGGAAAGAGGCAGGAGACAGGGCTCGTGGGCCCCGGCTGGGCCCGGCAGGAGGGTGGCGCAGGGAGCCCGGGCTGCGGCACCGGGGCAGCAAGGTCACGGCCCTGCACCTGCACAGGCGCCCAGGCCCAGGCTATGCGGCCTGTGATGCCCGGGTGCGCTGAGGCTCCGGAGGCCAGGCCCGTCCTGGCAGGAGCGGAGGAGCGTGGCCACACCTGCTGTGTTCGCAGTGGGGGGGGGGCCTCCCTCTGCCCCAGCCTCCCAACTCTCTTCTTTCCTTGCTCTCGCTCCCCTGGGAGCGCCCGGAATCAGGCAGAGCTCAAGTGTCCCTTTGAAGGGGACCTGGGCCCCGGGAGGGGCTGCGGCCTAGCAGCGGGTGGGAAGATGACTGTGAAGCCACAGTGGGCTCCCAGCCGGGGCCCCTCCACCAAGGTGGGAGCCCTCCCCTACAGAGACCGAGCCAGAAAGGGATCCCCCTTTTAGCAGTTCCCAGGCATCCCCCAAGGAGGCCGCTTCCTCAGTTTGTCTTTGGGAGAGAGGACTTCTGGCGCTGCCCCTCTCTACCATCCCACCACGGCTTGGCTTCCGCTCCCAACGGGTCCCCCAGAGTCACACAATTGGCGGCGGGGCTGGGACTGGAGCCGAGTGTCCCCGACTCAGGGACTTCCCCAACATGCAAGTCACCGTACTTCCTCTCGTTCGCTCTGTCTGTGTAGGTGCCTTAGCGCTCACCTCACTTGCAATCATAAAACGCCTCCCCTGACAAGGATCATCCATCCCAACAGGCTCATTTTACAGACAGGAAGACTGAGATCTCAAAATGTGAGGAACTGGTCCATGATCCCAGAGGGGACCTCACGGGCGGCCTTATGGGAGGTTGGAAGCCCAAGGGCCCTCAAGGCCCGCCTGGTGAGCCTTGGTCCAGCGTGTTCTCTAGAGAGCAGGGGCCGCTGCGCGCTTCTGTGCCCACGGCAGGCACACGGAGCCTTTGGTGCAGGCAGTGCTTAATAGGCAGATTTTTATTTGGTAAGAGACAATGGCAAACATCTGGGCCTGTGAGGGATACCAGGAGTAGGGGCCATGGGCTAGTTTCCTCTCCCAAGGAGGTGTGGGAGGTGTACAAGACAAAGGGGCCTTTCACGTGTTTTCCTGGACCATGATCTGGCTTCTTCTAAGAAGGACAAGGAGCAGACGTGGGGTAGAGCTACGGAGCAAGGTGGCTGGCTGGCAGTCCGGAGCAATGCCTCACTCCCTAAGTGACATTCAGCGGATCCTTACGTAGCTACTCTAGGCCAAACTCTGAGACAGGACACTGGGGGCAGAGTAAATAAAAAAGCCTGGGATAACAGGTGCACATTCAAAGCCAGACTCGGGAGTCTAGTCTACATACCATGTGAGCTTTCTGATCGTCAGTGCCCCCCCCACCGCCCGCGAAAAATGGGACTAATAAGTGCACCACCCTCATAGGACTGTCATCGGGATTAATTTAGCTAATGGATATTAATTTCCGCCAGGTATCCAACTACAGCAGAACCTCAATAAATGAGCAGGCCTGGTGACCAAAGCAATAGTCGAGAGCAGCACTATACAATAGAACTTTCTATGACTGGAAATATTCCATATCTGGGTTGTCGAATGCCATAACCACCAGCTGCAGGTGGCTGTTGAGCAGTTTAAGTGTGACCAATGTATCCGAAAGCTGCATTTTAAGTCTTACTTAATTTTAATTGTTTTGACTTAAATAGCCATGGTACTTAGGTTTTATACAGCTTGTGGCAGTACCAGTCGGGACAGGCCTATACACTAAGAAGTACCAGAGGTTAAAAAAGAACGGGGAAGCGTGGTACCTTCAGACAACGGGAAATTTATTATCCAGAGCTGAAAAGAGATGACCCATCAAGCCGCAGAGAGACATGGAAGTGTGTTACTAAGTGGAGGGAGCCAGACTGAAGAGGCCACAGACCATATAGCTCCAATTATGTCACATTTAGGAAGAGGCAAAACTATAGAGGTGGCAAAGAGATCAGAGGTTGCCAGGGGTAGAGGGAGGGAGGGATGAATACGTGGAGCCTAGAGGATTTGTAGGGCAGTGAAACTGCTCCCTGTAACACTATGATGGTGGGTACCTGTCATTAGAGATCTGTCAAGCCCCACAGAATGAGCACCAAGAGCGAACCCTCATGCAAATGATGGATTTGTGACAGAGGTTCATCAGGTACGGCAAATGCATCACCCTGGTGGGGGGATGCCGACCGTAGGGGAGCTGCGGGTGTGCACACGCAGGGCGGACACTGGGATCTCCGTGCTTCTGGCTCAATTTTTCTGTGAACCGAAAATGGCTTGAAAAAGCCAAGTTAATTTACAATAAAAAGTGATGTGGGAATGCATTGGAGAAGCGAGATTTGAAGTAAGCCCTCAAGAATGGGTAGGGCAGGGATGACAGGAACTGGGTTTGCAACGCCCAGCGGGTTTGGGGCTGTGAGTCAGACAGAGGGTTTGTATGGGAGACAAGTGGGAGCCAGGCTGGAAAGTAACTGGGAAGTTTGAATTCCACATTAAAGAGCCTAAAAGGTACCAGCAACCAATTGAGTCCTTGAAGATTTTTCACACAGGGACTCAATATGGGCTTATCCAAAAAAAAAAAGAGTTAGAAATATCAATATCCTAAATACATGTCTTCTCCGGGACTTTTAAGTTTTTTGAGGGTCAGGTCCACCATGTCCTTAAGTTAAATCATGTGAGGTTCCTGCTATCACATCAGGAACTCAAAAGTGCTTAAAACAATTTAAATCAAACAAATTGATAGCTTAGCTCAGGATCATGCTGCTTTACAAGAATCTTCCATTATCAATGTGGTATGTCCCATATTGCCTGGAAAATTATGGGCTTTTAGGGACTCCTGCTTGATGGATTTGTCTAAATGTGTCTAAAAGGAAGTGCACAATGGATACCCCATCAGCACTGGGGACTCAGCCTTCAGAATGCTTAAGTATCAGGAAAAGATTTTCCTTTGTGCTCTCCTATGGTGCACTATCTTCAAAGGTCCCCAGATTTATTATTTCATCAACAGATCGGAGAGGGGAGTTTGTATGAGATCAAACAAACACAAGTACTATGGGAAGGCTGGCAGGTGATAGTGTATAAATTGCCCGATGGAAAATGTCAAAAGTTGACATCAGAGCAGTGGGAGCGGGGGGGAGCGTACGGGACACAGAACAAATGACTGCGCCTTTCTGAGAGCCAATTCCTTATACAGTCCGGCTAATGCACTGCAAGAAGCTCGGGGCTCAGAAGCCCACTGAGAATCCACTGAAACCCATTAACTCAAAATATATCCTTTAGAAAAAGTTTTAAAAAGCATGTCTTCGTTTCTACCCCTGTTCTCCTTTCTGTCATCTTCACCTTCTTCCTCGGTCTCTCTCTCTCTGTCTCTGTCTCTGTCTCTCTCCCCGTCTCACGCACAAATGTACACACTCCGGTGTGCGTCCTCTTTGCCTACGCTGCGTGTGGCGCCTCGTGTCTTTTCTATGGCATTCTTCACATCTGCTTGACCAATCTCTCTCTCTCTTTCTTCCTTCCTTCCTTCCTTCCTTCCTTCCTTCCTTCCTTCCTTCCTTCCTTCTTTTCTTTTCTTTTCTTTCTTTTTTGTTTTTTTTGATGTTGCTGGCCTGAGGAACACCAGCTGCAGGTGGCTTTTATTTTTTTTGTATTTTTTTTTATTGGAGTTTGATTTGCCAACGTAGAGCATAACACCCAGTGCTCATCCCGTCCAGTGCTTCCCTCAGTGCCCGTCACCCAGTCACCCCATCCACCCGCCCACCTCCCCTTCCATTACCCCTTGTTCGTATCCCAGAGTTAGGAGTTTCTCATGTTCTCTAACCCTCTCTGATATTTCCCACTCATTTTCTCTCCCTTCCCATAAAATCCCTTTCACTATTTTTTATATTCCCCGAATGAATGAGACAATATAATGTTTGTCCTTCTCCGATTGACTAATACCCACCATTTGCTTCAACATGGATAGAACTGGAGGGTATGATGCTGAGTGAAGTAAGTCAATTGACCAATCTTTCAAGGGTAGTGTCTTTATCGTTAAAGCACCTTCCAAGGTAGAAAATCATATGCCTCTTGTCATTGCCGGAGCCTTACAGACTCAGACACTCAGATACAAGAAAATGAGTTGAAGTGTCTCCTACCAACATCTGTGCTCATGTCCTGAATCAATTTTCGTATCGCTGAACGAGAGGGCAGCAAGCAGTTATGGCACATTGAGCATGGCCTGAACGATGATCTGTGCTCTGTGTCTATCAGCTACTTCCCCGCCCCACCCAGTCTTGGTTCAAATGCCAGCTCCTGAGAGCGGGCCTTCCTGACCACCCGACCTAAAATAACCACCGCCCTCTGGGCAACTCTCTACCCCCCTGCCCTACTTGTATTTGCAGCACACTTCACTCCTTGCCACCAGAACGCATGTTTATTTCTTTGTCGGTAGCCTATCTCATCTGGTAAGATGCAAGTTCCATCACATTTTTAATTCTCGGCAGCAAGGTAAGTAGTGTTACGAATTGCATTTTCCAGATGGAGACACAGTAAGACTAAGGGACGTCACGAAGGTCATGCAGCTACCAGTTCCAGAGTAGAGATTGCACCCCGGCCTGCCTTTTGCTCCAGAGCCAGTGCTCTCAACCATAGCACTTACTGTCCTCATGGCAGTGGGGTATGGATTCTACGATTTTGTGTTTATATCCAGTGGAAGTCAGGTTTCAATGGGGCTTTCACGTAAAAACCAAAATGGCCCGAAAATCTATTGGTTCCCAACCGACCTCCTCTACTCTCTTCTTTCCTAGTGAGGGGTGCTAGGGAGTGGCAACGAATTCTAAACCCCTGTAAGAAATATCCTATCAGATTTTCTCAGAATGCGCATTCTTTGAGCACAGAGACCATGTTATTTGTAGGCAGCACTATGTCTAGTGGCTAATGTCACATGGAGCTTAATCAATAATCTAGTTATTTTCATTTCCATGTTTCTGTGAGGTTCCTAGACTCTCTAAGAAGACGTAGCTGGTACGCTACCAGAGGCCTATAAATGTCACGTTACTGTATTTCTCAAAATCAGGCTTTGCTGGAAGCTCCCAGGTGCCAGTCTCAGCAGTTCAGGCCTCCTCCTTCCTTTCCACCGTGTGATAGAATCACGCAGTGGGCCCAATCCTGGCTGTTGCTATTGCTGCCGCCATCTGTGGACACTGCTGCCCAGAACTGGCCCAGGGCCTGATTATCCGCCACCCGTCTCGGGGGCATCCTGCTTTGGGCAGGCTTGGGTATGCTCTTCGCTGCAGTCTGCTGTGTAGAATCCAGCCCTTGCACGTACGCAGGCTGAAGAGCTCCCATGTCCAGGAACGTTCCAGTGTATCCCTGAACATGAACCTTCCACATCGGCGCCGCGACGCAAATAGACCGTCTGTGCCTTCCTCTTTAGGGACAACCCCACACCACCTTCCTCCACAAAACAGTGCAAACGTCATCCTGCCCTCCTTCTACCAGGGTTAGGTGGGAAAGGAGAGATTCCATTCAGTTACTTTTTTTTTTTTGAATTAGTTCAAATCATTACCAATAGTGCGTGTATTCGATTCATTTACGATTACAAAGATCCCATTAATTCTCTTCACACCCTGACCATTTGGACTCCCAAATTGGTACCATATTTGGCTGACAAATACATCTGCTATGGCCAAGAAAGAAGAAAACTTCTTTCCTTCCTCAGATAACACCAGGCACGTGATTTCTCCTGGGACCCATCCTATCGTACTGGTTGCTTCCCCTTGATGGCTGGCGGTGCCCCCGATAACCTTCAGTGAAGGAGAGCCCAAGGGGGTAAGGCTGCAGGAGCAGTCTCCCGTGGTGCTCCTGCAACTCCGCGCTAGCTCACGCTGGTGCCTCACTGATGCTACTCACAAGTTATTAACAGCTGAACAGAACTCCAAACCTTCTGTTCCTAACACATTTCTAACACCTTCCATAATCCACAGTTATCAAAAGGCATTTGCAGCTGTGAGGAAAGGTGGGTGGGCAGGCTAAATAAATTAATAAAGAGTTTCCATGTAGAATGCTCAGCTCAGTACAGCTTGAAGCCTCACCATGACCCGTCTTGGACTAAAACAACCTAGAAGGTTTCTTTCCCCTTCATGCCCTCATGCAGAACGGACGGCTAACGTCAGTGATGTGATATCGCATCCAGTGATAGAGCACCTACTGCACGCAAAGAAATAGCTTGGTGTTCGTGAAGAGACAAGAAACAAATCAGGAAGGTGAAAAACTACGTAGAATGGCCCAGATCCCACAGCAGTGATTCTTAAACATCCTGAACATGTAAAGTGCACTACGGATAATGAACAATGAGCCTGTGTTAGAGGGGAGACTTCAAATCCAACAAAGGCAGATTTGCTTCAATCCTGCCATCTACCGTGTTCCCACTACACTACACTCTTTCTTGTTTTTGAGCATTCAAATGGTAGGAAGAGATTGAACATTGGGGGCCCAATCATTGACTGCACAGAGGAATATTGAAAAAGTAGCTGATCCTTCTCCAAATGGCTCGCAAATTTCTGAAGATCTGCTTGAGAGTTTCTGGTAGATTCTAAGATTCGAGTATCATCCATATTGGGGTGTCAAAAGCCAGTGAATAATTACGCCGAACCAACAGTGGTTAATAAGGATGCAACCAGCCAGCCATCTACACAAACATTTATTGAGTATTTCCTCCACTTCCTCTATGGCCGGCTCCGCGGTAGGAACTGAGGATGAATCGATGACTGAGATCTATTCCCTGCTTTTGAGATGCCCATGGGCTAGTGAAGGAGTCAGAGAAACAAGCAAGTAACTTTTCTATGGTATCACATAAGATATCATTGTGGGCTGCGTGGGACACTGTGGAAGGCAAATGGAGTGTACAAGAGAGGAGGGGGTTAGGAGAGATTTCTTGAAAGAAGAGATCCTGGGATGAGTCTTCAAGGACAGGAAGGCATTAGCCTGATGGAGAAAAATAGGATGAAAATTCCAGGAAAAGCGGATAGCGGGTACAGAGGTTTATGGATGAATGAGGAAACCAAGAGCATGTGAACATTTCCCCAGCTCTGTGTGGTTGCAAGAGAAGGTGAGTGTGGGAGTGGCAAAGAATGGGTCTAACTCATATTAAGGAGTCTTGGGAGACACGCCGATGGATTAAAATTTAATCCCGAGGTCTGAGAGGGAGACTCTGGAGCATTGAAAAGGGAGATGTATGGACAGATTTATAATATGGAAATCGCAGTCTTACATAACCAGACAGCAGAGACTGGGTAAATGGATGGAGGGAAGAGACGTGGAGACTGAGAGCAATGTTTAGGGACCACTAGAAAATTTTAGGTGAGAATTGATAAGGTCCTAAATTCAACAGTAGCAATAATTATCAATGATGAACATTTGGAAGTATTTCTATTCTTAAGAGTGGTTTCCTCTGTTGAGAATGAACCATCCAGAACACCACTAGTGGCGCTAATTTCACCGTAATTACAGAGTTACTACAACTACTAAAATAATGAACTCACCTGGAAACCTAACCAATGTACACAGGTTTTTTTGTTTGTTTGTTTTTTGTTTTTTTTTCTGACATTTCTTTTTTTTTTTTTTTTTCTGACATTTCTAGTATCAGGAGAAAGGGCTATTCTTTTGCTTGTACCTGTAAAGTCTCCTATTTAGTCCTCTTCAGCTTGAATTAGGAGCCAGTAAAGACACTTCTTTTCTAACAAATAAGGGCCCGTGAATTTTTTTCATACTGAGATATGCATTGGCTTAACATGCTGTTCTTTCTATTTTCTTCCTCTTCTGCTACCCGCCCCTCCCCGCCCCGGTCAACCAAGATTTACCTTGAACTAAAGATGGACCCTCTGATCATAGAGTCTTTGCCATGATTGAAGTAAAAAAGAGAAGAGAGGGAAATAGGTCTTCTGGACCTAAGGTCAAACTGGACCAGAGAAGAGCTTTACTATCAAATCAGGCCTCTCTCCATGGCTTTGCCATGCAAGTGACCGTCCCTCAGCCAGGGAGTATACAATAGGCCCTGCCCCAGTGGGAGCACCGCCAGAGACCCCAGGCTGTGGAGTCAGACAGATCTGCCATCCAGTCTTGGCCTGGTTTCTTGCCTATCATCACGCGGAAGCAGAAAGGCCTGCCTGCGGTGTGTGCGATGAGCTCACATGCGCGATGCACCCCGCACGGAGTCTAGCTCAGGGTTCCTTAACCAGGGGCAGTTTTGCCCCCAGAGGACAGTTGATGATGCCTGGAGACCTTTTTGATGGTCTCAACTGGAGTCGGGGGAGGTTGCTACTGGCATCTAGCATGTAGACAGCAGGTGCTGCTAAACATCCTCAAACGCACAGGTCAGCCTTCTCCAAGACAGAATTATCTGTCCAAAATGTCAGGAGTGATGGGGATGAGGAAGTCTTAGGTAGCTGGGTAAACATCCTCTTAGCTCCTCCTTCCCACTCTCCTAAGAGCACGGCCTCCAAGAGTGCAGATTAAAGGGAATGCTCCCGAGCAGAGAGATCCCCACCCCAAAGGCTCTCCTCTGGCTGCTTCTGGAGAGATTAACCCCTAGAATCCTCCCTGCTGTCTTCCCCACTGGGACAGAATGCCTGGGTTGTGAGAAGTGGGCTCATTCAGGCTCCAGGCTGTCTGCTTTCCCCTCCACGAGGATTTTGAGTGAATTGTTTGCCCTCTTGCCGGCCTTGCAGGACTGTGCTTTCTGTCCTCCCCTAGCCACCATCCTCATCATTTCCTTCCTCCCTTTCCCACTGCACCCCTTCTCCCCTCTGCCCCAAGCCCAGAGATGACTGTTTACTGACCACAGAGCAGGTATGTGTGTTCTCGGCAAATGCTCCTAGGGACCTTTGAGGGACTTTTACTCTTTCAGATTTGTAAACCAGCTTGCAAAACGGGCTGCTCTGATTAAGAGGCAGACTTGCAGGCTGCGTGGGAGGCCCTCCCTGTCCTTTATCCCTGTCTGTCGACACAGTTGGTACCAGGTGGCTCTGCACCTTTCTAAGCAGGCATCCTCCCAGTGATGCTCCCTTCCGGAACAAATAAATGCAGACCTGTGGAGAGAAGAAAGGAAACAAGCCCGTCTTCTCCTCCCGGCTCGCTCTCCATATGCATGGAGGCAGGGCTGCATGTGCGTGCAGCACGCAGTAGCCACGGAGGCCGAGATCCAAGCACGTGCCAGAGGGAGAAGAAAGGTGTCTGTGCAGGATGCTCAGGAACAATGCCAGTGCCAAAGGCAGCCTGGCTCCTGGCTGGGCGGAGGGGGGATGGCCTGTGGGGACTAGAGACCGGGCACATGAAGAGCAGACCCCACGTCCCTCCAGGGGCCCCCGCTGCCCCTCTAGCTCCTCTCTGCGGTTTGCTGCGCAGCCTCCGTTTCCCCCCACTCATCCCCTAACCCTCAAAATCAAGCAAGTGGTGATGCACACTGCTCAGCGTCCCTATCATCAGCCCCAGATTTGCCAGTGGAAGGCCTCCCCCCTACCCATGTGCTGACCAGGGGGCCCTGTGACAACGTGCCTGAGCTGAAGGGGCGGCGTAAGGGACATGGGTGATGGAGCAAGGACAATCCGAATCACAGGCCCGCAGCTTCCTTTCCTCATCTCCCTGGGGGCACAGGGGTGGGCAGGAGGGGGCGGCGGGGAGCCTCTCATCTCTCCATCTCGCTCCTCAGTTTCAGGAGCTTAGCCGAATCAGGCTTCAGTGCAAAGAAGGACCTAGAAGACTGCCCCCCCACACCCCCGCCAAAATGGAGAAAATTGTATTCCCGACGTACCGATGGTCGTCCTAGAAGCCCCTTTGGTTAAGATACAACCTCTTGATCTGTCGTTTCCCATAATATTTGATGCCACCAGGATTTATTCCAGGGCTGGGAGCCCGGGGAAGTCAGCCCACGAAGACCCTCAGGGTGACCCCACCCCCTCTGCGCCCTCCCTGTGACCGAGGTGGAGGGGGCCAGGGGTCCTCCACCTGCCACTCCTTTTCCAGCCTGGAGAGCTTGCCAAGCTCAGGCCTCCCCCCGCGTGAAGAGCAAGCTCGGGGGCCGAGCCGGGGGAGCCAGCCTGGGGGTCGGGGGGGACTTGTTGCAGGAAGGCTTGTCTGAGGGGAAGAGTCCTAAGGTTGAGTGGAAATTATCCAGGTGACAAGGGAATCAGGGGAGAAGAAATGCTGCCTGAGGGAAGAACACGAGTAAAGGTGACAGGCCCTGAAACCACATGGGAGGTGCTGGGATTCCTAAGCACTCAGCAAGCCTGGAATCTAAGGTGGGGGCAGGAGGAGGAGACCTGGGAACCTGAGGGGGGGCGGGGGGGGGGCTCATGGAGGGCCCTGCCAAGTCCTTAGAGCCCCGAGGGGTTTACATTCCGGGAGGAACCACGCAGAGGCACATTTGAGCTGGATCACTCTGACAGCTTGTGCTTGTGAGCCTGTGTGTGCGCGCACGTGTGTGTGTGTGTGTGTGTGTGTGTGTGTGTGTGTGAATGGGGCATGTGGGGAGAAACATGAAACATGGCTTTGTCTCCACGTGGAATTTGAACGCCTTAGATTTATTGGTGACACATGGGGCTAGTGTCTGAATCACAGCGCACCGATGTAGGTGTGTAAGGAATACATCTTTTATAACTCATCTTATTTTCTCATTCAAGTTCTCCATGTGACCAGGTTGCTAGAAAACCTTACCCTTCATCCTTTTGAAGTGCCTCCCTCCCGTAGGTTGTGCCAAGGTTTGGGGGTGCTTCAGCAAACCCAGGTGAGTGGCTGGACCACCTCTCCCCGCAGGTTACTCCCGTACACCCACGGTCCTGGGGTCCTGGCCGGGGCGTGTGACCTGTCTGTTTGGGGCGGAGGAGAGATAAAGGGGAGAAACTGCTGTCAACACCGAAGGCGGCTTACTCCACCAATTTTTTTTTAATCAAGCAAATATGCATAGCTACGGGAGGGACACCAAGACCTTATGTAAGATATTATCAGAGCCTGAACCAGGAGTAACACAGAAGGAACACAAGAAGAGAACTCAAGAAAATTGTAAGAAGCAAAATAAATAGGAGCTGGAAAGCGATGACAAGTAGAGGGTTAGAGAGAGGGGCTCTGGGCTCCTGGACCCCGCAAATGGCGAAGTGGCACCAACAAAGCTAGAGATCACGGCAGGGGCAGGAATGGGGTAGGTGGATGGGGAGCAGGGAAAACGGACCCCCTGGGGACAGCTGGGTTCCAGGGGCCTGGCACTCATTCAGGAAGGTGACATCATGGGGCAGCAGTCCTAAAGCTGCGTCCCACCAGGCGCCCCACATAGCAAGCCCAGCTGGAGTCCAAGCCACACCTTCAGGCCGCCTCTCCCTTGTGCCCAGACTCTCCCACCGCGGGGTCCCCCAAACACTTGTGTTTATCTTTCGACACTGACTCAATTGCATGTCTTTCTCCAAATGTTTGTGCATATGTTTATACATTTTTTCCTACACACAAAGATTACTCCTCTCCCCTTACACTGCAGCCTCTGTCACGACAGAGCGGCTCCGTCCTCTGGACCCCGAGGAGCCATCCCCACGTAGGAGACTGGGGCGCAGGAGCCCGGGTGCAAACACCGCTGTGTGCCACGCCAGCCGGCAGATCGTGAGCGGGTCACCAGCTTTCTGAGCATCGGCTCCCTTATTTGTAAAATGAGAGCAATGATACCTACTCTAATTCCCAAGGGTGTTACGGTGATCAAATGACATAATGCATAGAAAATGATTCTTTAAATGGAATATGTTGCTCAAATGTAAATTAGCAAGTCACCTTTCCATTACTTATCTCTGTCCTGCTTCTCGTCTTTTGCTTAGCAACCCCTCATCCTGAGCATCTAAGCACAGAAAACCATCTTTGGGAAAGGAAGGTTGTGAGTCAAGAAGGCTTGGAGCTGCAGAGGACGGGGTGTGAGGAAAAGAACTGGGGGGTCGTGCTCAGGAATCCGCAGTGATCAGAGCCAGCGATGGAACTCAGCCGTCACAGCCAGAGGCCCCAGGCTCTGGACTGAGACCGCCACAGAATGAGCATTGTTTTCCCCTTTTCACTCTTGGCAACGTGGTGGAAAATGGCACCTGCTTATCCCCATTCCAAGCCCAACAAAATACAGCTTTCATCATTTGATAGTGTACATGTACAGCCCATGCAGAGGCACAAAAATCAATGTGCATTGATTCCTAAGCTAGGAATTCATAAACTACTTTAAGGTCATGGATTGATTTTTTACTTTCGGTAAAAAAAAAAAATGTAAGACTCAAGACCTTTCCCTTCATTTCGGCCTCCTCACTCATCTGCAGGGACGCACACTCTTACACACATGCCTCACCTGCGTGTGCCCTGCCTTCCCTTGTTCGGTAAAACCAGAAGGAAGAAGCACTTAGATACCCAGGGAGAGGAAGAGAGGTACTTAAACACTCCTGCCCGCTGCATCAGAGCCCCCTTGCTCTCACCTAATCCCTGGATTAATCAAATAATGGAACAAATGGATTTGAAGGATGACACCACAGAAATGAGCATAGTGGTCAAAACCGACTCATTAGCGTTGGCCAAATCAAAGCTGGGCAGCAAGAGCTCGATTCAGAGCTGAGGGCAGAGGCTTGTTCAGTGCCCCCCCCCCCACATTGATCCCGCTCTGGTTCCAGGCGGCTGTGGGACAAGCACTTGAGGTCACATCCAAAGGTGGGCACCAGTACCAGGGGAGCCTCCTTGTCACCTGGACCTCGGTGGATCCACCTGACAATTGAGAAAATATGTGCCTCGTGAGGTGGTTACAAAGACCAAATAGGATCAGAGATGTAAAAGCACTGTTTAGACTGTAAAGCATCAGATGAGTGCAAGATAATTATTACTCCAGGGACACAAATCTTCCTCACTTATAATTAGAATCAAAAAGTTTTCAAGAAATTCATGAATGATATGACTGATGGGGTCACTGTGAATTTTTTTCCTGCCTCCTTTTTTTTTTTTTTTTTTTTTTTACGAAAAAAACTTTTATTTTTACTGCAGTAAGAATACCGCACATAAAATCTACGCTCTTAACAGATTTTGGAGTGTGCAATGCAGCGCGGTGATGCCCAGGTGCCGGGAAGGACAGCGGGTCCCTAGAACTCTCCCTTCCAGCCTCCCTGCAATTTCCTATGAGCTTCTTTGCAGCTTCCCCTCTGCCCCCTTCCCCAGCCCCCGGCAACCATCCCACCCTGAGCTTCCAGGAGTTTGGCTACTTTAGGTTCCTCGTGTGAGTGCAATCCAGAACTGCCAGAGTATTTATCCAAGAGAATTGAAACCAGCCTCAAAGAGGCTTCTGCATCCCAAGGTCACTGCCGCGCCACTGAGGAAGGTCGAGACGGGGAGAGGACCTAAATGTCCACCGACTGATGAACGGATGAAGAACAGGGACGTACACCTGCAGTGGAATATTATTCAGTCTTTAAAAAGAAGAAAAGCCTGCATATGCACACCCTGGATGAGCCGGAGGGCATTATGGGTAAATGACATAAGCAAATCACAGAAGGGCAAGTTTTTTTTTTTTTTTTTCCGGATTATGCTGAGGCTGTCCAACTCTGGAGCCCTGCAGCACTGGGGCGCATCCCGCATCCCAGCCTTGCTTGGTCGGCTGCCACCCGCTTTCCTAACCGTCCTAAGCCCCGGGTCTGGGTCTCAGCAGCCCTGGGATGGGGTGACCTGCACCCCGGGAGGCCGTGGGGAGCGCGGGAAGGGGCGCCCGAGGCTGCGCGGGGAGCCCCGCTGCGGGCTGGGGCCTGAGCTGGTCCGCCCAGAGGACGCGGGTGCCGGCCCCTGCAGGGCAAGGGGGACCCAGGGCCAGCCCCCCGCCCCTCCCCCCGCCCCCACCCCCACGCCCCACCCCGGCTCCCCCCTGGGGGCCGCTCGCTCTGTGGCCGGCTGCAGGGCCAGGGGGACCCGGGCCAGACCCCTCCTCCCGCCCCGCCCCCAATCCTAAACCCCACCCCCACCCCATCCCCGCTCCCCCTGGGGGCCGCTGGCTGTCTCTGCGGCCGGCTGCAGGGCAAGGGGGACCCGGGGCCAGCCCCCCGCCCCGCCCCCTGACCCTTGACCCCCGCCCCGCCCCCAACCCTAACCCTCACCCCACCCCCACCCTATCCACACCCCATCCCCGCTCCCCCTGGGGGCCGCTCTCTCTGCGGCCGGCTGCAGGGCAAGGGGGAAGGGGGACCGGGGGCCAGCACCCCCCCGCCCCGCCCCCCTGAACCCCTCGGACCCCGCCCCGCCCTCCCGGACCTCCCGCCCCCGCCCCCATGACCCCGGCGGGTCCCGCGCGCAGCAGGGAGCTCGGTAGCTCGGTCCCGGCTGGGCTGGTCACGTGCCCGCGCGGGCCGCGGCGGCTCCATTAGCAGCAAATCCAGCTGCTCCGACGGCGCCGCCCCCCCCCCACCACCTCGGGGCCGGCAGACTGCGGGGTTGGCCACCGACCTGCCGCCAGCCCCGCGGGCCTCCGCCGCACGCCAGGCTCCCTCCGGGTCCTCCGAGGCCTCCTTACCCCCTCCCCCCACGCGGGGCCGGGTCGGGGGGGGGGGGGGCGGCACCTGCACCTGCGGGGGGAGGGGGCCGTGTCCTCAGCCCAGGCCCCTGCTGGGGGGAGCTCAGCGGCTGCAGCGCCCGGGGTGGGGGGCGGGGTCCCGGGGCTTGGGGGGGGGGAGGCGTCCTCTCCAGAGCCCGCAGCCTGCGCCGCCCTGGGGGGCCTGCGCCTCCGGACCCCCTCCCTGCCCCGCCTGGGTCACCCCGCGGTTCGCGCCCCCCCCCAGCAGCTGTGCTCCCCCCGCAGCATGAGGGCGTGAGGCCGGGATGTGCAGTGCTAGGCTCCTGACCCGAGGGCAGAGAAGGACCGGGGGTGAATGGGCGGTGACCCAGGGAGGAGCGGGCGCTCCTCCAGCCAAGCAGCGGTAGACGTGGTGATCACCTGTGCACACAGCCTGGGGGCCGTTCCCTTCCTGCACCGCCTGGGGGACCCTTCCCTTCCCGCACAGCCTGGGGGCTGTTCCCTTCCCGCACCGCCTGGGGGGCCCATTCCATCTCCGACTTCTACGTGAATGTGAGGGATTGGAGTAAAGGGGAGGCATACACAGGAGGACAGAGGACCAAGGAGTTACTTACCCTTGTGTCCACCCGACTAGCCTGTTGACCCCCTCACTGGGAGGACCTGCACTAGGGCCACGTGGGGGGACAAACCCCTGAACCCAGGAGGCTGGCATCCTGCAGTCTAGTAAAGGCTTGACACACAAGCAAGGGTACTGCTGGGCTCAGGGTGGCATAGTAGGTTAAGCCTCCGACTCTTGGTTTTGGCTCAGGGGGTGATCTCAGGTGGTGAGATTGAGCCCCACGTAAGGCTTCCTGCTCAGCACGGAGTCTGCTTGAGTTTCTCTGTCTCCCTCTGCCCCTCCCTGTCCCTATGTATGTACACTCGCTCTTTCTAAAATAAATAAATCTTTTAAAAAGAGAAGGAATAAAGGAAAAGGAAGGAAGGAAGGAAGGAAGGAAGGAAGGAAGGAAGGAAGGAAGGAAGGAAGGAAGGAAGGAAGGAAGGAAGGAAGGGTCTAGATGCAGCGGGGAATCTAAGGCAAAAGGGTTCCAAAGGGGGCCCAACACCACCAGCTGAGGCCTCACCTCAGGCCTTAAAAACACAAAGTTAATCCCAAACTACCTTTCCCTGGCTGCCTTTCAGAAGGTGGGTGCTTCAGAAATACCAACTTTTTAAAATGTGTTTCCTTGGAAAACATGATGGAGGAGGTGAAGGAAAACTCTCTCTGGACTGGGAGATTGATCTGCGCAGTTACGGCTCTGGGGTCAGTTACTGCTTCCTGTGCACGTCACAGTGGGTCCCAGGGAGTCCTGGGATGCAAAGTCACGCCTCCCCCTTCCCCACTTCTCTCTCCCCATCCAATCTCAGAGAGACCGCAGAGCATACAGAAACACCCAGAACCTACTGGGCTGTGCGCCAGATGTCACCAGCTCTTGGCCTGTCCTCCCAGGCAAAGGGACAATTGCCGCAAAGTCAGTTATGTCTTGCATAATTGGAGCAAAGGCTCCTACTGAGAAGCCCTCGGGGCTTGGCTGGCCGATCTCCTCTAGGGTATCGGATGGGCTCGTCTCTCTCACCCACTTCAGCATCCAGCACAGACTTGCCGGGGCTGCTTCCTGAAGAACATCGTTGAGCTCCGGGCCCTTCCTCTCTGCTACCGCCAAGTGCTCCCCGCAGACGTCCACAGAACTGGGATTCCTCAAGGCGCGAGTCCAGCTCAACCTGAGGCTAGCAAGAGGCTAAGATCCTCTCACAAAGTGCCTGGAAAAAGCCAAGTGTGAAATCTCTGTCTTCTTAGCTTGGAGCACGATCCTGGCTCTGGTCGGGGCCTGAGCAAGTACCTCTCTTGTGGGGAAGAGGCTCGCGGTGGAGTGGCGTGGAAGATGACCAGAACCTGGAGCGGTCAGGGCTCTACAATAGAGCGTTAGAAAGTTCTTTTTCAATGCACCAAAGAGACCCTTGCTTAAAGAGTTGCTGGGGACCCCTGCATCTGTCCTTGGCATCCTTAGGATGGTTCAGTCCCACACCCATTCGGCTCGCCTCTGCCCTCCTTGGGGTCCCTGTCCGTCTACCCAGGCAGACCAGTCCCCTCCTGCTCAGCTCCTCCCCAGCTCAGTGCAGTGGTGCAGACTAAAGGAAGCACCTGCTGCCTCTCTTGCCTCCTCAAGTTGGAAGTTTGTTGCTGTTTTACTCAGCTCTGGGGGCACCTAGTCTCGTTCTACTCCAATGGATTTATTTCCAGGGAGAGGCCATGGCCCTCAGGAAGGCCTTGGGAAAGTCAGGGAATTGGACACAAGACGTAGCCCGGGATCGCGCAGCGAATTATCCGAGGGAAGTGGGCTGGAGCTGTCCCCAGGAGCTTCGAGCCCCAGGACGCCGGAAAGAAACCGCAAGGTATAGACCAGAGTTGGGAAAAGTTCCAGAACAGACAGTCTAGAGGGTGGGGGGTGGGGAAACAGAGGGTGTTCCTTTATTGGGCGGTGACCTAATGATTTTAGGTGCAGTCGTACCCCCATCCCGCCTTTACCCCCAGCATGTCTAGGTTGTGCTGATTCTCCTTAGAGAGACTATGTGGGGAGGGGCCTTTTGGCAGCACAGTAATGGCAGCGTGAGAACCTTCCTGTTTTTTTAATAAAAAAATTTCTGGTGATTCTCTGTCCCTCAAAGGCAAATTTCCTAAAGTGTCCCTGGGTCCCAGGCTAAGAACAGCTGATGGGAGCAGAGCATCCGGCCTGCTCCAACCTCCTGGATGCTACACCCAGGGGCGGTGGCCCAGGGTCCTGGGGAGGGAGGCTGTGAGGGCCCAGCTTCGTTCTGGGGGTGGGAGCTAGACCCCGGGGGAGCGGGCGCCCCTGGGCAGTCAAGGGTGGCTTGGCGCTCGCGGGGAGCCGCCAGGTAGAAGAGGTGCCAAGGACGGAGCCCTCGCCCCGGCAGCGGGCCCCAACTTCCTGCCCTCCTCCCTCCCCGCTGGCTCCTGGAGATCCTCCAAGGACGGCAGCAGGCACCAATGGCTAATTGCTCCGAAATAGCTAGTCTCCATTTCAGGGTGCTGCTTGCTTTTGCTTTAGTAGCTGGCAAATGAATCCTCCTCGGGATTATAATAACCCCGGCCTGGCTGCGTTCCCTGGAATCTTGGCCCCTTTCCCTGGCACTCGTCCCAAAAGGGATGGAAATCTCTTAGTCTGTATCCCCTTGAAGATTCCCCGCGCCCGCCTGGCTCCCGGCCACGCGCGCAGCCGCCCGCTGCCTGGGCTCCTGCGCCGAGCAGATTGCGCCCGGCCCGCCCGCCCCGGCTGCCCGCCTGCCCGCCGCACCTGCCGGCCCCTCCCCGGCGCCTGTGCCCTGCAGGGACACCTGCTGCCCGCGGTGCCCTTGCCACCTAAAGGCCCACGAGGAGAAGGGGGGTCTCCTCCCACGCGGGCTACTAGCCCCGGGGCAGTACTACCCCGCTGAGCCGTGGGTCCGCCCCTCCTCACCCAGCCTACCAGAGCCTCCTGAGCGTGGGGACTGCCTGCTACAGTTCTTGGCGGTGACCCCCAGCCACCCTTTACCCCGGGTCACTGGGGATGGCAGCGGGGAGGGCCGAGCCAGGACAGGCTTATGGTCAAAGCTCAATACGTCTTTGCGGAGTGAAGGAACCACGATGCCCAGCGCCCTGCTCCCCGCAAAGCCCTTCTGCAGAGCCTCGGGTGTCAGCGGAGGTGGGCCCTGCCTGTCGGTGGCCCGGGCGGCAATGAGCCTCATGTAGGACGTTTGCATTTCACTGGGTCCTCAGCCACTGGTCCCTGCGGGGACCGGTCGGGGGCCTCTGTGGCTAGATCACAGCAGAGCCGTCACTATTGCCGGAAAAAGCATCGAGTATGGGGTGGGAGTGTTATTTTGGTACAGGAAGTACAGCATATTTTACTGAAGTCAATTCTGCAAGAGCCGTACAACACTCAGGAAGATCCTCTGCTGCTTGCCCTCCAGATCTGACTGAGCAAGCAGCGGCGCCCCGGCGATTACACACCGGCCGCTCTGGTCGGCGGGGCGGTCCCTTCCCTTTGGTCGCCTCCGCTTTGCCGTGCAGGCCCGCTGCCTTCCTGATAACACTATTGCCACATTGTCGCTGGGTGCCCTTTGCCAAGTCGCTATTGGCTCTCCGTGGCAATTCAAATGCAATCATAATAAATAAACAGCAGCAATTAAGTCAGCATATAATAGATCATATAAAACCTTCATATGGCTGAAACGCCCAATAAGTGGCCTATTAACAAAAGAGAAGGGGTGGGTGGGTCAGCTCAGAGGGAGCATGTTTGGAAAACTCCACTGTTTCCAAGCAGCAATTATGAATTCCCCGTATTCAAAGTGAATTCATGATTCCACCGCTCCACAGACTGACTTTCCCCGTGCAACCAATTGCACAGGCTGCTGGAGAATAGCAAACAGCGCATAAGGGACGGCTCGAGATTTGGTCAGACGTTGCTTAGTTAAATCAGATCCTTAATCAGGAAGCACAACCCACCAGGACGGTGAATGTTACTTGGCCTCCCTCGTGCAGGGTGAGACAACTTCTGCAAAAGAAGATCGACAAATCCCCAAGAGGCTGGGGAGAAGGCCCAGTTCTCAGAGGCAGGTGCTCTTGCTGGTGAAGAGGGAACAACTTCCTTTTCCTGCTCATCTCCCCGAGGAAGCAGCACAGGGGAGGAAAGTCCAGAGAAAGCAGAATTTGCAGGGGAATCTGCCGTTTGTATGAGATCTGCTCTTAACCTGTCTAGACCTTTCCTTGTCTGGCGGGGGGTGGGGGGGTGGGGATAGAAATTCCTACTTCATTTATTCCAAGGATTAAATGAAGCAACTGATCTAAGAGATTGATCAGTACATTTAGCATGTGGCAGGCACTAAGGGGGGGTAGTCCCCTTCACCCTTCCATAGCTCCCTGTCTGGAAGGCAGCCCTACTCACCTCTATACCACCAATGACCACTCGACTCCTCAGTATGGCAAAAGCCGAGGTGACACTCTCTTACTGGAAAGTTTTGCTTGCCTTAGGAGTTAGGCCTACTCTGGCCTCTACTGAGGGCCTGCTTTGTGTCTTGAGAGCATCCTTGTCACCAAGGATGGTTACAATGAATGAGATGGAGTCCAGAGCTCATAAAGAAGTTCACAAATGAAAGAAGAATCATCCCCTCCCCTAATTGCTCTGTCTGTGCCTGAAGGCAACAGGGAATCAGAGGAGCCTAGAGGTCACTGAAGAAAGCATCAAAAAAGGGATGACCAAAAGGGTTGGAGAAGGGGAGGCAGGGGAGGCGGGCACTGAGGGGGGCACTTGATGGGATGAGCACTGGGTGTTATGCTAGATGTTGGCAAATTGAACCTAATAAATTTTTTTTTAATTTTTTTAATTAATTTAAATTAATTTTTTAATTTAAAAATTAAAATTTTTTAATTTTAAAAGGTGACCACTGAGCTGACCTATGAGAGTCCCCACAAAAAAGAAAGAAAGATATTGCAGAGGAGAAGCCATGGAGGATTCCAGGTCTGCGGTATGTTTGCAAGTTCCTTAGAAGCATCTGAAGTTGAGGACGCAGACACCTCTTTCGGCTCCTGTCGTCTTCCCAGGCTGTGAAATCAGGGCTAACGGGGAGGCCTGTGAGGAAAGATTCAGGGGACACGCACCCCAGAGGAAGTTAGCAAGTTGGTGGGACGCCCCCCCCCCCCCGGTTTAGAACTTGAACTCGGGGCCGGGTAGGAAGCGGGGCGAGCGAGCGGGGTTGTCGCCTGTAGGGAACAAGCTGACTCCACAGTTCTCTGATTGAGCTGTGATCCACCGCCCCCCACACTCGTTTTTAACACCTTGTAATATAAAGAGCAGAAATGTAAAAAGAAAGCCAAAGATGACAGTTGTAGGGTAAAAAAGGTGTGGGAAATATGCAAGAACAGAAGGCTCCGAATTCTGCTCTGCTGTTAGTAGCTCACCAGGGGTCCACGAGGAAACCACAATAGCCAGGCACAGGGCTTGGGGGGAGAGAGGCTCGGGGACCCAGGGACCTGCAGAAACGAGGGTGGGAGTCCCCGGTGGGTTTGGGCCGGGCCCTTTCGCGCCCTGCCCCAGGGAGGACGAGGCTGACCCCGCTGTCTCGACACACCGCAGGCCCGGGGCTGCCGGGCTCTGGCTCCCACCCCGTCTCTGCCCACACCTCTCTCTTTAGAAGCCACTCCGCAGGCTGTGACGGCAGGGATGCTGTCAGCAAAGTACTCAGCACTTTTAGGAGGAGGAAGCATTCCACGAGGCTTCAGGGAGATCATGGGCACACGTGAGTGAGAGGGCAGATCGTGCGGTTGCTTAGGAGGTCCTTGAAGAAGGAGAGATCCGCGGGAGAAATAAGAATTTTGTCTTCCGAACGAAGGTGGCCTGTTATCGGTAGCTCAGCTCATTTGCACCAGAAGAGCAGAAAGTTCTAAGCTATCCAATCCGCGTGCCAAGATCTTCCTGAATCCTGGACTTTCTCTGCTCTCGGGAAGGGAGAGGCCGGATGCCTTCCCGTCTACACAGGGCTCCGCTCTCGCGGGCGTGAAGCAGGTAGACAGCAGCGTGCTCCCCGCATGACCACATTTGCTGCCTTGGAGGCAAGTCCATCCTATCGCCATCGTTGTCGCCCGTTCCTTGAATCCAGACCCGAGCCTGCTTACCTGCCCGTGGCCCTCTAGGAGAAACACGGAGAGTCCCTCGGTAGCCATCGAGAGCTGTGGAAGTTGAACGGTTGTTTCTGGGGGTGAGGATGGGCATCTGGAGTTCAGGGCGGCATCATTTAGTGCAAGGAGTATCCCACCTTTGGCCTTATCGGTCCCCGCGGCCACGATAAGCCGGTGGCTGTTCCAGGGAAGAGTGATGTGCTGGTGTTCAGTTAAAGGAATGAGCCGGGGGAGGTCTGCACCCAGCTGTGCCCTCCTGGTAGCGTCTAGAGGCAGAGACTGCCCCACCTCGCAGGTGTCACACCACCGGCGTCTGCCTGACATCGGAACCAGCCTTCAATTAGCTGAACAAATGTGTTTAGTGTTGTTACAGATCATCTCAAAGCCATTTATACTTGGCTTCATAATGCATTGTGGCAGGGAGGTGGGATGAGGGTGGGAGGTGGCAGTGGAGAGGTCTGGGTAGGAGAGAGTTGCTGAAGATTTATCTTTCTAATTATGCTTTGCTTAGGGCTAATATTAAAATTAGTTTTAATTCCCTGAGCTCACAGCAGCTCAGGAACATGCTGGGCATTGGGGAGGCTGGCCCAGGATTTCCAGTTTGCTTAGGAAAGACACACATGGGTAATGGCAACTCGGCTGTCAAGGCCCGACTCTCTGGGGCTGGCGTGGGACCTCGCCGCCTGGCTGGCCCAGGGTTCACGCGAGGAGGGAGCGATCACACCGCCCTTGACTCGCACTGGCAAATGGCGTGAGCAGGTGAGCCATGCAGCTCTCTGTCATTCTCCGGCGAAATACCCCTCGATACAGTAACTAGTAGGCAGTTATTAAATTAATCCAGAACGGCGCGTCTCCTTTACCCCCAGTGTCCCGGGTGCTAATGACTTTTGCACCTGCTGAGGGTAATTAGTGAGTAGTGTGCATGGGTGTGTAATTACTGGGCAAACAAGTATTTACCAATAACTTCCTGTTAGGTAAGCACCGATGAGCCCTGACAGGTAGCTGGTAGGACTAGGTTCAGGTGACGTGAGAACTAGCTTAGACTTTGGTTTAACTCTAGGCCCTAATGAAGACTTACTTTAAAGAATAGAACTTAATTTATGAGCAAGCTCCCTACCACCAGGATAGCATGCACTCCTGGCTTTTGGATCAAACCTGGGAGCATAAATACCAAATAGCCCAAGACGCCTTATTCCTATGTGAGAAATAGCTACGTTTAGGAATCAGAAGAAGTCTATGTGGACGTCGAGCAAGACACTTGAGGCTATCCTCAGTTGTTTTCTTTTTTTTTTTTTTTTAATCTGTAAAATGGAGATAAGCCTATTTCATGAGCTTGTTCTTTCTGGTGAATGAAACAATTAACATGGGAGCAGGGTTAGAAATATAAAATCTCACAAGTGTATGTTATTAAAACTATTATTCCAAGCTGGCTGACCCTATGGGGCCGGGGATGTTCGATGGGAGACTGTAGGAGGGACAGATGTGGTCAGACAGGGATTAGAATCCCCCTGCACCCTGTCTCCACCCTTAGCGCTATCTGGAAACCTTCAGTACTAAGGAGGGAAGCAAAGGCCTTTCATCCTACAGTCTCACCCTACACACACACACACACACACACACACCCCTGCATGCCACTCTCACAAAACTTTCTCATGCATAAAATATCATGAGTGCTGATCTTAGGCAGAATGCAGAGGAGGAATTCATGCTCTGAAGGTTTAAAGACTCCCAAAATGTGTTTAGGCATTTAGTTTGAACTTCCAGTAAGGCTTTTTAGGTATTTTAGCCACATAGCTATCCCCACCTCAACCTACTTATGTACTTGCACCAGCTGGGCCATAAAGTCTAGGACTCAAGGATCTGATTAGGAAAGGGCCGCATGCGGGGACCCGAAGGCGAGTCAGCGTGTTTGGGTACAGCCTGCTGGGTCAGCCTGTACCAAACCCATTGCCGCTGTAGGGCGCGTGGCGTCCAGGTGTCCTGTTGCATTTCCTGACGTCTGCTCATCTCTGACACCACCAGCCTCTCCATTTACCTCCACCCTGTGTGGGGCACCGCCGACCTCCCCAACCTCCGTTGTCTTTTTCATCAGTGATGAGCTTGTATGGTGTTCATCTGACCTTCACCCAGAGTCATCACTGCCAGGCCAAAGGCCACATACATGATCAGCTAATCAAGGGAGAGGCACGAATGTATATAACGGAGTTGGGGGCGCTTGGGTGGCTCCGTCGGTCAAGTATCCCACTCTTGATTTTGGCTCAGGTCATGATCTCAGGGTCATGAGATTGAGCTGCATCAGGCTCTGTGCTCAGCGGAGAGTCTGCTTGAGATTCTCTTTCCCTCTCCTTCTCTAAATGTGCGTATACATATATGAGTTAATTGGTTGGCTGTGGGGCCAACACAAGACCTCAGCTTCATTGGGGCCTGAGCCTTCAACGGATAAACTCTCTATCCACAGACACACACAGAATTAGCACAGGTAATACTCCCACTTCTGGGAGTTAGTCTTTGGTGAGATAGTAACAGATCTAAACCAAGGTGATTTTCTCTGGGTTTTCACTAAAATTCACATTGTATTTTTGAAGGACACATGCCATGGCATGATTTTACAAATGTTTAAGTAACCACTTAGAAATTAGCAGAGACCCCTTTGACTTTCATTAGATACAGGTGTATTTTAACTTTTAACTTTTTTTTAACTTTGAATAGCTAATCAATACATTGACACGGTTCAAAATTCTTTTCTTTAAGATTTTATTTATTATTTATTCATGATATATATATATATATATATATATATATATATAGAGAGAGAGAGAGAGAGAGAGAGAGGCAGAGACACAGGGAGAGGAGGAAGCAGGCTCCATGCCAGGAGCCTGACGCGGGACTCGATCCCAGGACTCCAGGATCACGTCCTGGGCTAAAGGCAGGCGCTGAACCGCTGAGCCACCCAGGGATCCCACACAGTTCAAAATTCTAAAGATACACAGGACACCGGGTGACATTGTCTCCTTTAATTCCTGGTGCATACCACCAGCTTCCCCTCCCTAGTGTCACCAAGTTACCGATTTCTTATTTCTTATTCTAGAAATAGTCTATCATGTCTAAGCAAACACATGTATGTTTTTGATCCCCCTTATTTTACATAAACGGTAAGATATCACATATATTCACCTATGTAAAATCTCAATGGGAATCTTCAAAATATTTTTAAATGACAACCGTAATTTTCTGATGCATATAATTTTATAATGGACTTTGGATCGGATGATTCCTGGCTCCTGGAAGATTCTCCCAATTATTTTTCAGTTTCCATTTGCATGAATATCCATCCATCCATCCCCAGGGTACCTGGTAGGTCCAAGGTACTCTCTTTTGCTTTTTCAGCAAACGCACTGTCAAAGTTCAAAGTTGGAGGTGATAGGGCTAAAAACAGCCATCTCCCTGCACAAAATAAACACAAAATAATAGCTTGTCTTGCTGATTTCTTTCACTCTCTCCTTTAGTAGAAGCAGTGACATCTGATGATTACTGCTGAGGGCAACGGAGCACAGGAAACAATTAATTCAGTGCCTGGTATGTGCTGAGCAAGTGCACGCTGTGGCTCCCTCACCCTTCCCACCACGCTGGTAGGTGAGGATTATCATCCACTCCTTCGGGTAAGATAGCGAGGCTCAGAGAGGAAAGTTTGCTTACGGTCCCATGATGCAATAGTGGGGGAGTCAGGATTTGAAGTTGAAAATGTTTCCTAGGCCCACACTTCTCCCTCCTTACTATCTTGCCCTCCGAAATTTTAAAAGTGCTGAAAAGTCCAGAAATTTTAGAGCAACACGTGGGGAATATAGTCTGATGTATGCCAAAGCCTTAGTACGCGACTCCAGAGGAGTGGGGGCAAGGCACTTAACCCCTGGTTTGGTGGCCGTGACACTAGGCTTTCCTGTAGAGCGTGTCAGCTTAGAATCCAGGTTTGTCCCCACGTCTGGTCAGCACCTGCACTCACTTTGAGACGAAAAAGTGGGTTAGCTGCCTGCTAACCAGGACTCGGGGTGTGCCTAGAGCTAGTACCTACTCACCTATCTTCACCTGATGTAAAAGAGGATAACCTGCATCTCACTCCCTGCACCTTATTTTTATCTCCAGCTCATAAAATTTCAAAATTAGCTTATACAGGAAAAAAATCGTATTTTCAATTATATCTCTAAACTACTACGGGGAAGGGCTCCTTTCTGTTTTCCTTATTTTTCACCCCTCTCGGTTTCTCCAGAAGCAGGAGGGCTCTGGCTGTGGCAGTTGCCATCCGGGTAAACCGGAGGACGAAGGCAGACTCCGAGGTCTCAAACCTCACTGCTTTCAGCACCTGAAGATGATGTTTGGCTGATATTTTTCTTCCCACTTCCCAAATTGGAAAACTAAGGCAGAAAAGGCAGAAGGAAGAGTTCTCGGCGGCCACCAAGGCCGTCCCTCTGAAGAAGGGCTCCCTAGAACGGGTCTGTGTGCAGGTGCACATGGGCCAAGCGGCAGGTGATGGGGAGCAAGGAAGAGGAGAGGGGCCTCCCATCCCTGCTGGGCTCGAGGCCCCAAAAACACTGAGCGAACCGCTGCGAGCAGCCAAGGAGCCATTTCATTCAGTAGATACTGTTGGTGGCAGCAAAGCAGCACGGGGACCCGGGAATCCCCCCACGGCGGGGCGAGCGGGACAGTCACGTCCCACCAGCTGCTTCAGCACAGGATGCCATCCCCGGCGCGACGTCCCTCCCACCTCCAGAAATAGTCAACATCTGCCGAAAGACAGCCCCGTTAGCAAAATTCCCCACTCCTGAGGATCCCTGGTTGGGTGTCTCCTGGGCCTGCTGCGCACTTCCCTCCTGCCTGCCCGTGACACGCGCTTCCCTCGGCCCATTGGAGCGAGCCGGCTGGCCCGGCCGTGTGCAACCCCGGGCGGCTGTGCCCCCCCCCCACCCCGGCCCCTGCCTCCCCAGGAGCACCAAGCCTCAGCTGTCACACTCCTGTCAACCGGATGGGAGACCAGCCCCCGAGCTGCTGACGCCTTCTGCAAGGCCAGGGCCTGCCGGGCCGGCTTCCCGGGGCCTGCAGGGGGGAGAGGGCCTTCGGGCTGGAGGTCGGCCCCGGAGCCCCGGCCCCCCGCTCCAGCCCTGGCCCCCCTCGGCCCTCTGCTGCGCGGCCGAATTGCAGGCGGTGGACGGGCTCCGAGGGCGGCAGTTCCAGATGTCAGGAACCCGCGCCCAGGTGGGAGCCCTGTATGGCTTTAATTCCTCAGTAGAGACCTCTGTCCCGTCAAGCAGCGACATATGACTTGCTACTCATTTGCTCCCGCGTTTCCACGTCGGTGGCAGTTGTGGAAGGGCTGCTGGCTCCCCGTCCGCCCCGCACGCTAGGATCCCTACCCGTCTCAGACCGAGGGCCGCCGAGGAGGATTGCACACCCGGTGAGGCGGGCCTCGGAGACGGCACAGCGCAGGGCCGAGGAGCAGGCTCCCAGGCCTTGAGGGGGCTGGGAACTCGGAAGGGCAGGCGGGGACGTGCCAAATGTTTCGGGGGAGCCGGGCAGCCGGGGCTGGGTGATCAGCTCCACGAGGAGGCCGGGGGTGTGGGGGGAGGCCGGCGGGTGGGGGTCTAGGCCCCGCAGCTGCCACCCCCTCCGAGCTCCTGTGACCTTGGGCAAGTCACCAGATCCAAGTCATCTGGATCCTTCTTCCTGGGTTCTAAAATGAGGGCAGGCGGCTTCCAGCCTCCGGGAGGGAGGGAAGTGCTCACTGACGTGTGCACAGATGACAGATTCCACCCGAAGCCCCCGAGTCGCGGTGATCTTCGTGGAGCCGGGCTGTGCTCTGGCTCCGCCATAACCATTTTTACTTGTTTGAAAGGAGGAGGCCTGTCACAGCCCAGGGTGCCACCAACGGGGGAGAAGAAGTCTCCCTCCTCCCCCCTTCTTTGTAATCGACAGCAAATTCATAAAACAAAGAGGCTTTTTTATTTCATTTTGTCAATAAACCTGGCAATGGAAATACCAATTTGAACAGCAATTTTCCCCCTGGTCTGAGCTGAAATTGGCTCTGGATGAATTGTTTTTCAGTCTTTACATGTAAATTCCCTGCACACCCCTCGCTCTTCCAGGCAGTCCTGGGACATTCCCCCGCTACGCTGCCGCTGTTCCGTCCAAACCTCTGGTTCCTGGAAACAGCACGCTCTTACACGGCAACGACCCCCGTGCCTCCTGCTCCAAGGCCCAGTCACAGAAGGGGTGCTGCTGCCAGGGGCTGGGAAAACCTGCAGGTCTCACATGGCCCCGCGGACGAGGGGAGCCGCAGCCTGTCCAGGCTTGGTGGAGCGAGGGCCCAGGGCAGAGATGCCCTGGGCACTCCCCTGGCCTGCATCCCCCTTTCACTTCCAGAAACACTCACTGGATCCCAGCTAAGCCCAAGACCAAATCATAGGGTCAGGTTCTAGGAGGTTCTAAACAAATCTGAGACTGATGTCATCATAGAACAGGGTTGTCACAGTTAGCAAATCAAAACACACACAAAAAAATTTGAGTATAACTATGCTCTTAATTTTATTTGAGATATACTTATGTCGAAAAATTATTCATTGTTCATTTGAAATTCAAATTTAACTGAGTCCCTGTACGGAAGAGCCTTAGCCTCCTCCTCCCTCACATTATTATAAATCAGATACATAGGTTTTAGGGATGCCAACCATTTGCCCCTCGTGATGCTGAAGTCGAAAGGCCAAAATGGTCCAGGCTTTTTAGAGAGACAGATGGAACTTCTAGTTCCAGCTCTGTATTATCCATCCAGCAACAGTATTATCTTGAGGTCAGTTCATTTCTTTAGGCCTTAATTTATTCATCTGAGACATGTGAACAACAAATAGTCTCTACCTCACAAAGGTGAGGATTGCATGGATTAGACAACACATATATAATATTTTTAGAGCCGTGCCTGGCACACAGTAAGCATTCGGCAAGTTCTTATAACTGATGTTTAAAGTTTTCACGTATAGGGATCCCTGGGTGGCTCAGTGGTTTAGCACCTGCCTTCGGCCCAGGGCATCGTCCTGGGATCCTGGGATCAAGTCCCACATCGGGCTCCCTGTATGGAGCCTGCTTCTCCCTCTGCCTGTGTCTCTGCCTCTCTTTCTCCCTCTCTGTCTCTCATGAATAAATAAAGTCTTTAATAAAATAAATAAATAAATAAAGTTTTCACGTATAAATCAGGTTTCAAACAGTATAGTAACATGAAGCAAATGGGTAAATCATCAGTCACAAACATTTTTCTCAGACCTGATACTTAATTTTGATATCCGTGAAAGGTATTACCATTCCTTCCTGTAGGTGAAGGTTACGTATATTTATAGAACCTATTGCGATGAAATGACAAAGTTGGAGGCTTGGGAAAAAAAATGTTTTGATTCTCAGGTCAGTATTTTTTCTAAGCATATTTCAATTCTCTGGTGCCAGCCCTCGAGTGGATTATTATGGGAGGTGTAAGATGATATGGAGTTACTCCCGAAACCGAAGTACGGGACACTGCCTTGCTGCTTCAACTGAAATTTGGAGTCTAGTTCTTTCCCTTATTCTCCTCTTAGGGGGGGAAAGAGAAGTTGACCCAGTTAGGAACAGCGTGAGGTGCCTGAGCACACTGACAAGATACACATCTGCAAATTATAGGCTCAAATTATAGGTTCGTGGTGTGGGCATATGGGGCAGCTTGCCCCAGCTCGGGACAGTCTGGGTTCTCTCCTTCATTCCACAGGGCTTCGGCTGTTGAAACGAGTCAGAACTCTCCCTCGGCTTCCATTCCTGAAGAAATTCTTTCTCCGCAGTTGTCTAGACCCACCCATATCTTGGGTTGAGGTTAAAATCTAAAGTAGTTCCGGGCACCCCAAGGGGATTAAGATCCCCTCTCTTCCCAGGTTCTAAATCTCCCTGCACTAGCAGAAATTGGATATGCTGCCTTAGTTTCTCCGATGGCTGAGAACAGAGGCCCCCAGAAGGGGGCACGCAGAAGATGGGCAGTTAGGCCCCTCCTGAAGGCCAGCACAGTGGTGGCCACTTCGTTCGCCAAGGCAGGGGGATGGTCCACGGTGACGGTGGATGCATTCGGTGCTAGTACAAAGCATGCTGCGACTTCCAGGGACAACACCTACTCTGTCTACTTTCTCGATGTTGGGAAGGTCTTGCTTTGATCACCCTACTATTCTTCACATTTTAAACTCCCCCAGCAGCAGTGATGGGTGAATGATACATTAACTTACAAAAAAGGACAAACAGCAGAGCATGAGAAAGTCCCAATTCCTAATATATATATATATTCTGCAGCTGATAGGAATCCATATCTAAAACCCAATGGCCAGTTCCCTGTCCTAAGTTTTCAGCCTAAGACATTCTCAAGAATTCTCTCTAACTTCCTTTTTGAATAATCTAAAATGCTGCAGGTTCATCTTTTTTACGTTCCCAGCCCTACTTCTAATCAATTTTCTTTCACACTTTCCCGTCCTCCAGATAAATCAAATGCCAATTTATCTTCTTCTTCCTTATTTTCTGCCTCCTTTCATTTCATCTCTGCTCGTCACTAATCAGCTCGTGCAAGCATCCACATGTACATTCCGTGTACATTTGATAGTTCTTGTTTGCAGCAAGGAGCGTTACCTCAAATTCGTCAAATACCCAAGCGATAAGGAAGCGCGCTATTAACTGCAAGGAAACAAAGTAAAATATTTAAGGCAATTAGAGAACAATTCAAACTAGTAATACGATTAATGACTAATAAAGTGTCTATGCAGCTCTACAAGGGCACAAAGAACAGAACACCCTGAATCTTCTTCGATCTTCACAATATGTGATCTAACCTGATAATAGAGAAAACAGAATGGTGGAGAGGAGTGAAAATGGCATTTATCGTCGAATAGATTAGGTTTGAATTGCAACTCCGCCAGCTAATGCATTGCATGGTACCTGGCCAGCAGGACGCAGGCTCACTTTCCTCAGTTCCAAAATGGGATCAAGAATAACCGAGATGCAAGAGTTTGTGATCATTAGTACGGATGCATATAGAATGTCTTGTTCATGGTTGGTGGCTTATTATGATCCTCATTTAATGATTTAATGTATCAGGAAACAGAGACCCAAAGAATTTTACAAGCTTGTTTGAGGTCGTATGACTAGTAAGTGGCACAGCTGGGATTGAAATGAGGCTTTTATGAATTAAAACCTCTGTGTGGCCCATCACATCATGACCAGAGACTTTAGTTCAGTGCTTCTCAGGACCTACTGTACACACCAATCACCGAGAATCTTGTTAAAATGTAGATCTTAATATGAGATTCTCTGCAATTCTGCACTTTCACAAGCTCTGTCCCAGATGATGCTTACCCTGTAGGTCCACACTTTGATAGCAAAGACATAAAGTGAGTACTAACCAGAATTTAGGAGTACCCCAGGGTGATGCAGGTGGGCCTGTAAGAATTGAGGCTTTTATGTCTGACTCTGGGTTTCAGCTCAGGTCATGATCTCAGGGTCATGGCATCAAGCCCCATGTAGGGCTCCAATGCTCAACGGGGAGTCTGCTTGAGATTCTCTCTCCTGCTCCCTCTGCCCACCCCTCCCCCCCAAAAATAAGTAAATAAATATTTTAAAAAAGAATTGAGGTTTTTAGTGCTAGCGATAAAGATAGAATGCAAAGGTGGCAACCATTTATTCAATGTGTGGAATGCTCGTCAGGTGCATGACTAAGAGTCAAGTGCCCAGGATATAAAGATGAACCAGATATGCTGAGAAGCACATACGTTAACAACAACTTCAGTGGATGGGCCTAATGTATTTGGACACCGGAGGGAGATCCACACGATAAGAGAGAAACTCGGGGCATGTGTGTGCAAATGTAGAATAAGGACAGATGATGGAGAACGCTGATCAACTCCTCAAGGGCCTATAACCTCCATCCAAGCCCACATGGAGCCCACCGTAGGTTCGAAAACAAGGTCAAGTTTAAATCTGGGTTGAAATAGGATGGAAACCAAGGATGCCCACCCCCGGGCTATTGTAGAAAGCAGAGGTGAGCTGTTGTGGGCTTAGCTTTGATAGAAACTGAGGCAACGAAGAATGAAATAGAACTCTAGGACACACTGAGGAGAACCACGTTGCAGGGAGCACTGGACTTTAAACTCTGAGTGATGCCTGGGCTCCATTATAGCTCTGCCTCATGGGAGCCATTTCTGAGCTTCCGCCTTTTCATCCATAAAATACCGACCATCTATTTCAGGGACCGCTGGGAGGATTAAATAAGATAATGCACGTGGATGCCTTTGAAAACTCTGAAGCACTATATAAATTAAGGAGCTATTATTATTAAGTTTCTCATACAGTATCTGACACATTATCACTGAATTAATTAAGTAATGAAAGAACAGAATTTAATGAATGCTTGGCTATGAAGAATGAAGAAGAGGAAAAAAACCAAAGGTGATCTCAAAATGTCCAGAGTTCTAGAATAAGAAAATAGTTGCACTGTGTTTGATGGGACTGGGGAAAGGGAATCCACGGGGGAATGAGACGGGAGGGGGGTTGGTAAATCTTATGAGAGACTTGGCCTTGATAAGGCTGAGAGTCCCAGAAGCAGGACATTTCTCTGACTCTCAAAAGCAATCTAGGATTTCTAATATAACTTCAGGTAATTTTTATCATCGCAACACCACCCATCGTCATTTGGTGCCCAGCTGGTTGGCCTTGGACTAGGTTTTGCTAAGCGTTTGTCACCTCACCTATAAAATAGACATACAGATAATACCTGCCTCAAAGGAATGCTGTGATGACTACGACTTATAATACTTATAAAGCTCTTCAGCCAGCACGTGGCACGTTCTGGGTTCTTCATAACACCTCCCCCCCCACCCTGTTGCTACTGTCATCATTGTTATTATTAGGGTCATGTGTGGAACCCAGAGTGGGGCTTGAACTCACAACCCTGAGATCAAGATCTGAACTGAGATCAAGAATCAGACACTTAACCCACTGGGCCACCCAGGAGCCCCAGTTATAGTGACGTTTAAAAAGGAAAACAGAGAGACACAGAAACAGCATGGGTCCAGATCAAAACACAAAGAGCGTTGAAGCTATAGGGACCCCAAAGATCATGGGTCCAGGTCTTCCCTATCCACGCTTCTATCATTTACAAATGAGGAAACTGAGGCCCACAGACGAGGCTAATGATCAATATGATTTCTTTGGGAGAGTTCCCATTGATACCAGGGTGCAAAAAATCTCCAGGCAACTAAGAGAGAAAAAAGTATCTACGGAAAGCACTGATTTGTGAGCTTGCTCCATGGTTAAGGCCATTCTTTTCATCTACGGGGAAGTATATTCCTTCCATGCTGGACTATTAATTAAAATTCAGCGATGCTAATTTTACTGCCAACTTAGGAGATTCTTATTACATTTATTTTCCAGGTAATTGCTGCTTGTACAGGAGTTCAAATAGATGTCTTTTTTAGATGGTGCAATAGATCAGAATTATAATAGTTAAATTCCTCACCCTTCATTTTGCTCCCTCCGATTCTGAAGCCTGCTTACTCAAATACCAAGAGCGCCCTCCCTCCTTCTCTCTCTCCTTCCCTCTCCTGTGCGCTTGGGTGCCTTAGTCTATCCTGTGTTCTCTCTCTCTCTCTCAATGATAAGATCTACAGAGGCGTGGATCAGCAAAATAGAGTTTCTGTTTTCTTTTTCGCCATTTTATCCAACCATTTCCCCTCCGAGGAAGAACCAAAAGTAATCTTTTACATAGGTGTGGAAAGAGATACCAAGCACTTCTTCTTCCACCACCATTTTTATGCTGATTTCTATCCCCACTTTCCAGATGAATAAATTGATACTCAGAGGAATAATCTCCCCGATGTTACACAGCTAATACAAAAAGGCAGATTCCAGTTCCACCTCCTTTTTTTTTTTTTTTTTTTTTTTAAGCTTGGCTAGGAAAAAAATCCAGGAAAAAAATTGTAATATGCTGTGTACTCCAAAACAGAAAGAAAGAGATGGTGGTAGGGAGCCACTTCCCTCTTCAGGAAGAAGGAAAAAGCATCTGGGTGGGAGCCATGGAGGCAGGTGGCACTCCTCAAGTCCTGTCCCAAAGCAGAGGCCCTCTTTCTCCCTCTGTGTGTCCCTGGGCCTCTTACGGTGGGAAGGTTTCCTTCTCCCTTCTCCATGACATTGAGTTCCGTGAAGATGCCCCGGAAGGATGAGGCCACACTGGAAGGCACTTTTCAGGAGGAAGCAGCAGGTGCCTGAGTCCAGGCACAAACCAGCTTCATAGCTGTGAGCTTTAGTGCTCTTGAGATGCTTGGATCTTCCAGCCCGAGTACCAATTAACTGTATGCTGGGGAAGGAGGTGGTTGACAGGAAGAAGCATATATTAATTTTAAAATCTCAATTCCAGTTGCCTTTAACTGTATCCTTATTATGTGCCAAGCATGATACTAAGAGCTTCCCATGCTTCATCTCCATTTGCCCCAATAACCTTGTAAATTGGGGACCATTATTATAATTGGATCTATTTTATGAGTGAAAAATGTGAGTCTCAATAAATTAAGTGTAACCAGTGTGAGGTCATGTCACTAAAAATCGCCAGGGCCACCTGGGTGTCTCTGACTCCAAAGCCCCTCACTCTGAGTGGCTCCGCAGACTACCCGCCTGGATGTCGTGGGTTGTCTAAATCTTCGGTCCCACAGAGTAGTATTAGGGGAGCAGGGAAGGGAAGTATTGTGACTATCACAGTGGTACCCACACGAAAAGTTTACGTCTCGAGGGAGGTGTGTATGCTTACCTGACAGGGACCACAAGGAAACATTAGCTTGTCTAATTTATATTTTGATGCCACCCTTTGAAAGTACGTACGTATGAGTTTTATAATACAAATAACACATTAGTACAATAGTACATACATAATCCATAAAGAAATAAATATAGGACCTTTCGCAAATTTATTTTACAGATTGGGATCAAACATATTCTTTGTCTTGAGATCTAGTATTGTAGACCCTTAGAGTTGGGAAGGAAGTTTAGAGGACCTCTATTCTGTCTGCTTCCACGCGCCCTGGCTGGGCTTTCCAGGATTAACCTCCAACCTTCGGCTGAGAGCTCTGGGTTTGTAGCTTTTTGGGTGGTTTTTTGTTTTGTTTTGTTTTGTTTTTGTTTCTTGCCACTATTTCATAGATATGGTCACTTTAAGCTCTTCTTTTCTATGTATCCCAACTCGAGGCTGTGCAATCTGCTGACTCGGCGAACACAGACGGGGACCCAGGTACGGGACATGGACTTTCAGGTGAAGGGGGCCCCAGGATTGGCCAACGTGGTGGTGAGCAGACGTATGTGGGAAACCAGCCAGAAGTCATCAGGAGACAGACCCATCCCACACCCCAACACACGAGTCCCTGTGGTGGTGAGAGCGCGTCCATCCTGAGGCTGCTAGCCGGCAGACTTAGCTTGGAGAGCTGCTCTTCTCTTCTGATCTCAGCCCCTCCCCATTAGTTTTCCTTCCTGTGGTTCTGAATTGCAGAAGTCTTCAATCAGCACCACTGAGCGGGCTCTTCTGGAAGAAAACTGTCTTGCACCTGGCTTCTAGGAAACCTGACCTAAAACACTACACATCAGAATCATCTGAGGAAGTTTATAAAAATATCTCTACCTAGACCTAAACTCCTTCACCTACTGAGTCAGGATCAACAGATACTTCATGCGTGAGGGACAGGCAGCTATATGTCTTAGACCCTAGTAGGTATATCTCAGGCATCACTTCTCTCTCAATTTTATTTTGAAAATTTCAAGTGTATAGAAATAATGAAAGAATAATATAATAATAAACACCTACATACTCCCCATCTAGATGCACCAATTATTAACATTTTCCTTCCATTCTCTCTCTCTTCCTCTCTCCTGCCATATCAAAAATCATTTGCAAGTAAATTATAAACGTTATGACGCTCCATTCTTAAATACTTCAAACATGCGTCTTCCAAAAATAAAGACATTCTATATAACCCCTAAAAAGTTAGTATTATTGGCTAATATCACCAAAGTATACTATCCATATTTAACATGAACACTCTTTTTAAGGTCAAGTGTTGAGATATTCTCAACTATGGATACCATAGAAGTTCAGAAAAGGGAAATAGCCCTATGGGTTGAAGAGCAAGGAGAAATCTTCAAGCAGGAAGTAAGATGTGTTTGTTTTTTAAAGATTTTGTTTATTTATTCATGAGAGACACAGAGAGAGGGACCCAGAGACACAGGCCAAGGGAGAAGCAGGCTCCCTGTGGGGAGACTGATGTGGGACTCGATCCCAGGACCCCGAGATCACGCCCTGAGCAGAAGGCAGACGCTCAACCACTGAGCCATCCAGGTGTCCTTGAAGCAGGATTTGAATTGGACTTTGGAGAACTGATATTAGTAAAGAGGAGAATGAAGAAACACTAAAAAGAGGTAAATAAATATATGCAGAGGTACAGAAATGAAAACCAATATGGCTTTTGGCAGGGGGAAATAACTGAGCAGACCCACAGTCCATGGAGTGTAGTAGAGAGAAGCTGTGTAGGCCACATGGAATCAGCACAGAGAGATTTGCAATTTAAGCAATCAAAGAAATGGTTGCCACATACCAAGAAATTTTAAATGTGTCTGGCCTTTAAGAGTCATATCCGGTTTTTAGAATGTATTCAGATGTAAAAGAGGAAGAACAATGTTTAAAGATTTAGAGTCAAAATTTCTTTTTTTCTTTTTTTAAGATTTAATTTATTTATTCATGAGGGACACAGAGAGGCAGAGACACAGCAGAGGGAGAAGCAGGCTGATGCGGACCTCAGTCCCTGGACTCCGGGATCACGACCTGAGCCAAAGGCAGATGCTCAACCCCGGAGCTACCAGGTGCCCTAGAGTCAAAATTTCACTGGGAAATTAATTGGTGATTAAAATCCATTCAACTCACATATTCATTCTACAAACATTTTCTGAGTTCCTATTATTTTCCAGATACCAATCTAAGCAAAGAGAAGTCTTGAAAAGGACAGACAAGGTCCCTGCTTTCCTAAACCTCAGGAGTGTGTGTGTGTGTGTGTGTGTGTGTGTGTGTGTGTGTGTGTTACATGTCCGGTGGGAAGGGCCAGGAATCATTCGATAGTTAAATAAGTAAATGAACAACAAAAGATTCGGTTGACAGTGATACGGTTAAAATAAGAAAAAAATTGAAAGAAACCAATTAATAGTGATTGGGGCCTGGTTCAAATTAGGTATTCAGGAAAAGCAGTATTTAAAGCACTGTTTGCTGGAGCCGGCCACCATTCAAAAGAACAGATTGTTAAGATTTCCGCTATTTGGGGAGCTGTTTGACATTACATTGGTAGCTTTAAGTAGGCCATGGCAAAATATCTACACAAATTGGCAAATGCTACAAATCATGGCTTCTTTCTTCCAGAGAGTGAGCAGGCTGTCAAACATTTGCCAGGGTACCACTGCATCTAAGCTACAGCCTAAATGGCAGAGAAACAGCAGTGTGGAGATCCAGAAGAGGATATGCTAGGGTATCAGAGCAAAGGCTCTACAATGTAGAATAAGCTTGGCATATTTGAGGAACACAAAGAAGGCTAAAGTTTGGTGACACTGGAGAGAGAGAGCAGCACAGGAGAGGGATGGAGATTGGCTGAAACTGAATCACGTGGGACCATGTAGGCCTGTCACGACATTGGAGCTTTTATTCTGAATGTGACGGGGAGTCATGGGTAGATCTTAAGCATTAGGCTAGCGTAATTTGAATTATGTTTTTAAAAGATCACCTTGGTTGTGAGAGAATGGTTGGGAGGAAGGGAAGAGTGACAGCAAAGAGCTCAGCTAGGAGTTTAGTGCTTACAAAGCAATGAGTGTGCAAGGTTATTCACTGAAGACAGCGTGGTGTCACAGCAAAATACTGGAACCAGCCGAACTGTCCATTAATAGCAAAGGAAGTGGAGTGATAATGCTCTTTGCATATAATGCGACTGCTCAACTGTTGTTTTTAAAAAAAAAAAAAAGATTTTTTAAAATTTAAGATTAACAAAATATCTCTAAGATATATTATTAAATGAAAAAGAAGCTGATGCAAACCAGATTGTAAAGGATGCTGCGCTTTTATGTAAAATGGGGGGCAGGGTACAAACGAGACTTTGTTGGGATTTGTATGTAAATACGTTGCAAATTACCTAAAAGTGGTTATAAGAAACTGCTAATAGGTCAAAGCATATGCAATTATCATTTTGGAGGTCAAAATAATTTTTAAACATCAGCAATTGCATATGATTTGGCCCAAAAGTTGTTATTTGTGTTGCTGTTTTATTTGATGCTGCTTATAGGCTAGTGAATAGATGCGGTACAGTCTTATGAGGGGCACTTCTTCCTTATGCCCTTTTACGATTTATTAAACTGTGAAAAACTGATCTCTTGTTCCCTATTTTAAAATTAGGTAAATGATTGATAGGTAGATGACAGAGCGAGGGAGAGATGAGAGGCTCATGCAAAAGTCCAATAAAAGTTTATGGGACCCGAGACTAGAGTGTGAGAAAAGACAGATTTGGGATGTCATTTTGAAGTAGAGTTGATAGGACTCACTGTTAGATTTGTGTTTGGGGTGATGCAATTAAGAAAAAAGAGGAAGCAAGGAGAAGTCCTCACTTAAGCAATTAAATAGAGTTGCTCCAGCAACTAAATCAGTGATGCAATCATCTACAAAGACAGGAAAGATGGGGGCATCGAGACGCTGAGAAATGTTCCACGGAGAGAGCTGTAGACACCCAAGTGGGTGCGCCAATTAGGAAGTGAGACAGCCAAATCTGGGGTCGGGGAGGGGGCTCAGGGCTTTGAGCTCTAAAGTCAAGAGTTCTCTCAACTGTCAGAAGGGAGAGGAGGGTATGTTCAAAGGGGACTCTGCCAACTTCAAGGCTCTTCCTTTTCCCTTTGTCCGGGAACATCACAGAGGCTTGCCCGATAGGTAAACCGAATGTCAGGGAGAAATGAGTAAACTGAGAAAATCGGAACATGCTTCCTCACATTGAAACGCCCTTGCGCCTACATATCATGTGTCATTCACTCCGTGCGCACTTGCACACATCATCGAGGCAGTCGGGAGGAGAGGTTTTCGAGGGTGGCACCATTGCTCGGGGACCAATCTCGGCTCCCCAGCGACTGGAGGACTGAGTTTCCTGAGTGTCAGATCCTGCACGTCTTCCCACCCGTTCAGTGGGAGGCGCGGAGGCACAAAGTAAGTTCAAACAGGGGCAAACCCGAAATGATTCTACTCCCTCCCCCCCCAAAACTACCTAATCCAACTGTAAAAAATAACTCAAAGAGAAATGGAACTCGGTGATGGGAGAAGGCAATAAACCGACCTGGGCATATGTGGGACTGAGGATAAAAGAGTAAGTGACAAAAACAAGATAAATGGAAACATGATCAAAATAAAAACTTTTGAGAGATCTAATGTTTGGGATTCTCTGCCTAGGATTCAGGCTCAGTACCCAGCAGGGTTTGAAGTGAGCTTGGCAGTGGGGAATGGAGCAGAGTCTCTGTAGGTTTGCAGAAGGAACATGAAAACGCAGGCTCTGAACACAACCGCACACACTTATCTTCAGAGAAGATGGTCCCCCGGCGCTTCTGGCGAGTGCCGAGCTGTTAGCCTTGCATCCTCGCTCAATTCTAAAAACGGATAATTAAATTCTATTGCTCTAATGAAATTCCCCCTGTCGTTTACACTGCAGAGTGTACATGGAGCCTTCCGGGAGACCGGGCGGGGGGTGGGGGGTGCCCACCCTAAGCAGGAGCTCATCTACGCAGCACAGAGCAAAACAGAGATGAGTCATTAGCTAATGAGGGTGAGCCCTGAGCGTGACTCGAGTGAAAAATTCAGGCCTGAAACCGGACAAGATGAGATCAAAATATTTTATGTTCTTTAGGTGCGGGGCTGTCCTCACTGAACAAAATCCAGGTAATGGCCACGCATGTGCTTAGTTTGGTGTTATGAGCATCTGGGTCTTAGTTCGCCCTGGAGAGAAATATGCATAACGGGTAGGCTAACAGCTCTCTTGTCTACTCGGAAATCTTCCAGAAAAAGAGGATAGGACCGTATATAGTAGCATACGTTGTTCTTATACTTACTACTATTATTGGATCCATGACTGACAAGGAGGGAAGATGGTATGAAACGCATGCAAAATTTTAAGTACACATATATTTATGAATATACATTTGAGGGTTCTTATGGGACTCCAAAAGTTTGGTGCACTGAAGATTCTTACAGAAAATTTTTAAAAATATTAACTCCTATTTCCTCTTGGAACGTGGGGCCACGAGACCCTCGAGATCACCGTGGTGCTCTTAGGTTGGCCTGCTCCAGTCAGTGAGACAGCACAGGCCCAGGAGAGTCTATTTTTATCATCTGTGTTACCTTCTTATTCCCTTTTTAACAGTGAGAACTTGCCACTGACCCTTGCAGGGAGATCATTAAGCAACAGCAACAATAACAACAAAACCCCAACACCTCTGGGACCAAAGAGGCACCAAAAAATATACATTGATATTATAACCGGAGACAGGAACCTAAGGGGTGTGTGGGGGAGGAATGAATTAAGGGAGCCATCATGACAGTGAAATGCATTATTACCTAGTTATTCAATGCACTCTTGGCTTTTCAGGTGATGAACTTTTCACACCAGAAGTGGGGAAATTAATCAACTTTTCCTCCCCGTATGTCTCTTTGTGTCTTCTTACTGTCTCATCTAATTGTTTTGCACTCAATATGGACATTGTTCTCATTTCAACTTTCCCTGCAAAGCTCGGGCGCCCTTACGTGACCCTGAAACACATTCTCACCTCATCCAGCATAACGTGCCTCTAGTTTCTGCAGCGTTTCCTCAAGCAGACATGAATGAGGAAGTTCCTCGGCTTCTTTTATGACAGTCGTGCGATCCCAGAGCCTCACCTCCTGCTTCATCGCGCTAGTACAAACTTCTCAGTTTCCCTTGCTGCCTTCAACAGACTCTCCTGTCCTCTCCCAGGCACCCAGGAGGACCACGAGGTGTCCAAAGCGGTCGGTGACCCCTAGGACGGGACCTCGTGAATTCTTCAAAAATGTCCCATTCCACCTGTAGGGTAATGCCCTTGCTGCAAAAGAGATCACAGATGATTCTCCCTTTGTCTCAAAGATTAACAAGAAAGAGAGAGTTGGGAGAAACCTTCAGGATATATCCAATTTCTGACTATCTCGTGATATACAGACTAAACTTCTGGAAGGCTAAATAAACTTTGTAATTATTACTCAGAGTTTTTCCCATTGTGTAGAATGTGGTCTTCTCTCCTGCAACACAACCCATTTACATGCCTTTAGAATCATCCTGGGAATTTAAGACCTTCTGAACACCAAGCTAACGAAGGCCCTGGCCGTCAACTCTCAGGTTTAAAACCATCTATCTGAGCCCAGTGTTGACATCACTCCTATGTGACAAATTTACAAAGGAAGAGACACAGCCTGGCGCATGAAATATAAGATGATTCTATGTCTTAAGTACTTAAAGTCTATTACCAAAATAGGTGTGCAATGTTGCCGTTATAAATATCATGCTTAACACCTTTTGATTCTTTTTACTCTGAAGTGTCCAACCTATTACGGAACAAAGAAAGACCGTCTTTTAAATCTCGCTCACTTCAGCTTCCTCAGAGATGGATGGGCCCCCTCTGAAGCCCAGTTTCACATAAAAGCACGGCAGTACACTGCTGTAAATCTCTTTTACATCAGCTTTTATGTGAGCCAGGTCTGGGTTGGGCTTCATTATCCCCCTTTTTTTGTTTTGTTTTGGATTTTTTTTTTTGACTGAAAAAAAATATGTAGTCTCCGGCAATTCGGATGATCTGCTTTGTAAATAACATGAATGCACTTGGGCTTAGAGAAAACCACTTGGGGCATGTGGAGCCCTAGGTCTGTACTGGTGTGAAGGGATGAGCCATCCGCTCGCAGAGGGGCCTCCTGGGCCATGTCCCTGCAACTGTGCTCCCTCTGGCCCCTGCCAGGTCTCTGGATCACCCTGCTTTGGTCTGCTGAAGCCATTGCTGGCCTTGACTTCTCAAGGCCAGGCCCCAAAATGCCTTGCTGAAACTGGGGGGAATCCATACATGTCAACATCTTGAGTCCATCATGTGGTCTCCTCAGGAATGCCCGTAAAAACTTTGAGTTGTATCTTAATGTCAGCAGCTGTTAGAAGTCGTGATTCTCTGATGCGACCACATGTGTACTTCTTGAGCTGTGCCTGGACAAATGCAGCCTTTTAACCACTAGTTACAGGATCTGAATTAGATTTTAATCAACTCCAATTCAGCTAGAACGAAGGGTGTCATCGTGCAGAGTGCAATGGAACGAGCGAAGGTCCCGGTTGGTTGGCTGTGTGGTTTGGGCAGGTCAGTTTCTCTGAGCTGCTGCTTCCTTGTTCCTAAAGGAGGGGCTGTTACAGATAATCTTAGAGGTTTTGTCCGATTCTGTATGTTTCTCTGGGACTGTGGTTCGGGGATCACGGGGTGCCCTATCACAGAGGAGAGGAACTGCCAGTCCTTGACTGGGTTTTATCTGGCTTAGGGTAGCATAGCTTGGATCCCTGACAATTGAGTCCGGAAAATGTTTACTTTCCAGATAGCTGTCCTGTCCAGAACAAAACTTCAGATGAGTTAAAGATTAACTGGAGCCGAGGATCTTTTTTCTAGCAATAATGTAATGTCTTAAAGTACTCTGCTGGGATTAAAATGGTGGACTAGATCAACACTCATTTGCTTCCAGTTTCCTCTAAAAAAAACAATTGAAATATAAGTACAGATGTGTAAAAAGAAATAAAATATTACTAATATGGAATAGCTATGAGAAGAGGGGCTTGGATATGGGGGTGTCATTCACAAGCAGGCATTTTAATGCATTTCTCAGAGACAGGAAGCAGAGCTGAATAATGAAGCGGGTACAGAAGATTACCTGCATCCTGCAGGCAGCTGCGAGGTGAGGTGTCTCCATCCTGCCCCACGGAACCCTGTGAGGTTCTGAGCTGGGAAAGAGCAGGCATCCTGGAGGGAGGGAATGAAAAGTCAGTCTGAAAATACAGGAGGATAAAAATGTTTGCTGAGGAAGTCAAACACGTTGCAGAAAGTGAAGGCTTTTAGTTCAGCACGTTGACACTCTTTGTTGGGGTCTGCCTCTTACGCCCCAGAGCCCACAGTCAGAATTCCCAATTATTCTCTTAAGTATCACTATGTAAATAAGGATTGCTTGGCATGGGGGAACCAGGAGCAGGAAAGACAAAGGCTTAGACAAACAAACAGGAAAAACAAAAAACCTGCAAGATGAGGCATGATTTTAAAACCAGAAGAGAACTTTCATCATCGTCACCATCGCATCATCATTATCACTGATGGATTGGAGAAGATACTTTCCCCATTAGGAAAAAGAGAAAAACCGGACGGCGAGCATGGGCTCACGAACGTGAAAAATACAATTGACAGATTTTAAGAGCTATAACTCGAAAACGAAATTAAGAAAATAGCCCAGATATAAAACAAAAAATCAAAGACAAAGAAATTAAAGGGAAATGTAAGAGGTAAGGAGGAGCAGGTCAAAAGATCTAACACCAGCTAAAGTGAGCCTTCAAGAGAGAAAATGGGATAATGGGAAGAGACAATCGTGGACAAAACAATAGATGAGAATTTCCAGAGTTGAAAAATAATGAGTTTTTAGATTTAAAAAAAAAGTTTACATCTACATATGTTTCACTGACAAAAAGAGAATTCTGAAAGCTTTCAGAGGAACAAAATAAAGTTGCCTATGCAGGTATGAGAATCGGGCCCACATCCCGCCTTACTTCTAGTTAGCAACCTGCCATGCTTACGATGTTTGAAGGGAATAGAATTTTAATCCAGAGTGCTCACCTGGACAATCAACCAGCTGTAAGGGTAGAAACTCACTCTTACAAATGTAGGGGCTAGAAAACTTTACTTCTAAACCAACTTTGGGGGGAAAATTGTTTGAGAGTGTACTCCATAATCCCAGAAGAGGAAAATGTGATGCAGGAAACAGGATCTCCTTTAAGGGAATGGCAGAGGCCATGTCGTAACACCTGCTATGTGAAGCCTAAAAAGCCACGCACAGAGTTTGGAGTAGCATGGATCCCCAGGATGGAGGTGAGCAGGGAACAGTGGAGACTTCTGAGGGTAGATGGTGTAACTGAGAGTTTGAAAAACATTTAAAGCCCCTACAAAGGCAATGGTACAAGAGAAAGGTAATTATTCCTCATGAAAAAAATATTGTATCAGATATTCATGTTCTAAATAAGAGGCAATGTAAAGTGAGGCATGATTCTAAGCAAATGATAGGGTATGAGAAAAGAGAATCTATTTGACTTTGAATCGAGGAATAGTCTCCTCGAGAGGACACCCATAGAGAAGGAAATATAATCTCAGCCCTCTCCTTGGCCAGAGATTGAATAATATTTTTCATGGTCACAATAATTTAAATGTTATTTATTAGTTTTCAACTTTTAAAGAAAACCCATGTAGGGGTGTGTGTGTGTGTGTGTGTGTGTGTGTAGGGAGAAACAGAAGCCTTTCTTGTGCTGCAGACCAGAATATAAATGATGTATCAGCCTTGTCAACAAGACAGAAAGGAACATGATATAGAAGGGGAAGTAAAGGAAAAATAGAGAGTTAGGGTATTCGTGGCCTCCTCTTAATCAGAGAATATTAAAAAAAAATACTGTCAAAAGGCAGTGCTGTTTTTATACAAGGGTTTAAGTCTATTTAAGTAATTTTCAATGCAACCAAATGGGATCATTTTTGAAAACAGTAATGAAATTTTAAATATTAACAGGACATGTGTGTATGAGAAAGAGAAGCAATAATAACCTAAATTTTCATCATTTGTGTAAGAAGTAAACTAATAGTGACCAAAATGGGTAAATCAAGAAATCTAGCTTTAAGCTCACTTCCTAGGTTGGAACATGGTCTCGACCTTAACCCCACAGCACAATCATGGATGTCTGGGCCCCACCCCGGAGATTCTGATATCATTCCTGCGGGGTGACGCTGGAGCTCCGAGATGTTTTTAAGTCCCCGAGTGAATAAAAGTGCAGCGCAGACTGAGAGCCCCGGCCCCAGAGGGCCTAGAATAGGGCCCCTAGTAAGGCGGTGGGGAAGGGGCCACGCTCTACTGTTCGGTTTATTACCATATGCACAGACTATCTTCACAGAAATTGACTTTACAGCCTTAAAAGTGGATTTGATAACAGGGCGCATCACTAAGGTATCAAAAGCAGGTGAGTCAGGATTCAGAGCATTGTAGGCTCCGGGGCTCTGGGGTTGAGAATGCCTTGGGTGTCCTCTTGTTCTTCCTCCTTCCTTGAGAGAAGAGGATACTGGGGTCCAGAGAGGCTGAGCAATAGGCTGCTTGCCTCGGGTTAGGGGCCTAGTTAGAAGTGCGGGCAGGACTCATAGGTGCCCGCAGACGTCTCCCAAGATCTAAGCATCCTCTCCCTTCTCCTTCTAGTTTCACCTTTATCCTTCCCCCGCAAATGTGGTCTCTGTGTCCTATCTTCCTCTTTTCATTTTCCCGACTCCCTGCCTCTGAACCGCACTGTCAAGAAAACACAGAGGAGGAGGTAGGTGTTAGGGAACAAGACTCCATCTCCCTGAACTGGAATGGGCTTTCTCGTTGTTAATGTGGGTGGGCTTCATCCGCATGAGGCCACGTTCCCTAAATTATCCTGCATTTGACGTCTGCTTGGCCTTCAGCGGCCTTGACTTGCCTGTGAGCCTCCGTGGAGAGATGGTTCTTCATCGCAGCTGCAAAGACACCTCCCCTTCAGAGAAGGAAGCTGAGTGAGGGGCTCGCCCGATGTTCCACATCCCGTTACGGAGAAGCTGATTTTACTTCTTTCCTGGCTGTTTCAGCTCTGTGTTTCTTCTTTCCCCTTAGATCAATGTGAAGGACGCATAGATCTCCACCCTTCTTCCCACAGCCATGGAGAAATATGGCAGGGCCAGCGACAAAGGTAAGAGATTTATAGACCCCACGAGATCCCAATTAATACAAACCAGAGGGACTGCTCTCTGCCTGCCACTTCTGAGGACCCTGGACGTGCAGCCACATCCTCTCGTAAAGCACAGCATGTTGACACTGGAAATAAACTATCAGTAAAGGTGCTCAGAAAATGCTTTATATGCATTCCTGAGCCATATTCTGTATTTAAACTCCAGCTTTTTAGTATAATTTTAGTCTTGGAACTTAACATTTTTACTGCCTTTTTCTCCAAATAATCAATATTGATTTTACTGTATCTGTTATTATCCTGACAGTAAGATTTATCTTGTTGCTTTGCTTTGCATGAGATGATAGTTCATAGAATGAACATTTATTCCATTCCTTCAGAAAAGCTCCTGGGATAATTATCTTGCCCCATTGGCAAATCTTTCAGCTTGTATTGTATTGAAAAATAATAATTGGCTTTGCCCCCTCATCAGGTTTGAACAGCTTTATTATGATTATGTTTGCTGGGACACTGTGATAGCATCTTTACAGATGTGGGGACTGTTAAGGACTCAGAAACCTGAATCCTTTTAAGGGACATCCCTACCCCCAGCTTCCAAGGACCCCATAGGCTGTGAACGGTGCAAAGTACACTAACGGTCCACTTCTCCGATCCAGGGGCCTACCTTCGGCCCAGATGTACACCATCTGCGGCGGTGGTCATAGACGTGAGCAGGGAGGGGCTGAAGATAATGCTGGCACCAGGGAAACTAATCTTCATACTCTTATGCTCACTGTGGCTTGTGCACTAGAATAGTTCACAATATTCAGACTAAACTTCAGAGGGAGCCGCAAGATGTGGTGGAGAGAGAATGAAGACATGGGAAGTCCGTGAGCCTGGGACCTACTCTCTACTAGCTAAGTGGCCCTCAACAAATTACCTGACCTCTCTGAGCCTCTGAGGCCTGACTTACTCAGAACGATAGCACACGAACAGGCCTATTGGTTGTGTTTGTGCATAAATAAATAACATTATGTATAGTGGTTCATAAATGTAGTTGTATCAAATAGTATGTGTTTGTATGATACAAAAATGTAGGAGTTCACGCAACTCGTCCAGAAGCAACAGAGTCGTAGGAACATCTACTTATTCATTCCCTCCTTACTTTATTCGCTCAACAAATATTTATTGAGCACTTGCTGTGTGTATCAGGCTCGGTGCCTGGTGTAAGAATTCCAAGAGGGGATAAAATACAATCCTGCTCACGGATCTTACGGTTGGTTGCAAACACAGACATTGGCCCATTAGTCTCCCAAACGAAAGAAATGTCAGCTGTGGTGAGGTCTGTGGGAGCAGGTATGGGGAGCTGTGAAAGCTTATCATAGGGCTGTCACCCTACGAGGTGGCGCCCCAGCAGAGGATTGAAGGAGGGGGGAAGGTAGCTACTCACTCAGATGGAGGGAAAAGCATTCCAGGCCAAGGGAACAGCAGGACAAAGGAAGCCCACAGCAGTTCCCATGAGGCCCAAAGAGGAGGCCCAAGTGGCAATGTTTGTCCTGGATTATAGGCTTGTGGATTATTTGTGTTTTCTTCTTCAAAATTTCTTTGCTGTGAAGAAAAAGGCGAATAAATAGCCACCGGAGGTAAAGATGGGAATGAGAGGACACGTGGCAAGGTGAAGGGCCGGTTGCCAGCAGAGGATGAAGAAGGTGAGCGGAGGGGAGAAGTTGGGGGGCAGCGGCACGGAGGGGGGTGCCCCGTGTGTGTCACAGGGCGGCCGGGGCATTGACAGGCATGGGGATGGACACATTATGTTTATCAAGAAGGGAAAGCTAAACAAATAGAAACCAAAAAAAAAAAACACCAAGTTGTGCGATGAAAACTCACAGTGGGCTGGGCCTGGGGCTATTCCACGTGTGACCTCGAGCGTTTCCTAAACTGCGGCAATCCTCTTCTCCCAAGAAACCACACAGGCCGGCACACGGAGCTCTCCTTGTCGGGGGCCCGTGTCCGCCTGCCACATTCCCTCCTCCCCAGCCGCCTCCCCCACCCCGGAGCTGGGCCAGACGCGGCAGAGGCCCGTGGCAGGTGCTCCTTGGGTGCGGGATCTGGGGATCGGGCTCTAGAGCAGTCCTCAGCACGGGCTTCCGGACGCGGGCCCAGCGCTCGGACCCGCCGCCCCAGCTGACCTGCCAGGAGACGGAGAGTCTGACCCCGACACTCAATTAGCAGAACAGACGGTGTATAACGTATGCTTGACACTGATATGATTTAACGTTAATAACTGGTTTTCAAATATTTATTACAATGGCTGTTTTAATAAATATTTCATGAACGCTATTTTTTTTTTCAGAAAACCCTCTGTTGCCAGCGTTGCTGCCTTAATTTGCCTTAATGAGGATTTTTTAAAATGCAGTGATAAATTGCTTTCCTGCCAGCGTACAGGAGGTGAAGAGGGCTCTTCTGGAAGATCCGTCATCTGGGGCAGCGAACCCAGGAAACGCTGAAGAACCAGCCAAAATAAAAGAAAAAAAATCCCCAAAGAAGGACCGACAGCTGTTGTGCGCGGCTCCTAAGAGGACAGGACCCAGCCTAGACTGGGGGCCCCGCGAGATGGGGAAGCACTTCCAGGACAGACAAGGTCACAGAGCCCTTGAACAGGTGCCTGAGGACCCTGGGACCTCCGGGAAGTCCTGGGGAACGAACGGCCAAGCCCAGCGAGAATCCGGCCTGGGCTGGTGCTGGAAGGGGGCGAAGCCGTTCTGGGGCCTCGCAGCCTGACCAAGAAGCGTCCCAGGGCTCGAGAGAGGCAGCAATGGAAGGGGGGGGGGTCCCTGCCTTCTTTGGCCCCACCCCGCTGGAACCCCGGGGGACCCCACGAACCCCCCCGGGTGTCTGCCTCTGTGCTCACCTGCGGGAAGTGCCCACCTGCGGGCTTCGCCTTGCTTTCTGCCCCGCTCCCCACCAACCTACTGCAAACCCTATTCCTTGAAGACATATTGGGCTCCCTGTCCTCTGGAATATCACCGAAATCGGGACGCCTGTCACCCTCCACGTGAGAGGCGCGTCCCCTGTGCCCCGGAGAGCTCTTAGAGCGATGCTGCATCCTGTCCCCAGGTGGGGGACCCCAGACTCGCCAGCAGCGCCCCAGTGGCATTCCATGGCAGTTGGAATTAGCTGCCTTCCCCAATCCAGGCCCCGGAGCCCAGGCCCCGCTGCCTGGTGACCTATTCCCACTGCTGCCACCAGTTCAACAGCTCTACCAAAGTCCACCCTGACCACATCCCTGAGACCCGCCGGAGTCACCTCTCCTGGCTTCTGCTGAGAGGTGACTTCGCCACTGAGAGCCATTGTCACCCTGCTTCGCCCAAACTCCTGTGCCTTTCTGCCCTGAGACATGGGTTGCCATGTGCCTGCGCAAGGGCGGAAGAGCGACCTTCCCTGCTGGGCAGCCCCAGTCAAACCCCTCCATCCCCTACTTCCCATCCCTAGTGGGGGCGCCTTCTGGAAACGTGCCTGTTCCTTCCAGCTGTGCCTCTCTGAGCATCGCACCCGCCCCCCTCCACAGCCGTTTCACTCCCCTAGCCCCTGTCTGAGCCCAGGGCTCCGGCCTTCTGCATTTTATCCCTGGCCTCTGGGGCCTTCACTGACCACAGACGTTAGCTTTAATCGTGTTCAGAGACGTTGTTCCTTAATGATTATGCTCTTCCTGTCATGGCCTCTCCTGGAGGGCCACCGGGGGGCCTGGCTCCCAGAGACGCTGTCCACACTGTAGTCTACCAGGAAGCCCCTGGAACCTCACAGACCTGTTGTCCCGCATCCCCGATTCACCACCCTTGTAAGGCAGTGGTCTCCGTGGACACACTTAGTGAGAACCTAAGCCTAGAAAAAGGGGAGACAGTTAAGCACAGCAGGCATTTAGGCACCTGCTGCGGGCCACACCACACGCTGCAGGTGCAAAGGAGGAGAAGACGTAGACACAACACGGAATCCCACATACAGTTGTTGAATTCTGCAACATACGTACATGCAGAGGCTGAGTTAGGGGCCCGTAGCCAAGTCCAGAAAGGTGCTGAGGGTGGGACGCAGGGAGCACACATGAACCAAGGCTTGAAGTGACCAAGGTTGGCCAAGCGGGTTCAAGAGGGGGTGGGGCACCTCAGAGAATTGCATGAGCATGAGCACCCATTCCCCTGCTCCAGTGATGAAGTTATTATCTACATGGTTTAGCGTCGACAGAGCATAAAATATGCGTCGGAAAATGCCAGGGGCAAAGCTGGAGTATTGGACAGTAACCACGTCATGGAGGAGCTCATTTACCTTTGTGAGAAGCTCCACGTTATCCCAAAAGGTAACAGGAAACCATCGGAGAGTTTCAAAGAGGAATGATACGCCTAGATTCGGGTGTTAAGCCATCACCTTCTCCAGTAGCTCTGGAAAGAGTACTTTTGAGCAGAACAAAATAAGGCAAAAAGCCCAATTGTCAACAACACAGCTCTATACAGACGAGAAAGACCTTAACTAATAATCATACGGCTAATATTTACTGAGTGCTTATTACGTGCCTGATATCATTCAAAGTATTATGTATTCAATGTTCACAGTAGCTCTCCTAGGAAAGCACTATTACAATTTTGATTTTGCAGGAGAGAAAAATAAAGTCCGGGAAGGTCAAGAGCTTGTCCAAGGACATACACAATCAAGGGAGTTGTAGAAAGGACAGGGGAAAGATTGCAGAACGACATAGACGAAGTGCTAAATAAACTGTAAGAGAAGGAATGGGAAGGCAGGGAGTGGTCAAGAGTGATGTCCATTCTCCAGCAGAGGTCACTAGGACATGGGGCCACTGACAAATATGGTGATTAATTTAGAAAAATAAAATAAAATATAGCAGGAGAAAGATAACAAATTCAGCTTGGAACCTGAGCGTGAGGTGCATGTGGGACATCAAGGCAGCGATGACTTCCAGGCAGATGATGGTAAGACAAAGCCTGCGGGTGGCCTAGGAAAACACTCGGGAGTCACCCTCTCAGAGCTGGGAGCTTATCATGTCCAGAGAAGCCTATTTAAGTGCTGAAAATACGCCTGCCGAAGTCAGTGTAATCTGGGAAATGATTCTGGTTCTCAGTTTTGAGAGTTGATAGAAAGTGACTCTAAAAATACAAAGGCACCAGCCCGGCCTATTATAAATAGCCAGAGTTTCCAGGATCTTGGGCCGCCTCTCCGGCTGACCCAGACAGTGGCTGACCGCCTCACTTATTCCTCTGCAAGTCCTGTTGCTGATCCTTTCTTGTTTGAGAGCAAATGGAGGAGAGAACGCATCACATGGTCAGGTGAGTCAGCGCCAGAGGGGCTGGGCTCATGCTGAATGCCAGCAGCATAGCTTCAGGAACTATTGACTGAGCTTAAGACACACACTCACGCACACACACACGTGTGCACACACTAAAGCAAACCAAAACCACACTGATGAAATTACCTGGTGAAGGGATTGAGGCCTGTGTGACCCCCAGCTGCAGAGAAGGTATTCCTGGCCCCCCTCTGGCGGTGCCATCACAGTGCAGGACAGAGAGTGTTTGCAAAGCAAGGGCAGCAGACAATGGGCTCTAATAGAGTCTGTGTGCAGGCTCCTGGCTGCAGCAGGGGTCTCTTCTGGTCGATTGAATACGCTTCTGGGTTTCGTGGCAAAGTGTGATTGGAGCTTCTGATTGTCACAGATCCAGAAGAGGCAAGGTCAGCTTAGGCCTTAGGAGCTGAGGGCAGAAACAGAGTAGTAATTGAGATTTGGAGGAAGACTTGAGCAGAGCCCTCCCAGATGACCACGGGCCTTCTACCTAAACCTTTGGGAGTGGGGGTCATGGACTAAAGCAAGTGTTGGGTCAAGGAAAGGACCCGGATGAAAGCCAATTGTTCAAAGGTTGGCAGAGGAAGGGAAGTCCGAGAGGAAGCAGAAGTCAACCAGGAAACGACGGACAGGAGCAGATGTGATGCCAGACGCGGGAAGCAGGAAGGCGGCAGACCTGGCCAGTGGGCTAGACCATCAAGAGATTCCTCCTCAGGGCAGGGCATGAAGAGAGGCACCTGGTGTGGGGAGCTGGAAAGGGATCATGGACTATAATGTTGGCGTAATAACGGCCTCAAAGGCATTCAGCAGCTGCTGGGAGGGGCAGTGTGTGGGGACAATGATTTTACACAGTGGGGAGTATTAGTTGCCTGGAGCTGCTGCCACAAAATTTCAAACACTGGGTGGCTTAAAACAATAGATATTAATTCTCTCACGGATCTGGATGCAGAAGTCCAAAATCAAGGCATCATCGGCAGGCCCATGCCCTCTCCAAAGCCTCCTCGGGCAAATCGAATCCTTGCCTCTCCCAAATTCTGGGAGCTGCTGGCATTCCCTGACTAGTGGCTACATCACTGTGATGATTAATTTTATGTGTCAACTGGACTGGGTTACAGGATGCCCAGATATTTGGATAAACATTATTTCTGGGCATGTCTGAGGATTTTTTTTTTTTAGGTGGGATTCGCATCTGACTCAATAGGCCGAGTAAAGCAGGTTGCCCTCTACAGTATAGGTGGGCATCATCCCATCTGTTGAGGGCTTGAATAGAAGAAAAAGTCAGAGGAAGGGAGAATTTGCTTTCTGCCGGACTATGTGAGCCAGAGAATGGATGTTACCCTGCCCTCAACTGAGACTTACTCTATTGACTGTCCTGGTCCTCAGGCCTTCAGACTCAGACTGGAGCCACACCATTGGCTCTCCTTGGTCTGCAGCTAACAGAGAACAGATTGTGTGGGATTTCTCAGTGTGTCTAGTTCTGTGAGTCAATTCCTTCAATTCCTCAAAATAAATCTCATAGACGTGTATATGTAGACACAGCCAATAATCGCTGTACGACTTTTGACTCCCCCAAAACTTAATTCCTAATACACTACTGTTGACTGGAAGCCCTACCAAGAACATAAATAGTTGAACAACACATATTTTGTATGTTATATATATCATATACCGTATTCTTACAATAAAGCAAGTAAGAGAAAAGAATGCTAAGAAAATCTTAGGAAAGAAAAAAAATACATTTACTGTGTTATATCTATTAAAAAATAAGTGGACCCACACCGTTCAAATCTGTGTTGTTCAAGTGTCAGTGGTGTGTGTATATAACATATGTACACATCATTGTTTATATTATATATATTTATATTACATATATATTGCTTCTATGTATATAGAACAGAACTGTACGTATATGAATATGTATATATAATATATATAAGCTCTGTTTCTTAGGAAAAAACTGACTAATCCAAGTTTCTATCTCTGTTTTTGCCTTCTCTATGTATTTTTCTCAGAACTTCCTGCCTCTCATATAAGGTCACTTATATGATTGGACTTAGGGGTTATCTTGATGGTCCAGGTTAAGCCCCTCCTTTCAAAATATTTAAGTTAATCCTATCTTTTGCTGTTTAAGGTAATATTTACTCTTTGCCATATAGGGTGATAGTCACAGATTCCAGGGATTAGGAAGTGAACGTACCTTTGGGATGCCATTTTTTTCAGCCTATCACGGGGGGAGCAGTACACTTTCAGGCAGAGGCGAAGAAATCAAAGGAAAAAATAGCTAAAGACATGGGAAAAGATGAAATACTGGAGAAAAATTCTGAAAGACTTGGAAAGCATCGGGAGAAAGAACCGATCAAAAGCAAGTAAAAGGATTGATGAGTGGTGTTAAGTTCTGAGAGCGGGAATCTTTATTTTGGCAGCAGCAACCGTGTCACTCCCATCCACTTGTTGACCTAGGGTAGGAGCTGCCGTTGTAGATCATGAACTCACAACCAGGGCTTTGCTAGCTCATGCGTTACCCGTGGCAGGTTCTGTGAGTCCCCCCTTGCAGGAGAAGAGAGCCTGAGCCAGCCCACTCCCAGCAGTGCTCCAGTGTGGACCAGTCGTATCAGCCTTGCTAGCCGTCACCCCGGTTATTTCAGAGCACACAGCAGACAGGCAATGAAAGGGGGCGTGCAGGTTTCCAGGGGCAATGGGCTGGGGGGAGAAGTATTGCCAAGGGGAAAGAAGTGAGGGCAGGCATGAGTCCTGGGGGGACTTCGGACAGCAGGTGTGGAGGGGGCAGGAGTGGAGACGGAAGCGCCCTACGGCAAGGCAGCCAAAGTCCCCACAGCGGTGCTAGGGAGGGGGAGGTTGGTGTTGCCAAGAGTAGGACAGTGCCGGGGGCAGAGACGGCTCCTGGGACCCCAAACCGTGTCTTCACAACCCACAAACCACTCACTGTACCTGCAGGGCACAGCTGAGCTTCCTCAGTCCCCACAGGCTCCCCCTAACAGGATGTGCTCTTGGACAACTCACGTCTCCTCTTAGGCATCAATTTTTCCATCAACGGAATGGGAATAAAAGAACCTAGCCACCTCAGAGCAGTGTTGGGAGGGTTAAGGGAGTCACACATGTAGGGCCTCGGGCACACATCGAGGCTCCCGGAGGACGAGAGTGGAGCCATTCCTGCTTGTGTCCGGGTCTTGGACCTCAGTGGGATCCACAGGCACTAACCCAAGGGCCCTCTCCCCTCGCTGGCATCCATGCGTTTCCCTATTTCTGCAAAGCTCTATGCTCCCGATTGCTAACCAGGGGACTGACTCCCCACTCCCCCCAGTCCTGCAAGGGAGTGGGGGGGATGCTGCTTCCCAGATCTGAACACAGAGGCTACACCACATCCCCCAGCCACCACCCCCCCCCCACCCCGGTCAGGTTCCCGACTGCAGCTGCAGAGTCAGGGCTCTGTTTCCTTCTGTGGGGGCGGCCTCCTCTCCCTGCGCCTCCACACCCCGGGGACCCGCACAGCAATCTGTCCCAGGTGCTGGGCGATCTGCATAGCCCTGCTCAGGTGAAAAATATGTCCCCAAATGCTTGTCGACCTCTGGAAAAGCTGCTGTTTTCAAGCCTGCCCGCCAATCACCGACACTTGGCTGGAAGCGTGTGGCCTTTAGTCATCGTTGTCCAAACATGGGAAGAGCAGCAGCGAGTTCTTGGGCTGCACCCTGGGAAGTGGAGAGTCTCTCCCCCACTGAGTTGTGGACGGAAACCCCCCGAAGAGTCATAGTTCATTTGTCTTTCTAGGAGATGTGTCTCCAGGAGCCTGCCCAGGGAGGATGTACCTGATGAATCAAGCAGTCACTGGGCGGGAAAAAGTGGTCCAGGGAGGCAGTGGGGTGAATCAGGCCCGTCTGGCCTCCAACGGAGGGGCAGCCCTCCCTCGGCCCGCGGAGCAGGGTAGCCGCTAGAGCGTGGACGTCTAGTGCCTTGTTGTCCGGCGTGCGCCCTGCGCACCCGCAGCGCCAACACCTCCCAGGGCCTGCCCCAGACCAACCGCATCAGGACCTGCACCGTGACAAGATCCCTGAGTGATTGCTATGTAAACACGGTTTCAGGAGCCCTGGCTTAGGGGTGGAGGTGCCAGCAGTGTACGCCTTCATCACCTCTTAGTTAAGACTGGAAACAGCTTTGCAAAGAGGTTGCATATAAAATCATTACTGGTAATGGGGTCCCGCTTCTGCAGGCCTCTGACTCCTTGGACCTTCGGTGCAAGATCTGGTTAGATTTTTCTCTTAATCCCCTTGTGCCTCGCCCACGAGGGTTTGCTGATCCTCTGCAGCTGCCGCCCTCGCACCGGATGTGAGTACGAGGATAGTATCATTAACGGGTCAAGAATGCCCACGCCTGCCTCTTGGGCTACACGACAGTCCCAAAGACTGCAAGGTAGTCTGTCCTCCTTGTGCGCGAGGAGTTAAAAATAACCTTAGGCTGCCCAGCAGCTCCCTCCCCAGGGCCTGGCTCCGTGTCCAGCCGGGCGGCCAGGCAGTGAGCTAGGCACTTGCTCCCTCTTCCCCTTTCTCTGGGCGTCTACTTACCTCCCCCGACAGGTATGTGTTCCACACAACGATCCCACCGGGTGGGGAGTGACTATGTCCCTTTCTGGTGGCACAGCTGGCAGGGAACAAAGCAGGTGCCTCGGCTCCAAAGCTCACGCCTTCTTCCCCAGGGTCAGCTTGCCTCCAGGTCACAAGCCGAAGGGACAGCCGTCGGCTGGATGCAAGGCTGCAGGTTGGATGTAAGGGAGCAGGTTGGGGCGCCTTAGCCGGGCTCGCTGTTGCAGGGCCCCCGCCCCAAAGTGCCTCATGAGGAGAAAACCCCAAAGCGGCAACGACTGGCCAAGGAGCCGCCGCTGTGGTCGGCGACCTGGGGCACTTCTGTCCCCAGACAGTCCCTGCCCACACCCTTCAAGGCAGGCCTCGCCGGGCAGATTGGGATTCAGCGCAGGGTCCTAAGCAAATGCCCAAACCCTGTGGGGGGAATCAAGCTCTGGAACTGAAAACAAAAGTCATGATCAGAAATCAGCTTCAGTAAGTATCAAGGTAAGAAACCGGGATTTGTGCTGTCCCCCTACCACCAGCTTTTGTCCCCGTGTTTTGAGGAGTCCAGAATGCCTCTTGGTACATGATTAAAATTCCCTCTTTTGGTGGCTCCCTCCCTCTCTCCTTCATCTTTTTTGGTCTGAGCCACACCAGAGACAATTAGGGACTGTATAATCATTGCTGCTGGGCTGCGCTTCCACAGACATTCTCCTCAGAAGGGGCTGATTACCATATTAAGCATCTTTCACTTGACAAAAATCAGTGAGAATGTTTCCCTCCATTTTCCCCAGAATGCGGACGAGAGAGTCAAGAGGGAGAGGCAGCCAGCCACCGATGAGGCCTAACTCACCAGACACGTCTCTGTCTTTCATAGCGTTTATTGCCTTTGATGTTAAAAATCTCTTTTTCTACTCGTGCTCTATTTATTTGTTTTTGATTTCTACTTTTTTTTTTTTTTTTAACTGCCATTCAGAGCGGCTGTCCTCTCTGTGGAGCCCTGAACCTGCCAACGTAGATTGGAAGGGTCTGGAAAGGTCGGCAGGCTCGGGCAGTCTGAATCATCCTGTAGCTGAGGCCTGAGGCAGACCCGCCCGTCAACCCAGATCCAGCCAATCGGACCCGAGGATCTCACTGTGATTGGCAGCTGCCTGGAGAACGGCAGGTTTCATTCACCCTTTTCCATGCACAACAACAGAAAGAAAAGTAAACCCCAGAAGCCAACTTTGCAACAAGCCCTGCAGTGCTTTCTGACTTGAAGGGCAAGAAAAGCGGAGACTCAGATCAATTATCTAAATAATTCAAACCCCAAAATATATTTCCCCCAGAAACACTCAAATAATTGAAGCAAAGAGGGCTTTGGGGTGACCGACATCAAGACCTCTCTTCATCTGCCTCACCAATTTGTCTACTTGACTCGGCTGGTGTCAGTTAAGGCCATAGGATGTGGGGAGAAGGGGGGTAATTTATTAAGTGCTTATCGTGTTCCTTACATCATCTAAGTACAAACCATTACGGTCCGGGCCTCCATGTGGCTCAGTCTTGGAGTAGTTTCATTCAAAGGCTTGCAGTCGAAAAATCATAAATAAGTTTAAAAGGGATTGCAATTTGAACTCTCTCTAAAACTATTGGAAGAGACTCCAATTCATAACATAGGGCAACACTTCCTAATAGCAAACAAGCAAGCAAGCAAACACTGTGACCTCAAGTCCAGTTCCCTGCGCCCCACAGGCATGGGAAGCCCTCTCTAGGTGCCGCACGGCCTCCCAGCAGCCCCAAAGCACCTACCAGGAAGCCCTGGCCTTTTATTCCTCTCTCCGTTAACTCCCACCTCTCCAGACACGTCTCTATTCATTCACTGGATTCTATATCACACAGCCGCAGAACTAGCTGTCAAAGGCTGAATTCTCATTAGGAAGGAGGAGAAAGGAAACCTGTGCGGGCTGCTGCAAAGACAAAATGTGCTTTGGTGGGCTGGGGCCGATGAGGCAGGGGACAGGAAAGGCTGAGATGCTTAGCATGTGACAACTTTCAGGAGGTGATATTATCTCTACTCCATGGTGGACAATCCGAACCCCAGGTGAGTTGTCGAAGGTCACAGACCTAGCAAAGGTCATACTAGGAGAACCTGGGTATATAGGACAACAAAACCCACCATTTTTTCACCCAACCACAAACATCCCTTGGAATAGGTCAGATTAATCTCAGGTTATAATAAGAATAATAAGATTGATAAATCAATTTCTCATCATCCTTTAGGTGAAGCAGGTGTAGGGGTAAGAGACGTAAACCAAAGGACACTGCAAATGACTCCCCCTTGGCTTGTGACGCAATTGGTGTTTCAAACCTAATGTAATGTCAGCTCGTGGCTTTTTCTAATTGTACTGGGTGTGGTTGGCTTTCCTTAATAAATGCAATTTCACTCACATCACAAATACTAAATTCCTGCCATGTTAGGGATCCTGTGAGGAGATGGCAAGCAAATAGAAAGACAACATGATCCTTGCCCTGAGAACATTGGCATGGAGTTGGAGGTACAGGCATACGAGTCAATTCAGACTGTAGAGGGTGGTGAGGGAAGGGAAGAAGAGCCGAAAACATCCAATCGAGCCTGTATTGATTGGGACAGACTTCACCAAAGGCATTTGAACTGCTCTTGGAGAATTATGTTTTACTTCCTTTGTAAATGGTACCTCTTAGTTTTCCAGGTAATCTTCAACTGTTCAATTTTCATACTTAACCATTCTGTTCTACTCAATTCCTGAAGAGATTGTTACATTGGCCAGACCCCAAGGTCACACGGTCCCAAGATGAGTTACATAGAAAAGTCATATTTTCTTGGCCTCTCTGCATGTCTTCTTGTCCTTCACTTCTGTTATCACTGGCATGGCTCGATAAATGTTTTTTGAGCATATAATTGTAAGCAAATAAAGACAGAGCCTCTGGCCTCATGGAGCTTAAAGTCCATTGGAGGAGATATGTACTCTTTAAATATATGTAAAGCTTATATGACATTTCATACACATAAGTATAAAATTTCGACTGTGCCCCAAGCACACAGAAGACAGGGATCTGACCACGGGTAGGAGAGGAGGGGACGGGATTGTCAGAGATTTCTCAAATAGTCAATACTTGAGCCAAAATCTAAAAGCCAGAAAGGAGGAGAGAGGATCATGTCTTGCAGAGGAAACAAAGAGGCTGTGGTGGGAGGGAGCAGAGGACAACCAGTGGCTGAAAGAATAGCACTGGATAAAGAAGGTGTGGTCTATACATACGATGGAATATTCCTCAGCCATCACAAAGGATGAATACCCACCATTTGCTTCGATATGGATGGAACTGGAGGGGATTATGCTGAGTGAAGTAAGTCAGTCGGAGAAGGACAAACATTATATGGTTTCACTCATACAAGGAATATAAGAAATAGTGAAAGGGATTATAGGGGAAAGGAGGGGAGCTGAGTGGGAAAAATTAGAAAGGGAGACAAAACATGAGAGACTCCTGACTCTGGGAAACAAACAAAGGGTTGCAGAAGAGGAGGGGGGAGGTGGGCGGTGACTGGGTGATGGGCACTGAGGAGGGCACTTGACGGGATGAGCACTGGGTGTTATACTATATGTTGGCAAATTGAATTTAAGCACAAAATGTATTTAAAAAGCAAAAAAAAAATATTTACATGAATGTATAAATAAAAGAATCTTATGAAATAAAAATTTAAAAAGAATAGCAATGCGCTCAGAGGGGAAAGCACACGGGGAAGCACAGGACAAGATGAAGCCAGAGACACAGGCAGGGCCAAACCCGACGGGACCTGTGGGCATGTGAAATATATTGGTCTTGATCCCATGAGCAAAATGAAGTCATTTATGCCACGACAAGCGAGACCAGATCTGCACTTTGAAAAGGCCCCTTGAGCTTCTCCTTGGAGAATACATCGCAGAGTGGCAAGAGTGAATGCGTGAGGCAGGTTAGGAGACACTGCATTAGGCCACGGGAGCTAGAAGGGGTGAAAAAAGTGATCGCCTTAGAGTGCAAAAGTGGGGCTCTGAGGCCTCTGCCCAGCACATCGAGGCAGCCCACCATGGCATTGTCCTTGTTTGGGTTTCCTCATCTACAAAACTGGGGAAGACACTTTCCTAACCTCCTTCCAGGGTGCTCTTGAAGATCAAATTAAGTGATGAGAATGAACGTGCGCCATGTACCGCAATAGGACACTGAGAGCAAAGAAGCAATCAAGATAAGCTTAGGGTACCTATTGCTCACGTGAGCCCACCCCAAAGAAACAAAGCCTGGAGAAAATCATGTTTTACAAGCTTGTAAAACTTGCATGTGTCCTAGGAGGCATCTGAAGTGTGGAGCAAACGTTGAGCAAGGGAGAGAAGAAAGAGAAACACAGAAAGAGAGAAAAGTGGGAGAAAGGATTCAAGGACCATTTTCATTTATCTGTTTACAGTAGAGAATGGGGGGCTGGGGGGGGAAGACTAATGTGTAAATATGGAGAAAGCAGACAAAAAGTGCATTCCCCTCCTCGGGGTGTTCTGCTTCCGGCTCCACCAGCCCCTGGATCTATTTATGAATCGGAAGGCCTCCTTTTTGAATAAACCGTGATGCTATTTAGGTTTGCTTTAAAAGAGTTACCTCAATGTTCTGCTTCCCCCCGTGTGAACCTTTGCATAATTACCCCATTGATAACATTCTCCTGACCAAAAAACAAGCCAAAGAAAAGAAAGGCTCACTCTGAATTTCCAGAATGCTGATTCCAAAAAAGAACGGAAATGATTTCTTATTTTGCTCCTGTTCTGCAATTGTATAGCGACTTCTTGGCTTTTAAAATGATGAAGAAGTAAACCCTATTATTCATCTTAATAAAAAAAATTTTCTACCGAAACCCTTTAAAGGCTTATGACAAATGGAGTGTCTTGAATTAACAAAGTACTTGGAATGTGAAGGAAAAATTCCCCACAACTATCCCAAAATGTGTTCTCAGATCACTTCTCCTGAAAGTTATCTTTGGAGAGCTGTTCACCTGCTCTCCCCTACCTTCTTTTCCCATTAGCCCCCTCCCATGGATGGCTTTGTTCCTAGAACCTTCATTCTGTGCAGTGTCAAATGCTTCTGAGAGCTTGGAGAGGTGTGCTTCAGGCTCCCAACGCCAAGCCTGGTGGTGCCAGCTGTACAGAAATCCAGGGCGATGGGGTGAACGCCACCTGCTTATTGGATTCCTTTCCCTCTCCCCCTCCATGCCCGCTTCACCCAAGCTGTGGCAACCTCTCTCAAAGAGTGACCCGATCACCTTGAAGCCGAAATACATCAATGTGTGAGTTCTGCAACAATGGGATTGAAATTAACCTGCTAGCCCGGCAGATAATTATCTTAATAAGAAATTTTCTTTGAAAACACGGATTCTACAAACTACCTCTTGATCTCCAAACTTGAACCAAGCAAACAGCCCCATCTCAAAATATGATCTTAGAATGAAATGAATATTGATTATGAGGGATAAAAAGTGCTGCATGGAAGATAGTAAAAATTATTTCAGATTAGGGGGTGGGGAAATAAGATGAGAATAAAAATGAAGTATTAGCAAAGCACTATAAAATGACAATAAAGTCCAATGTTGTTAAATCACTCGGTTAATTAACAGAAGATTCTGGAGGAATCTATTCAGTTACCATGGAATTGTGTGACCTGTTTTGTTTTGTTTTAACATTCAACAGACTCAAAAATTCAGGAGGCCTTTGGGGAGAGGGACCTGAGGGAAGGAGCCTGGAAGGTACAAAAAAGGATTAGCTACTTGAAGTTTATTCACTCACTCACTATCCATTAAACCCATATTTTGTAGGAACCCACCACGTGCAACTGAGAGCGACGCGCTACAGACACAGGTCCCATCACTGTCCTCAAGGTGCTTACAGCCTAGCAGGGGGAGTCATAATTAAATCACCACGAGGTTACCATGGGGACTGGAAAGGGAGAGAGGGGTGAGCTCCACTAGAGGACCCAGGAAGAGCTAACCACCCTGCATAGCCAGCTTTCTGGTGGTGGTACAAGTGGACAATTGCTGTATATACTTCAGATTTGCTCTGTTGATGGAAATACAGAGCTGAGACCTGCTCCCTTGTGGGAAGTAGGGCCAACACTGAAAAAGTCCATAATTCCTGTTGGTGATCTCCCAGAAAGAACAGATGCAGGACTCCAGAGTATAGAAAGCAGGGCTTAGAGAGAAAAGGACTGCGTTTATCTCTTTTTCTGGTCTTGGATCTCCAGGGCCTGCGCTTCTAGTGGTAGAGGTATAGGTGTGTCCCTCCAGGGAATGGGTGTTGAACTGATGTCTAGAAAAAGGGACCTGTCTAGGAACAAATAGGAGGACTTACTCCCTACTCGCCATTGAGAGGACTCTGAACCTGAGAGATCAACCATAGACTGTGAATTTCCTTAGGTAGCCGTTACTCCCTGTTTACTATTAGAAGGCTGTGTATCAGAGTTGTTCTGATCAAGGACCCTGGAGCCAAACTGCTTTCTTTTTTTTTTTTTTTAAGACTTTATTTATTCATGAGACACAGAGGCAGAGACAAAGGCAGCGGGAGAAGCAGACTCCATATGGGGAGCCCAATGTGGGACCTGATCCCAGGTCTCCAGGATCACGCCCTGAGCTGAAAGCAGACACTCAACCGCTGAGTCACCCAGGTCCCCCATGCTTTCATCCATATCCTGACTCCACCACTAATTCAGTGAGTAATCTTAGAAAAATTATTTACTCTGCCTCTCTTCATTGTCCTTAATGTCCAGGACTTATGTCATGGAGCCGCTATGAAGATCGAGTAAGTTATTGCATATAATACACTTCTGATCACTCCCTGCATGGAGCACTCGGTAATTATTTGCTATAAAACACTTGCCATTAAAAAGGACTATTTAATTTTAGTTTCAAGTCATTTAAACTACTCAGGGTTTATAAAAGTTTGAAATAATTATCAAGAACACTGAGCCTTACCATAGGAGTTATAAAAGGGAAAGTTTTAGAGTAAAAATGTCCCCATCTTGCTGAATTGGCCAAGAGAGTAGACATCAGAAAGAAACTCACAAAAAGGAGTTTCTAGAGGAAGAATATGAGTCCTGAGTTCCAGGAGCCCTTCCCTCCCATGAGCCTCTCCTTTCGGTGATAGTCTTAAAGGGCCTGGCCTTTATTTTTATTGTGGAATTTCATGCCAGTAATACTCCAAAAAGAATGGAAAGTCATGTCAGTTGCATAAAACCCTGCAACAACTTCTGATTGGAATACATTACATGTTCCTAATCTTCCTAGGTAATTTCCAGGGAGGGTCCTGGATATATTAGCCAGAACCTTGGTTTTCAGGTCATTTCATTGAGCCAAATCCATTTGCCCAAGTCAAGAAAGGATAGCTGTCAGGTAAAAGGGGGTGTATACACAGGCACACACACACACACACACACACACACACACACACACACCACGACCACCACCCTCCTCCCTCTACCCCCCGGTGTCATGCATTAAAAATGTAAGAAAGAGTTATTGAGGAAATACCTACAAGTGAGAATTGGCAGGGTGCATGCAACTGCATCCTTACCCACAAGGAACTGTATCTAGGCCGGATGTGGCCGTGGGCACCATGGCAAGGGCCCTGCGAGAGATTCTATCCCTTTGTATAAATTCCTACTGCCTTACATGTTATAGGAGAGGTGAGGAGGGGGCAGGGAACACCTAGTCAACAATTCAACAGTGGGAACTTCTTTTTCAAGGAATGGCTTGTTAGAAAAAGGAAAAGACTCTGGAGTTCAGCCCCTGGTATCCCCCTGTACCATCGAGCTTACTCAGAACAGCTTGGCCGGCATCTTGCTGAGCTGTCGAAATGGGGAGAGGATGAATCTCCAAGGCCCAGAAGACCTGATCACCAGAGGCCCCGTGCGTTCTCTCTCACATGCAGTTAAGGCTTTCCCTAAGCCAACACATCCACTTTCATTATCTTAATTGCCACCCGTAATGTCTTCTAAATCAAATCTCCAGCCTCGACTCCTTACTGAGCCTCAGATGGATATTTTTTCTTGCTTGTCTCGCGATAATATCTCATACTCAGCGTATCTAAAAGTGGATGACCCTCTTTCCCCAAACCTTCACCTTTGCCTAAAAGGTCTTGTCAATTGATTGTTCTGCCATTATCAGCTTTGCTCAAAAGCATCCAAATCTGAAACCTGGCAGTCATCTTTGTCTCCTCCTTGTGACTTTTCATATTAATTTGTCACTGTGATGGTTAATTTTATGTGACTGAGCTAAGGGATGTCCAGATAGAGGGTAAACACTATTCCTTGCTGTGTATGTGAGGGTATCTCTGAAAAGGATTAACATTTTGAATCCATAGACTCGGAAGATTGCCCTCCTGCACATGTGCTGCTATCATGTAGTTTGAAGGCCCAAATAGAACAGATAAGGCATGAGAGACTCCTAATTCTGGGAAACAAACAAGGGGTAATGGAAGGGGAAGTGGGCAGGGGGATGGGGTGACTGGGTAACCAGCACTGAGAGGGGCACTTGACGGGATGAGCACTGGGTGTTATACTATATGTTGGCAAATCGAACTCCAATAAAAAATATACAAAAAAAAAAAAAGAAGAAAGAAAGAAAAGGCACAGGAAAGGTTCATTTGCTAGAGCTGAGCCATCCATCTACTCCTGCCCTCAGACTAGACATCTGTGGTCCTTGTTCTCAGGCTTTCAGACTCAGAGTGGGACTTACATCCTTGGCCCCAAACTCTCAGGCCTTTCTTCAGACTTGGACTGAATTACATCAGCAGCTTTTCTGGGCCTCCAGCTTGCAGACTATAGATCATGGGGTTTCTTGGCCTCCATAACCCCTTGAGCCAATTTACATAACAAATCTCTTCTTTATATCCATATACTGTATATCCTCTGGTTCTATTGCTCTGGAGAACCCTAATTAATACAATCACCAAGTCAGACCAACCATAATTTATTTATTTATTTTTAATACTTCTCACCTGCTCCATGCCTGCAGCCTAGGCCTTAGCTCAGATAGTCCTCAACCCTCGTCTGTATCATCCCATGTTTCTTAATTGTCTCCCTGCTCAAACTTTCCATCATCATTAACTACCTGGACTCCAAATCTCAGCATGTCATTTTATTCTCCAATTTAAAACTCAGAATTCATTTAAAGGTTCTCACTGCCCACATTCTTCAAAATGACCAACAAGGATTTTTATAAATCCATATCTTGTGATTCCTCTTCCTTTTCTATGACATACCTTCAACATGCTGGAAACAATAGGGTGTTTCTTGCTTTTGGGCTTTTAACATAATATTCTCTTTTCAGGACTATTTTATTTTAGTTATTTATTTTTAAGTTTATTTATTTAATTAAATGATCTCTACACCCAGCTCAGGGCTCAAACTCATGAACCCAAGATTAAGAGTCACAGGCTCTTCTGACTGAGCCAGCCAGCCACCCCTCTTTCCAGGAGTTAACTCACTATCATCTCCTATCCCTTGCCTCATTAGCTCCATCTCATCCTTTTTTTAAAATTTTTAAAGATTTATTTATTTATGAGAGAGAGAGAGAAAGCACGAGCACAAGCCAGAGGGGCGGAGTGAGAAAGAGAGAGGAGAAAGAGAGAGAATCTCACGTAGACTCTATGCTGAGTACGGGGCCTGACATGCAGCTAGATCTCATGACCCTGATCTCATGACCTCCAGTCATGACCCCAAGGTCATAACTGGAGCCAAAAATCAAGAGTTGTATGCTTAACTGACTGCACCCCCAGCTCATCCTTTAGATTTCAGTGACAGAAATGTGGTAATCATTTATCAAGAAGATGCCGAGGTATCTGAAGGATCTATTTGTGCCAAAAGAGGATCTAGAAAATCTGAAAATCTCTTCCAGATATTGCCAAGCCCTAACTGACCCCATTCCCTGGGGGCTGAGTTTTACCACTGATACCACCCACATCAGGGGTTAACTATCAGTTTGACAGTCATTGGTACTCTCATTACAATGTCTCTCTTTCTTTCTCTACTTGTTTATCCAAGAAATATCCCACCTCTATAAGCAACCCCATTGATCATCTTTGCCTGAGGGCCCCCATCTGTTTTCTAGTTTTGATGGAAATTCATCTTCACTTTGCAACTTCAATTGATCATCCTATCCTCCTTTTCCCAGGCTGACAGACAGGAAGAACTAATGGCCTTGAAGAACCTTTCAGTATTACTCTACCCACCACTAAGCTGATCACTTATAAGGTCAGCCAGGCCTTCACAGAACAGGAGAACTAAGCTGGGTACACCTCTCCTCTTCCATGTCTCCACCACTAGGCCAATCACTGACAAATTCTTCCTAGAAATGTGAAATCTCATGGGCTTCAGAAGGCCAAACAAGTGTACTGGATTCAAGTCAAAAACAGATGTGCCTGGGTGGCTTAGCCAGTTAAATGTCTGCCTTTGGCTCAGGTCATGATCTCAGGGTCCTGGGGTTGACCCCATATCAGGCTCCCTGCTCAGTGGGTAGCCTGCTTCTCCCTCTCCCTCTGCCCCTCTCCACTACTCATACTCTCTCTCTCTCTCTCTCTCTCTCTCAAATAAATAAATTAAATCTTTAAAACAAAAATTAAAAGTATCGGTTCCCATGCAAATAAGGGACAGATTTGATTGCCTTTGTAATAATTCTTATTCAAAGTTTCAAAGATAAAGTTAACTCCATTCCCATCAGCAAATACATCTATATCCTCAAAATCTATCTTTGTTTCATCCATTTCTCTCCTGTACTTCCAAATTCAAGCATTTGAGGATCTTCCCTGTATGTCCATGTACTGTGTGAACAATCGGCATTTCACTACCAGCACCGCACTCTGCTTGGGAGTTGAGCTTCCTGTTGGAGGATATATGAAGTGGGTCCAGTCTCAAGAGAGATAAATCAGATTGCGCCCCACGGGCTCCTAGGATTTAGTTTCTTTGCTGTGTACTCTCAACTGTTCTCCTTCCAGACTCATCTATTGCCCTGATTTATAGTCTTCAATGACCCTCCACTTCCCACGGTGTAAAGCTCCAGGTTAGGCCTTAGACCTAGTGTGACAGGCCATTTCAGATCTGGTTCCTATCTATCCACCTAGCTTCATTCACCTAAGGTAGGGGTCCAGGGGTGCTTACACTAGAGTGTACCTCAGAGACATGTCAGCACAACCAGCCATTTGAGGAACATTAGGGGGAAGTACAGCTTTCAGCTTTCCGTATAGAACTCAGCTAACAGTGATGTAGGACTTGTGGCAAATAAGCTCCTTTGGCAAGCTGTATTTATATTAGCACAGGTATTTGAGGTAAGGGCAATGGGGAGATACTCAAGAGCGATGCAGATTATATCGAACCCCGAGGGCTAAACCACAGTAAGGATGATCATTAATACCTTACCTGAAAGTAACTGGAAACCTGCGCTTCCTTTGCTCTATGTTGCGATGTAAAAGGAACTGTACATCATCCTCATTACACATTGTGACTTCAGCCACACTTAAATCCTTTAGTCACTGCCACAAAGCTCTCCAGTAAAAAATCTCTCTGGCCATTGTTGGATCTTACTGCCAGGTCTGCGAGGTCAGATCCTTCCCGATGATTGAAGTCAAGATTCTGGCACAAGACAGGACCAGACGCGCCCTTCACTCCTGTGCAGAATGCTGTCTTAATGGCACTTAGTCTTCGGTGATCCCACATTGAACTGGCATTTGGTTCCAAGTCTCTTTCAATGAAACCTCTCTCTCCAAGGACAGCCCATGACTGACATGAACCCCAGATTGCTGATGCCCCATCTCCCACCTTAGAGACTCTTTTCCTGACCTCGGACTAATCACCGTGCTCCACCTGTCCCATTCTCCATACCTATGTGGATTCAATCTTGACGTGGTCAGGATCTCATTGAAAGGAAAGCACATTCCCACGAGGCTCCTTCCTACCCATGGTCACCTGACCAGGTGCATTTATGTTCACTGGGTCCAACTTTCCAGCCTGGCCTTCATTTGAACTTTATCCTGCCTGTTTAGCTAAACCCGCATTAAGAGACGGGCACTCCCTGGCGGGCTGCGGCACTTCTGCTGGCTTGAACTCCTCTCCATGGCCTTCCTGGGCAGGCGGAGTAGACAGTTTGGCTGAGGCATATGTTTCGTCTAGGACAGTTATGGGAAATAGGGCTATAAAAGCAGATTGGGGTCAGCCTGGGGAGGATTCAGAGAGAGAGAGGAGCATCCCTCCTCTGCTTTGAAGCCCTCTTCAGCAGCACAGCACTGCCACACACAACTCCAGATTTCATTTACTGGATAGGGAGCAACTCCATTAAACTTCAAAGCATCACTTGAGAGAGGATTATTTTCTTACCAAGGTGACTGGAGGTATTTCGGTTCTAAGACTTTATGATCACATTGTCTCAGAGGCAGCTTGACAACGTCTTATGTCTCTGACACTGGAGGGATTTATTCACTTGAAGCACGGCATTAAATCCTTGGCGGGCACTGTATGTAAAATCTGGCTTTATAAATAAACACTACTTTGCCCTTCTGCTTTCCTTTCTTCTGAGAATCTGCAAGCCTCCAACATCTCATAATGAAAGAAGCCTTATGCTCCCACCTTAATGGAAGGTTGGTGCTATCCTTGCTGAGCTGCAGAGGCTCCCTCCTCAATAGGACCAGAATGATAATATTCCTACTTCTTTCCCTCCGGACACATGAAAGAGTTTGAGTGGCTAATGGGTAGAATTATCCCACTTGGAGGTCTTGAGGAAGAAGTGAAGATCCTTTGTCCTAAGTATCACCATTGTGCCTTATCGCCTCATCCTTCCCCTAAAACTTCTTCCTGCCTCCAAATTCAGCACAAATGTATGTATCCAGTTTAAAAAACAAACAAACAAAACCAAACACTGGGTTAAGAGAAACTTTAGCCTGGTTTTTCCTCCAGACATGATCACCTAGCTCTGCTCGAAACCTGCTGGGGATGAGCCGCTCACTACCCCCACAAGGCAGCCAGTTCCACGGGAGATAGCTCTCTTCCTCACATGAAGCTAAAATCCCCTTCCTTGTAATTGTTGCCTTTGGATCCCAACAATGACCCTCTGGAGTATCTCTGAATCAGAGTTATTCTTTCTCCATATGACAGCCCCTCAAATATTTGAAGGCAACTGTCATAGCTACTTTTCATTATTTTCTTCTCCCACACGAGCGAGGGGCAGACCTTGGCAAGCAGGAGACATTGTTCATAGTGACTTGTAATATTTCCATTTCTTAAGGAAGAAATAAACATGGAGCAATTTGTCACTCACTTACTGTCCTATTTTTTCAGGTGGAATAAATGCTATTTTCAGCACGGGAATCTACCTCCGTTAACTCTTTGGTCTCAGAAAGCCACTGAATTTTGTCATGCTCTGAAGCTCTCGCTAACCCTACTCCTGGAAAACATTGGTTGCTCTCTCCTCTGTGCTCCCAAGATTCTCCATTTAAATTATTGCATTGTTTTCTTTCAGTTCATTTATACCCACGCCTGCCTCTCAAGACCCAAAAGTCACAAGCACAACCCATATTTTAGTCATGGTGGTATCCCCAATGCCTAGCAGAGTGCCTAGAACTTGGTAGCAACAAAATAAATGTTTGCTGCTGGATGAATGCTGTCTATACATCATAATAAGGAAGCTTGTCAAGATTTCTTCAATGCCTTAAACTATTGGGAATCTGTTACTTTACGAAGTTGGTTTATTATTTCTCCTGTCAGTTTCAGGTTCCAAAAATATGGAGCACGTGTACAAATGTGGAAGCAACTTTGTATATATATACCCCATAAAGAAGATCTATGCCAGCACTCTGCTGTATTTATCTGGCGACTAGCATCAGTGGTGACACATAAAACTATACAGTTAAAAGACATTAAAGTACAGCTTAGATGAAAACAGATGAAAAAGATAGAAACTGCTCAAAAGGCTGCTGAGAAGAAAAATATCTTTAGGCCCATTCTTTAAAGCATTTACATAAATAATCCTGACTAGTTACGCACTTGCGTGTGTGCGTGTGTGTGTGTGTAGGGAGGGGGACCAGTATGTTTAATTTAAAGTTGACGTTAGCCATAATGCCCACTTTCCTCTCCTACTGCTTCAATATTTTAGGAGATTGTCAGGCTGTCTTCACATATCCTTTCTATCACTAGTGAAGTTGTCGGTAGGAAGGAGACTGTTAGTATCAGGGAGTCCTAAGATAGCACAAATATATGAGCAAATCTGAGAGCCCCTGGGAAGGAGTGGTAAAGCTTACCTGCTCTGCTCAGTTTTCTATCAGCCTAGAATGAGAAATAATGGCTTATGCCAAGAAAACAATCAGTTAAGGTCTCATCCTAACTGGCCATATTTGACATAAGAAAACCGTGTGTGTGTTTGACAAATGTTTCTCTCAAAATCCATTATTTTGTATTTTTTATTCAAGTGTAATTAACGGTGTTATATTAGTTTCAGGTGCACCATGTAATAATTCAATAATTCAATATATTACTTGGGGCACATGCAATAAATGTACTCTTGATCCCCTTTATCCATTTCACCCATCCTCCCACTCACGTCCCCTCTGGCAACCACCAGTTTGTTCTCTGCATTTGGAGTCTGGTTTTTGGTTTCTTTTCTTTCTTTGTTTTGTTTCCTAAATTCCACATATGAGTGACATCAGTTATTATTTGTCTTTCACTATCTGACTTATTTCACTATGCATTAGATTTTCTTGGTCCATTCTTATTGCTGAAAGTGGCAAGATTTCATTTTTTATGGCTGCATTATATATATATATATAATGTGCTTAATATATAAATGGTGTGTATATGTATACAAACCACATCTTCTTTATCCATTCATCTATGGATGGGCACTTGGGTTGCTTCCATGTCTTGGCTATTATATACAAATAATACTGCAATAAACATAGAGGTGCATCTAACATTTCAAATTACTGTTTTGATTTTCTTTGGGTAAACACCCAATAGTAGAATTACTGGATCATATGATAATTCTATTTTTTTTAATTTTGGGGAGAAACTCCAGACTGTTTTCCAGACTGGCTGCACTGATTTGTATTCCCACCCACAGTTCACAAAGGTTTCTTTTCTCCACATCCTTGCCAACACTTGTTTCTTGTCTTTTTGATAGTAGCCATTATGACAGGTATAAACTAATAGCTCACTGTGGTTTTGATTTGCATTTCTCTGATGATTAGCGATGTTGAGCATCTTTCTTCCTGTATCGTCGGCCATTTGTATGTCTTCTTTGGAAAAGTGTCCATCCAGGTCCTCTGACCTTTTAATTGGATTATTGCGGGGGTTGGTCTTGACTTGTGTAAGTTCTTTATATGTTATGACTATAAACCTCCTTACCGGATATATCATTCACAAATACTGTCTCTTATTCAGTTGGCCCCTTGTTGTTTTGTCGATGGTTTCACATTCCATTTTAAATGTTCAACAGATTTAAGAGAGAAAAAGAGCAAGCCTAGCCCTAGCCCTTTAAGACAATTGCTAGCAATCTAGCAATTTTTTTGTGGAAGAATCTGAAAGATGATTTCTAGTGCTGTATGCAAATAATAACAACAACAATAATAATTCAGTCTGTCAGTTGAGAGGAAGGCCTTCATAGAAAGATTAGAAGACTGGTTGCTATACTATCCTTTAACCTAACTGTACAGAGACGGTCAGGGTATGTCACATTGGAACCATCTCCACATTTACTTTCCATGTAATTTTAGACTCTAGACAAGGCATGGGGCACAGAAGTGAGCTTGAAACAAGCCGAGGTGCTGAGAGAAGATGTGTGAAGGAGGGTAGCTCTTTTTGAGCCAAAGAGGTAACTTCATGCAAGGAACAGGGAACATCTTAGTGCAGGCAAGTAAGTAAACAGTCAAAGAGGCAGAACTTGATTTTCTGAAATGCTTAAGGCTTTTAAAGTTTCAAAGGTCACAAGATCAAAATCTAAGTGTCAGCAGGTCCTTGCTTTCCTGGAAATTTCTAGAGGAGAATGCTTTTTTTCCTCTTCTAGCATCTGGGGGCTCTTGGTATTCCTTGGCTTGTGGCCACATGACTCCAATTTCTACCTCAATCTTCACATAGCTCCCCCCTCCATGTCTGTGTCTTCTCCTCTTCTGTCTCCTATGAGGCCATTTGTCTTTGAATTTAGGACACATTCAGAATATCCAGAAGATCTCATCTCAGAATCTTCAACTTAATTAAACTTACAAAGACCTTTTTCCCAAAGGCCACATTCACAGCTTCCGGGGATTAGGACATGGACATATCTTTTTTGGGAGAACCACCATTCAACCCACTATAGGTATCAATTAAGCAATGGCTGTTACTTTTAAGTTAAATAGTAAATTTAGTTAAGAAGATAGTTTTAAAAAAATTGCATTCCCAACAGCATTACTCAAAGTTTATCAATCAACTCCTATGGGGAAAAAATTATCTTAATAGAAACATTTTCAGAGGACAATAATGGTTTAATGTAGAACTGTGCAGTTTTTCTCTTCTTGAGGTGTGTGTGTGTGTGTGTGAGAGAGAGAGAGAGAGAGAGAGAATGCGTGTGTGTTTGGCACAAAACAGGTAAATTTAAAATTTATAATGCAGGATGTTGCTTTTATTGGTACCTACAATAAAGTTGTTCTTATAAATGTTATTTATTAGATCAGTTAGAGCCTAGGACTCTATCAGTTTTGGTGCAAGTGACCGAAGGTCAGCATGATGGAATGAAAAGTCTTTAGAGTTGGAGTGGAAGTACCCGGTTTGAATCTTTTCATGACTCTCTGACCTGCAACCAGATGTCTAATTATGTAACTGCCTCATATAGTTAGTTTCCTCCTCTGTCAAATGGGGGAAAATCCTAGCTATCTTTATACTTTCGCCATGAATACCCAGTCCCTTAATTTCCTGATCTGTTCTCCAGAACTGGTCAGAGCAGGAGAGCACAGCACACAACCAGGGTTGTGGGGACTGGAAACTGTAAGGGCAAACATTCCTTTCAAGCTCCGTTAGTTCAAGGCACAGAGACCGAGCTTACCTGTATAAAAGAGGTTCACTCTAATATTAAGGTGGGCTGAGACTGGAGCTAAACGCCAGTCGGAATCCAGGAAGCTCTAGGAACCAGCTGTCAGGGTCCCATCTCACCCCACCCCACCCCCACCTCTACTACAAAGATCAGCTTCTGCCCCTGTATCAGTTCCAGTAGTATGCCACGAAACACCCTCCTCTGCTCACCTGTGGCTTTGCTTCCTTTGAGCAGCATGGCCTTTGGCTATCCTGTTGAGCCCAAATCTCCCCTGGGTACCCTTTCAGACTCTGCCGGTGGCTAATGCCTTCAATCTCCAAGTTGCCTAGAAAATTGCCTAATCAGACCTAATACTTCCTTCTGTACTAGTCGCATAAGCTATGAAGAATATTGCTGTGTTGCCCTGGGCCAAAGGCACAATCATCAGTAGATAGAAGATGTGGCCACATGGGGTAAGGCACAGCTACTGTTCTCAGAATGGATGAAATATGGATTAACTTCACCTAGAAGGTGGTTGAGGCAGACAGCGACATGATTGTCTTATCCCTACAACCCTGCCCTTCTCTGTGAACCATTTCCCATCCCCCAATTCTTAACAATTCCACATGAGCCACTGTGTTCTTATCTGACTCCACCTTCTAACTGCAGTTGATTTGATCAGGGTACTACACCTATGACCCGGCTGGGCCAACAGCTCCCTTATTCTCAATCACTGAAGTGGAGTTTATGAAAGGGTCTTATGAGCCTCCCTCTTTTTACCAAAGCCAGGCATCTTGAATGTTATAGGTGGCCATGTTTTTTGCCATATGTAGAAAACAGATATTCAGCAGGATAGAAAGATGCCAACACGCAGCAGGGGAAAACTGAATGAAGGATGAAGAGGCTCCTGCCAGCATTTCAAGCACCAGCTACACTTCCTTCTGAGACTCAGCTGCCTCCTGGCCGTCCCAGCTCTGCCTTGGTGTTCAGACTTCATGGATTCCATAAGATATCTCAGAGTATTCCCATGAAGGTGACCACTTTGCTTTGGCTAGTTCAAATGGGTCTCTGTTGTTTACTGCCACAGGCATCCTAAGAGTCTTAAGCAGGTGTAGGCAGGATGGGCTGTGAGACTTCTCTAGAACACCCCCTTTACCCATTTGCCTCCAGTTGATGGCCCTTATAAGTGGTACCCAGAGTTGGCCAGGGTTTTCATCTGTAGCATCAGGCCTCATATTTGAATTCAACAGAAGCCACATATGGAATCCCCAGTAGAATTTATTATGTGACAAATATTTATTGAGTGCCTATTATGTGACAGGCCCTAGGCTCTGTGCTGGGAATCTGATGAAGGGTAAAACAATCTTCTGGCAGAGCTATAATATTCTAAAGTCATTTTTATTCCAGAATTCTCAGTAAAAAATGTTCACTCTGATTGAACATTTCACCCCAACCCACACACCACCATTGCAAGACAAGAGCATTTGCAAACCCAGAATTCTCCCCCACTACATATGCTTCGATTATACCGATGTACTTAAGCCAAACAGAAAGCACTGGGGGCTGCCAGCTTTAGTGATTGGAAGGAAGCCCTCTGGAGCCTCTTTTCTATCACTACATGTGGGACTTTGCTTTCCCTGGATTCCCACATGCAATTATAGGAAATAAATACAAGTCAAGTCATTTATAACGCGGTACCTGGGAGAGTAAGAGTAACCATACTGCTACCTGGTCTCTCCATTTTACTGTTAATCTCCTTGAAGACAGAGGAGTTCCTTGATTTCCTCAACATTTAATAAACATTTTCTGAGGGTCTTCTAAGTGCCCTCCAGTCTTTTAGCAGCTGAAGTTTCGTGGTGAGCAAAACAAAAACATTCCTTTCCAGTGGAAAGACAAAGAGTAAGCCAACCACAGGTAACAGAAGGTCAGGTGGTAAGCAGGACAGTGAAGAGCAATCACATGGGTTACAGAAAGAGAGTCGAGGCCACTTAAGAGAAGACCTCTCTAAGGAGTAGCCTGTGAGCCAATGCCTAAATGAAGAGAAGGAGAATGGTGCAAATGTTTGGGGATTATCCAGCAAGTACAAATGTCCTGAATTGGAAAAATATTTCAGAAACAGCAGGGAAAATGAATGACTGGAATGAAATGAACAGAAAAAATAAACTTATACTGGTGGCCAAAGACCAAACATGTAGGGCATTGTACTCCATAAAAGAGAATCTCAATTATATTTTTAGCATAGTGGAGCCAAGGAGGCCAGAAATCCTTTGTTGGCCTTTCCTTGAGAAGGAAAGGTATGTTTCTCCTTCCGTTGGCTCTAGGGTGGCCTGTGATAACTTTGCACAATGGACTACTGCAGAAGTAATGGTAGGCCAGCCTCAGACCTGGGCTTTTTGAGGATTGTTAGCTTTAATTCTGGTCTCTGGGAGCACTTAGCGATCACGTACAACTTCTGCTGGAGAGATGATGTGGAGAGGCCATAAACTACGTGAAGAAGAAGAGGGGCTCACCTGGGCCCGGTGGAGTCCAGTTTTTCAGCCCTCTTTGCCAAGGTGCCAGGCATGAGAGTGAAGCCATCTGGGACCCTCTGGACCAGGACCAGCCTCCAGCTGAACCCACTGAGTAACCCCAGTTGATACCATGTAGAAAGGAAAAATCACCTAGCTCAGCCTTGCCTGGACTTCTAACCCACAAACTCATGAAACATAATAAAAATGGTTGCTGTTCATCTCAGTCAGCTCAGGCTTTTATAATGAAAATACCACAGACTGGGTGGTTTATGAATAAAAGAAACTTACTTCTCACACTTCTAGAAGCTGGAAGTCCAAGATTAGGGTGCCAACAAGATCAAGTTCTGGAGAAACCCTTCTTCTGGATGGTAGACTGCCAGCTTCTCTTTGTATCCTTACATGGTGGAGAACAGAGAGAGGAAGTAAGCTCTCTGGTGATTACTATAAGGGCACTAGTCTCATTCATAAGCGCTCCACCTCATGACCTTGTCTAATCCGAATTATATCCCTCTTTCTAATTACACTCAGGAGTAAGTTTTCAATATGAGAATTTGGGGCACACGAACATTGAGTCCATACTACTGCTTTAAGCCACTAGATTAAGGGATAGTGTAAAGCTCTTAGTGTGACGGTAACCACTGGAGGCTTGTTGGCAGAGGAATGACTTGACCGAGGTCTCTGTGAAGAGTAGAGCAAGGGGGTACATAAGTGGCAGGAGGGGGATCAGTTAGGAGGTTACCATAGTAGTGCAATGAGAGATGCTATGGGCTTGGAGTAGAGGGTCAAAGTAGAAGAGGTGAAAGGTAATCACATCCCAGATCTATCACAAAGGTCAAACCTGGATCATTTGTTAATAGTTTCCATGTTGAGTGTGAAAGAGTCAAGGATGATAGCAAGAGTTTTGGTCTGAATGCCTTCTTTAAGGCACAAGAATTTGGAAGTGTAAAAGTGTAAAAATGAAGCTGAAGAGTAAGGAAAATCATCTGAGGGAGGATGACCCAAAGAAAAATGCAGAAGTGAGATGCTAACTAGACCTCTCTGCCGTGGTGATGAGGAGCGAGGAGCAGGCTTCTTGAGCATCCTGGAAGGGAATCCAGTACACCAGTGGGGGGGGGGGGGGTCAGTGTTAGTTGGGACAGGCACAACGTACAGGCTAGAAGCAGAGTGTCTGGGCGCAGCTGCGGGAGCGAACGTCACCAGCTCCTCCTCAGAGCCCTGGACCCCTAGAGGCTCCCTTTCCTGGCATTAGGGTCCAAGAAGTCCAGCCTTCACCCTGGCCTTCTTCTCCCACCTTGTCAGATGCAGGAATTGTGATAGGGTCAGGGTCATGGATTACTTCTGACTGTTGCCATTTTCTCAGTGAAATAAAATATGGCAATTATGTGACGGTGAAAGAGGGAGTTTCAGAACTTTGAAGAGAGAAAGATGTGAAGTTTCAGAGAGAGAAAGATGCTCATTTCAGAGCAGGGAGAGTAAACTGACTAAGGAAATGAGGAAGGATTGGTCAGCAGCACTAAAGACCTATTTGATATTTTCCGTCTTAATTTAAGGGAATTCCCCGCCCCCCCCAGTCTGTATAGTTTCCATGAGGGTGCGTCACCCAGATCCCCGTTCAAGAGAGAGCCTGCAGTCAGCGGGGGAGGAAAGTTAGCAGACAACCTCCCTATGCGTGTCTTTGGGACCTAAGAGAACATGTGAGCCAAAGCCATGCTCTTCTTGGCAGCTCCCCGCCCATGACCAAGCATGGAAGGAGCCCCTTGCACAACTGCCCTATCACTAGTCTTTGTACCTGGGCACTTCATTGGCTGGTCAATAATCTCTCACAATTGTAGCATAATCTCAGACATTCCTTGCTCTCTCACCTGTATCAGACCTGTCTCACACTCTGAAAGTTTTCCTTGCCCATTTCCACTCCTTCCTCAGCCTTATCTTTCGTAGAGGTCCCTCCTTCCCCCACCCACTTCAAACTCCATCTGGGCACCTGCTTCCTAGAGACACCAACTGACACAACATGGTTATGGATCTTCTTCTCCAGTCACCTTCAGTTGCTCTGGTCATGGTCCACACATGAAGTAAGCAGAGGGCTGGACTTTTCCAGGTGAGCACAGAGGAGTACTAGAGAAGCAAAGGAATGTGGAGTTCCCAGTATATGCGGGTTCATCTGTCAACATGGAATCCATGCTGTTTAAGAAGAGACGTGAACCCCTGCGGATGGTGAGGATGGTTGGGAGAGACAGGCCATGCACTCGGGTCAGCTTGTTTCCATCTGACATATGCCTTGTGGATCACCCCCACCTTCTGTAGAGAACTGAACCTAGGAAGACAAAGCCACCTGCTAAAAGAGACTGTCCTTCATGCTGTTATTTTGGGTCACAATCCTGAGTTGTCAAATGGACAGATCTATGCTGCATTCCTTCGTCGTGCCAGGCATCATGCTAGGAACTTTGCATCTACTACGAAGCTCTATGAGTGTTAAACAATAGTCAGGTGAGGTAGATATCGTTTTGCTATTTTTATATGTGTAGAAACTGAGACTCAAAGAGAAACTGCATAGCCAATAAGTGGTGGATTCGGGATTCAAACCCAAAGCCTTCAGAGCCTGAGCTCTTTCCACAATGCCACATTGTTGGTAGTCTTTAGATACAACTTACATGTCAGAGCTACTAATTAATTTAATCTTGTGTACACAGAGTTTGTACAGAATGCAAATGTGTATGTAAATGATTATTTTAATTTTTACAAACAAAGATGCAAATGTATCCTTAGGTTTACAGGAAACTGGTAAGATAACTTTACCTCAGTTGACCCATCCTTAGGGCTTCAGCAAATCTGAATCATTCTAATATAAATAAACCCCCAGCTTTCCATATGAGAGCTATTCCTTCAGCATTTAAAACATTGAGTCTCTGGCCCCCCATCAAGGATATTTTAGACTCCTCATGATGTTCTTTAAGGCTGAGATAAATGTAAAATGCAAAATCAATCTCTCTCTCTCTCTCTCTCTCTCTCTCTCTCTCTCATTTTCTCTCTCCAAATAAGAAAAAAGGAATCCATGCCTGAGTTCTATCTTTGGGGATTGAAGCCAGGGCATAGCTCTGGTCTTGAGTAGTCTAACTTCTTTAATCACATGTTTACCTCAATTCGGAGCACCCAGAATTCACTTCCTGTGTTCTCACTTCCCTTAACCAGATGAGCATTATGAGTGGTTGGCTTAATTTGAAAGGTTCTGGGGTTATCTACTGCCTCCCCCTAAATCCCACCCAGTTCTCTGGGTTCTGAGGTCTGAATACCCCTTAAGAGTATTCATTCAAATGTCAGTTCCCTTGGACTCATCACTATCGTCACTTGGTACTTGGCTCAGATGAAATGTACTTTAAGATAAGGGAGGAAGGGAGGGAGCAGATGGGAAAAGGAACCCTAAATAAGGAAATGTGAACAGGCTACAAGGCAAATACTGCTTGGAATCATGGCTTCCCCAAGGTCACATGTTTTCTGCTGATGGCACTTTGCAGGGTGGGATTGATGGCATCTCCACCCACCACCATTCACAGACTCAAGGTTCCAGCATGCCCAGTACTTGCTGAAGTTCCTCAAATACATGCTTCTTCCTTGACCTGAGCCTTTGACATACTAGTCTTTCTTCCTGAACTCTTGTTCCCCTACATTTGCCTGGTTACTAGTTACCCCCAAGAGTCTGCTCTAGCACTTCATCCCCCCTCACATGGGATCTCTGCTAGACCCCTCCCTACACAGTGTTCCCCTAGCACTCTCTGTGAAGTCCCAGAGAACATTGATCCTGTTTTATTATTTCTTCATATTCCCAGCACCTAGCTCAGTGCCTTGAACAAATTGTTTTAATAAATATTCAAGCGTCTCAATGAAACTCTATTACCAAATTTAGCACATTGTCCAATAGCTGTTAGATTGTCTGTTCCTGGCCCCCAGTGGACTATTCTACTCTGAAAAATTGTGTCTGTCCATGCTTGTATCCCTAGAAGCTCAGTACAGTGCTTGGTCCATAGAGGATGCTCAAGAAATAGTTTTGGAGTTAATTAATTAGGCAAAAATGCATCTTCACTGATATGCTGGATTCTGTTAATAGTGGAAACGGCTTCTCCTCCTTCCCGTAGAGCTATTCTCAGTTCTTCCTGGGAGGTGGCATGAAACCACATGGTTGACTGTCTGCAGTGACACACACACACAGTGAGGGATCCTGTCACTGGCACCCCTGCACCTAGTTAGATGCCCAGCCCCGTCTCAGTGCTTCATTATCCCGAGGCAGGCACATCTCCCTCCATCGCCTCTTCTCTCCTTTTCCTGCTGCTTCTGGAATTAAGGTGCTGCAGACCTGGCTTCACTCTGACACTCATTACTCCGGTATTGATGGCCTTCCACCTCCCTGTTATTGTGTGAAGATTAGAAAGCAGAGACCTTTCTTGAGCAAGGGAATGGGTTTTGTCAGTATTCAGTGTGTAACAGCAGAAAGTATAATAAATTCTGGCAGTCAATCGAATATGACATGATAATGAATGTTAACATCATGTGCCCCCCTTTGCCAACAGAGGGGAAAGTCATGTTAGATCACAGCTAAGCACAAGCACCGTGTGATTTCTATTTGCCTTTCCCTCTTTCTCCTCCTTTCCCAGATTTGACCTCACTGCTTCCCCAACTCCACCCCTCCATCCCCCGGCTTCATTGGCCCACATTGCTCAGAAACACTGCTTCAATTCCCAGGGCTCTGCATCTCTGTCTGTGAGAAACCTGACCTCAGATGGAACTTCCCTCCCCCAAACTTAACAGAATCCTCCACCTGAAAAGCCCTCCTGCAGTCCTAGGGCAGCCCCCTGAGTCTGAATCTGACTGAATAGGATAACAAACCAGGAGAGCACTGTGAGGTGAATTCCAAGCTCAATGTTAGCTTCTGGCAAGTCAAGAGGCGAGACTCCTGCTCCTCCCCTGCAAAATGAATACAAGACAAAACTAGAACCAAAAACCTTTTCCTTATCTTCATTTTCCCCTCTAACTACTTGATTTCAGGTGCGTGGCCTGCTTTTGAGTTTAAAAGACTCAGAGTCCCATAATATAATCATGTGGACCAGGATTGGCTTTTGCTCTGTTGCATCACTATTAATAAATATTCATATGTGCTTATAAAAAGAAAAAACAACTTAGAACCATTGAAGCCATAAGGATTTCTTTGAGAAGCATTCTTCAGCAATTTCAGTGCCCTCCACCAGCCAGTCTGGACTCTCACTGGTTGGCCAAAGCATGTGATCCCGGATCTGTTATCCTAGAGCTAGAGATAACCTTCAACTAATAATAACCATAATAAACCACTGTGATGTGCCAAGCATTATGCCATTTAATAATTACACACACACATTCTATAGATACACAAAATATGTTAGAACATACATTTTTAAAAGATTTTATTTATTTATTCATGACAGACACAGAGGGAGAGGCAGAGACACAGGCAGAGGGAGAAGCAGGCTCCATGCAAGAGCCTGATGTGGGACTCGATCCCAGGACCCTGGGGTCACAACCTGAGCCAAAGGCAGACGCTCAACCGCTGAGCCACCCAGGCACCCCAGAACATACATGTTTTATGTTATATATGGTTCTATGGCTCGGAAAGCCATAGGTACTTACCCTAAGTATCACAGCAATGAGTCACCAAGTGTCATGCCACAGGTATCATGAGTCTGTCCACTTTATCCACCAAGGGCCAATATAAGGGGCCACTGTAGACCACATGAGCAGGCCTCATTCTTTCTCTCCCCCGGGCATCACAACACTCCTCGGTAGGAACTGATTGAAGATACCAAAGGTATTTTGGTAAGGTAATGGAAAGGTATGAAAGATGGCGAATATAATAATAACTATTACTATTAATATCTACTTAGTACTTTACAGGGTTTTTTTAAGTACTTTAGAGTTTAAAAGCATTTTTGTGTGCATTATTTCATTTGATCCTCAAAAAAAAAAAAAGAAAAAAGAAAAAAACAGAGTAGACATGATTATCATACTCATTTTACAGACGAAGAAACTGATGTGGCCTAATCAATATTCACAAGTACTTAAGAATTTAAAATGCAGACTGAAAATGAGGTCGCCAAACAACCAAATTAAATTTAATAGCAATAATGATCTTAGTGGTATTCAGACATCACTTTACTGTTTCCAAGTATTTTCACATACATTTAGTTTTAAAATTAAATTGCACAAGTACACAGAAATGTAAAATTATGTGTCTTCAACTCTGTCATCCCAAATCTTGAAATCTTTCATAGGGAAACAAGCCAAATCAAAGTATCTATACCAATAGTCTACTTCATCATATGGTCTTCTTAAAGGCCACGGAGAAACGTGTCAGGGAGAGGAAGTTCTAGAAACGTCTCCCCCGCCTGCAGCCTCAATCCTGGAAGAAAACACACTGTCTGCCTCCCCTCCATACTCTTCCCAGTGTTCCCTCAGAGGGGAGGATTTGCTCTTTTGATTGCTTAGAGACATGGATCTAAGGGACCTCATCTTTAACAGTGGTAAAATTATTGCTTTGAAAGAAAATATATGAGACACTGGATGGTTCAGTGGTTGAGCATCTGCCTTCGGCTCAGGGCATGATCCCAGGGTCCTGGGATTGAGTCTCACATCGGGCTCCCCACAGGGAGCCTGCTTCTCCCTCTGCCTGTGTCTCTGCCTCTCTCTGTGTGTCTCTCATGGATAAATAAATAAAATATCTTTTAAAAAAGAAAGATATTATGCATCTGGAATCCTCTTCCCAGCTTCTCCACCTATACCTATGGACAAGGCTGAAAGTCTCATCCAGGTGGGATGGAGAAGAGAAATTGCTGATATTTTAGTGTTAAGTGAAAAAAAACAGCAGAGCTCACAATTATACATACACCTAAACACACGGTAGGACTTCAATGGTGTTTTTTAAAAATGACTGGAAGGCTATTTAGACTGAGGTTAATGCTTATGAATGCCCTTTTAACTATTATGTGTTACTTTTATCATCAGGAAAAAAAATCAATAGAATGGATGAGACTAGATTATGTCTGAAATAACGCCCAACTGAGTTTTATTTAGTAAACCTAATCTAAGGACAAGGCTTCTAGAAATCACCGCAGGGGTAAGTTGAGCAAGTCAAAGCCTATCTGACCTGAAGAATCTGCCAGCAAACCCCTGGCTCAGAATATGACATCCTCTGGGGAAGATAGCTATATGTATATCAAGCCACCAACTGCCTGGCACATGATAAGTCTTTAAATGCCAGCATTTATAAGTAATTCATGAACACGTGCTCTAAGATCATCTGCATATTTATTCCAAGTTGCTGAAAGAAGAAACCAAGTTTTTCCCACTCCCCCCATAGAATTGCTTATACTGCGTACTTGGCCGCAAATACTCAGTATCAATAATCCCAGTGGTAACTGCTTAATACATGGCAGGAGCTGTGGGCCAAGCTTTATGTTAGGCATATTTCAAATTTTATTGCTCTAATCCTCAATATACAAAACACTTGTGATTCGTGCAGTGTTCTATGATTTTAAAAAATTCTTTCCTCTTATACCCCACTTCCCTTAGGATTCCCTTTTCCATAGGCTTCTGCACCCCTATTAGCATCTGTCAGCCATACCTGAGGTCATTGTTATTAGAGCTAGAAGGGATGACAGAGAGCATCCAACTTAGTTTTTCCTTTTCTTTCTTTCTTTTTTTTTAACAGATAAGTAATTGGTAGCACAAGAAGTGAAATAACTTGCCCAAAGCCAGCCAGGTAATTAATGGCAAGGCCAGGTCATGAGCACAACGCATCACTCTTTTCGCCTCAACTTGTGATCAAATGATTTACCTTACATATAAAGAAGGGGCTACGGAGAGGGGAAAACCCCTGGAGTCATCGGTTCTAGATTTGATGTCCCTCTGATATCTGGCCTTGAGCAAATCACTTTGTACCCCAGGCCTCGTTCTGCTTCTATAAAAACCATCCTGAAGGACTTTCATGGGGGTTGGATGGGATAATATATGTGATAAAAAGCACTTTGTAAACTGCAAAAAGATAATATAAATTCCAGGCATTGTTATTTTGACTGCTATTTAAACACCTTTCCAGAAGTATTTGCATTTTAAAAGAGATTTTAACCTGGTAAGAATCCTGGAGATAAGGCACTTTCAAACATTGCTGGTGGGAATGTGAATAGCTACAGTGATCTGACAGGATCTATTAAAACTAAAAATATGCATATATTTTGCACCCGAGCTCACACTTATTAGCACCTAGCCCCTAGAAATGAAAGTCAGGCGCCAAAGAGTGCATGTACAAAGATGTTTAGTACAGCATCGCTTTACAAGTAGAAACAAACTAGATGCCTCTCAATGAGGAATAATGGTTAAATACCCTGTAGAACACTCATACCATAAGATATTTTTCAACTAATAAAAAGAATGTGTTCCCGTTCGATCTGTATCTATTGACCCAGAGGGATTTCTACAATATAGTGTTAAGAGAAAAAACGAGTTACAGAGAAATGTACTTACTT